>NC_045442.1:105604777-105799962 GCF_002776525.5 Piliocolobus tephrosceles | reverse complement strand
AGGAAGGAAGGAAGGAAGGAAGGAAGGAAGGAAGGAAGGAAGGAAGGAAACATAAAGGAAGGGAGGGGAAGAGGGAGAGAGGAAGGGAGGAAGGAAGGGAAGAAGGAAAGAGAAAAAGGAAAGAGAGAAAGAGAAAGGGAAGGGAAAGGAAGGAAGGAAAGGAGAGAAAGGAAAGAGTACAGCTGTTAGTTTAGTCAATGTGGATCATAAAGGAAAAAGAGCTGAAGTAGGCACAAACGATGAAGGTTTATTTACAAGAAGGAACTTCCTTCGGGAACCTTGGATGTGTTTGACTTAGTATATAGTGATGGGGGGCAGATCAAAAGAACATCTAGCATTCCCACGATATGCGGGTTCACAGAATCCCTGCTAAGCAATTTTCTTTTACAGAAACTTGAGAAGGCAGTATCTCTACGCTCAGAAAAGCCAGGTATGTTTTCAGGAGGCAGAGTTAGCAAATGTTTGAAATGAAAGGGGGTGAAAAAAGTTTGAAAAACTTAATGCTAAAAGAACATTTTCCTATTTCCTATAATATGGTTTCTGAAGACTCTTTGGCTTTTCCTTCTTCTAAGGCTAATCAAGAAAAAAAGACTTTTTGTTTTTTGGTACTATGTTTCAAGTGAATTTTTAAGCAAGCTGTGAAAAGCTATCTTCTGGCTCTGACCTGGGATTTGTCATTTCATGCATTATTCAGTACTCCTTGCTCTGGATACAACCCTTAACTGTTTTCTTCACTGTCTTCATTAGCACCAAATATTTACAGTTTTGGGGAAGGTTTTCTATTTTAAATGTTTTAGTTTGTTTCCTAGTAAAGTTTGAAAAGTGACTGGAAGATATTTACATTTCTTTATTTTATGTATTCTTATAAGGATACATAAAAGCAGCTTAGCTTGTGACAACCACTAGGTGACAACAGAGAGTTTAAGATGGTGTTTTAGGCAAATGCCTGAAGTGCAGTTTTTGGACTTGATTGGGTGTAGACTCATCTGCCTCAACAGGCCACAGAACAGTGTTGCAGAGGCAAAATATAAATGCCTCTGACATCCAGAAGATTCCTCTAATAAAAGTTTTCTTCCATTGACCACACCCAGCACACAGGTGGATGGTGTTTAAGATCTAAGTCATGATCCCAAGGGTTTTAACATGAAGCAATTTCAAAACGGTTTTAGTCAGTTTCCCACCTCAGCCAAAATAATGCATCAATAAAGCATCCTTTGAACACGTAGCTGTGAACATTGCATTCTGACTAGAAAATGTAAAGAGCTTGCCGTGTGAATCCTGGTAATGACATGGATTTCAGGCCCTCCTTTCTGCTGAACTCATGGGGTTTCTGTCTTTACTGGCTGCCTACTCTGGGATGTAGAGTATCTTCAAGTGGAGAATTACTCATAGCGACATTTCTTAAGAACCACAGGATTCACCAGAAAAAGGGGACTCATTCTTAAGCTTCTGAGGACGGTCTCTTTCCCAGTCAGTGAGTGTACTATTTGGACAGGAAGCTGAGTAAGTTCGAAAGCCAAGGAAAGTCCACGAGCCGCAGAGGTGAGTTGGAAAATATCCAAGCCTTACCTCATACACTCACGCTTCGCATATACCAGTAGAACAGCCAAACATCTTACAGAGAATTAACGTGCTCCAGATGAATGCTTACAGGATTAAGGATTGAAATGATCTTTCGGAACTAACTCTCATACTAGCATTTAAAAACGTTGAAAAAAAAAAGTTTTGTAAGTGACCCGACTTGACTTTCTCCTTTCCTGTTTATTAAAGTGCCACCCTAGGCTTTTTGCGATGAAGATTTAGTTTCCCTAAAGACATTTTTACCATTTTAAATTGTACTTAACAGGAAAGATCAAAAGTCCTTTGGCTCTTAATAGAAATTTTCTTCATAATTTTATTAATCGAGAAAGCATTAGTGTGGAATCCACCATAAACACCCATGCTGGTGCCCAGACCCATTTGTGTGCTATCTCTATTCTGGCTAAATCTCAGAAACTCTGTGTAGTTACAGGCCTTAGTTTTGCAAACCCTACATAGTTGTCATTCTCATCATTCATATGCTTGGAAGCACAGACGGGAGGCCCTTGGAGTCTGAGGAATAAGTAGGCAGTGACCTCTCACTTCTTCCTGCATTCATCTTCTCTTGCTTGTTGTACTTGCAGTCTGTCTGGAGCTACCCGGAGCTCCCTTGGGATCTTGCACACAGCTTATCATTAGGAATGGCTCCTCCAGAAACCACGAAAACAAGAACGAAACTTTCTAAGCTCCAAAGAGTCACTCTTTAATTGTAAAATCTCTAACTGGCTGGAAGATGAGATAGTTCCCTCTGCTTATTCCTCCCCACCCTGACGCCTCCAGTAACTTCTGATCCTACTGTCCTGTCCGGCATGCAGAAGCCCCCAGCTAAATGGCCTAATGCTGTTAACTGGATTGGCATATACATTTAACTGTCAGAAACCAATCAGGGATTTCTGTCGTGAGTAGCTGCATTTATAGATGAATATGTTTAGTCTACTCATAGAAGTAAGAGATTTGGGAAATACAGACATATTGATAAGACATGTTTTATTAACTAGAGGTCTGTATTCATGTAAATCTTTAACATCAATGAGTACCATTTGAATAAAAATAGAAACAAAAGCCAAATCACTTTAATTGCCCTTCCTTTCAGAACACATTAACTATTGGATATGAATAAAATAAGAATGTAGTTCACTCAGAACTAAGGAGACTTAAAGCTTTACTTATTTTGTCCATCTGCAGATGTCCTACTTGCTTTGTTGTATGACACATGACTTTGAAATACACTTTATTTAACATCTACGTTCAAAGCTTTTCAATCTGGAGCTTCTCTTTTTAAAAAATATTTATATACATGTTCTAATTTCTAATTACAGCATTACTATTTTATGTCTAGATTTCTGAAAAGAGGCTTGGTTAAAATATGTAGTTTAAGAGCTGTGTGCCATATCTGAAACACAAGATGTTTTGTTGCCCGAGTTGTTATGGTTTCAACTTGTTATATGTGTGTGTGCGCATGTGAGTGTATATTCTAACCAACTTTAAAATTATAAATAAAAATCCATCTGGTAATTCAGAATTAGTACTTAGCAGACTATATCTGAGAAACACTTTATTATTCTAATATTCTTTGTTAGCAATTCTATGTTCAAATCTTGTATAGCCTCAAATGGAAATATTTCTCTATGTGAAGTTGGTAAGAGAATGAGTGGGAAGTGAGATTACTTCAGGCAGCAAAAAGGGGAGGGGCAGGTTTCTTTAAAGGTCAAGGTGAGACTCTCTGCTCCTGCAAGCTGTCCACTGGCAGCACCTGCCTGCTGTTGTCTGTGCCCAGAGTCAGGGTCTTGGCTTGTTTTTGGACTGCTATACCCATGATTTCTGTCATGTGCCAGAGGCCCACCTGGCTTCTGCTTACTCTGCTGCCCCTCGCCCAGCATTTTTGCACATGTTCAGTCCAAAACAACTGATTTGTGTTTTTATTTCCACTCAGTTCAAAATAATTTCAAACTTGATTTATCTTTAACCCACAGGGTAGTTAGAAGTGTGATTTCTTATTTTCCAGATCCATGAACCTTTTGTTATTGTTTTACAATTTCATTCCATTGTCGTGAAAGCACATACCTTGTGTGACTTAAGTCTGCTTGAATTTATTGAGACTTGTTTGAAGCCCAGAATATGATTTATCTTGGTAAATGTTCCATGGGCACTTGAGAAGAACGTGTTTTCTTCTGTTTGGGAGTTGTTTGGTAATGTTGTTCAAATATTCGATATCCCTACTCATTAGCTCTCTATTTGTTCGATCAGTTATTGAGAAAGGGGTTGGAAATTTCTGATATGTCTCTTTTCTTCACTGTTCTTTCAGTTTTTGCCTCAGGTATTTTGAAGTTTCATTCTGAGATGCATAAACATTTAGAATTGTTATGTCTTTTTCATGAATCAAACCTTTTATTATTATGAAATGACCTTCATTATCCCTTACCATATTCTCTGCTCTGAAATCTATTCTGTCTGGTGCTGATATAGCCACTCCAGTTTCCTTTTGGTGTTAGCATCATATTTTTTTTTCATTATTTTACTTTTGACCTATTTTTGTCTTTAAAGTGCATTTCTTGTAGGAAGCGTATCGTTGGCCCTTTTTTTATCTAATCTGATAATCTCTACATTTTGATTGCTGTATTTAGACTATTTCCTTTTAAATATGATTACTGATAAGCTTGTATTAGTATCACCTCTGTTTCTTCTAATGTGTCATTGGCTCATCTGGCCTCTGGTCACTCAAATGTTTCTCACCCAGCATTTGTATGTGTCCAGTCCAAAAGACCTGAGTTTTACTTACAAGAAATATGATACTAGAAACACAACTATTCTAGGTATTCCTAGAAAGACACAAACCACTGAAAATAACTCTTGAAGAAATGGAAAATCTGAACAGATCCCAAACAAGTCAACACATTTAATTAGTAATCAAAAAACATAGACATACACACAGAGTGAGCGAGCGAGACTAGATAGACTAGACACAGAAACTAGATAGCCTCACTGATGAAGTATATTAAAGATTTAACACCAGTTCATCACAAATCATTTTGAAAAACAGAAGATGAGGCAGCACTTCCCAACTCATTAGAAGAGGCCAGTATTAGTATGATAACGAAACCAGACAAATATATCACAAGAAAACGAAACTACAAACCAATGGCTCTTATGAATATAGGCACACAAATCTCAAAAACTACTAGCAAACAGAATTCAGCAACCTCTAATAAAGGGATTATACATCCTGATGGAGATTTAGCTCAGAAATGCAAAAGTGATTCAACATACAAAAATCAATCAGTGCACTAGAGCACATTAACATAATAAAGAAAAAAAACACATAATCATCTCAACAGATGCAGAAAAAAGCATTTGACAAAAATACGCACTCCCATGATGAAAACACTCAACAAACCAGGAATGTAAGGGAGATTTCCCGACCTGATAAAAGCCATTTACAAAACAATCCTACAGCCCACATCATGCTTAATGATGAAAGACTTAAGGCTTCCTCTCTAAGATCAGGAACAAGATAAAGATGGCAGCTCTTGCTACTTGTAGTCAACATTGTCCTGGAAGTTCTCACCTGAGCAATTAGGCCACAAAAAGAAATATCAGGTATATACATGGAAAAGAGAAATAAAGCTATCCTGTTGGCAGATGACATGTTCTTCTGTGGAGAAAATCCTAAGGAATCCACCAATACAGTATTATAACTAATATATGAGGTTAGCAATGTCACAGAAGACAAGATCAATATACAAAAATCCATTTTATTTCTGCACACTAGCAATAAACTGAAACTGAAAATATCCATTTACAATAGTATAAATAATCAAATTTGTAGGAATAAATTTAACAACAGAACTGCAAAACAGAATCACTGAAAACTACACAATGCTTCTGAAAGAAATTAAAGAAGACATGGATACATTGAAAGACATCCCTGTTAATAGCTTTGAAGATTTAGTATTGTTAAGATTGTAATACTCCCCAAATTAATCTAATCCGTATCAAAATCTCAGCTGCCTTTTTTGCAGAAATTGACAACCTGATCTTAAAATTCATATAAAAATGTAAAAGGCCCGGAGTAGCCAAAACAATCTTGAAAAGGGAGAACAAAGTTGGAGGACTCAGCACAGTCATCAAGAGAATGTTGTACTGTCCTAAGAAGAGACATACAGATCAATGGAATAGGATTAAAACTCAAAAGCTAAACCCATACATTTCCAGTCAATTGATTTTTGATAATGATGCCATGACAATTCGATAGAGAAAGAGTAGTCTTTTTTCAGTGATGATGTTGGAAGAATTGGGTATCCACAAGAAGGTACAGCCAGATATCCTTAGATAAAAGAATGAAACTAGATCTCTCTGCCTTATACCATCTACTACAAATATTAATTCCAAATGGATCAAAGACCTAAATGTAGGAGCTAAAACCGTGAAGCTGTTAGTATGAAGGAATCATAGATATAAATATTCATAACCTTGGAGAGATACCAAAAGCACAAGTAACAAGGGAAAAAACTGATAAATTGGACTTCATCAAAATTGAAAATTTTGTGCATCAAAGGACAATATCAAGAGAGTTGGGACAGAGAAAACCCACTAAATGGAAGAAAATATTTGTAAATCATATATCCAATAAGGGTCTAGTATCTATAATATATAAAGAATTTTTACAACACAGTAATAACCCAATTTTGCTGGGAAAAATTAGTGCTAAATATGTATTTGTTGAATGGATAAGCCAAATGATAGAAATTAAAATAATTCCAACGTTCACCTTTAAGAATAAAGAAGCACTAAAAACAGTTGCAGAAATATAACAGGATGAGATTATAGATGTTCCAAGGTATTATCAAAAAATGATATTCAAAAGACAAAAATGATAGATCAAAAGGACAAGGTAAACAGTCCCCAATAGACCTTTATTCCGGAAGATCTAACTGTATGGTAGAGAGCGTCCCCAGATAATGGGGTAACAGCAATGGCCAATTCAACAAATTAGGATTAGCAAATTAGCTGTATTTCTAGAAAAATGCCACCTCTGATTCTCATCTTAATCTACTAGAATTTCAATAAACCATAAAACTAAATACAAAAAAAAGAGTGAAAAGATGATGAATTACAGATTGATATTTAATTTATTTCAGGTTGGGAAATGGAAGAAATAATAAAATGTCAGTTGATTGGATTACGTAAATATTTTAAACTCCTGCCTAGCAAAAAAATAAATAAAATTAAAAGGCAAACAATAAACTGGGAAATAGCTGTAGTATATTTTTAGACTGGTGCTGTTCAATAGAAATATAGCTCAAGGCATAAATGTGAGTCACATATATAATTTTAAATTTTCACTAGCCATATTATAAAGAAACAGGTGAAAATTAAATTCAATGATATATTTTACTTAACCCAACATATTCCAAATATTGTCATTCCAACATGTAATAAGAGCACTAATTAATAAAATATTTTATATTCTTGATTTGGATAAGTCTTCAAGACCTTGTGCGCATTTGGCCCTTATGACACATGTAAATCCAGATAGGTGTTCAGTGGCCAGGCAGGCACAGCTTCCTGGGTCAGTGAATTAACACCAGCCCACTCCGTGTGGATTTAATGGCTAGCATCTGAGAAAGTGCAGTTACAGAGCAACAGGGAGAAAAATGGCTAAAGATGTGAACAGACAACCCAAAGAAGAAGAACTATTGACCAAAAAGCACATTTTTAAAAGTGTTCAATGAAACTAATAATGTAAGCAGGGTGAAAACATTTAGTGCAATTTTTCACAAATTTGAATAAGAATACTTTCTTTAAAAAATAAAATTATAATTGTCAATAATAGTAAGTATTCAGTGGGGTGAGACACTCTCGTATGCTGGACAGAGTATAAATTGATACAGCTCATCTGAAATATGCAGCAATGTGTATCAAGAGCTTTTTAAAAGCTAGGTTATTTTACTTTTTGAAATCTAAAGAGAAAAAATCAAAGGTGTGAACAGAGGTGTGAACCTGCAAGAATATTCGTTAGAGTGTGGCTTATAATAAATAATGATTTAAGTAAATGGTATGTGCTGTCAAAGATCATGCTGTTTACAAAGATAGACTGTTAGAGAACGCTCAGAAAACCATATTATATGAGAAAAGCATAACATAAATGATATAATCCTAATGTTATAAAATATTTTATGTATGTATAGAAAAAATACTGGAGAGTAAAATCCACCCAAGAGCTAAATGTGTTTATATGTAACTAGTGCTATTTAGATGGTATTAATTTCTTTCTATTTGTTTATAGTTTTATACTTTGACCATGTATCACAGTTTTAATGGAGGAATCAATCTGCACTAAAAAGTAGATGAGCCTATATCACAATATGTAACTCTTCTGATCCATGATAGGTAAGGTGGTGTGGGAGGCACTTTGGGACCTGCAAGGAAATTTAAGTCAAGAGTTTTTAATATAGTGGTGTGCAAAGGGAAAACAATTAAATTGTACAACAACCAAAGAGTAATCACAATAGCACGTTATAATTAGTTTCCAAAAGTTTCAATGACAGCGACTGAAAGTTATTCTACTTCAATATTAATAATACTATCTAACCAGCTATAAACATGAGCAGTAAAACTCAGCAGTTGTTATGTACTCACGCAGTGTACCTCCTGAATTACTTTTGTGGTTGCAGCCCCTATTTGTGTATTTTACTGTGGGTTAAGGTTAAGGTGAATGCAATGGTAAGCAGGATTTTGTTAAATATTATTTTTAGCACTTCTTTTATATTGAACTAACACCTGAAGTACATAAAGATATTAATGTGCAACTAGGCTTTGAGAATTAAGTAGATATTTTGTCTTTTTGTAAATGATCACACCAGTTAAATGGGAAGTTCATATTTACAAAGAATTTTGTCATCTTCTTGTGGTTCCCTGTAGTCTGGTACCATTCTTTATCTAAATAGTATGCTAAAGAGGCAGCAAAAGTAGAGCAATTAGGTCTTATAAAATTAGATGGAAACTTCCCTTGGAAAGAGAAACATTTTTGCTATTAGTCATTTCTACCACATTTCAATCTGGAGAATCTTGATTACAGAGAAAACAGATTCAAAAAGCTTTCCCTTGGGATATCTCTAGGAAATACTTATGTGCTTAACTTTTTTTTAGAGAAAAGGCTTTTTTATACCAGAAAAACTAAATCTTGAATTAAGAGTAAGAGCAGATCAAGATTTAAATATTAACATTAAGATGGTGTCATTTTAGATATTTTCTATCTACAAAACCGTGCAATTTTGTGATGCAATTAGCGATGTTTCCCTTTTGAGACTGTAGTAAAATTGCTCATTTAAGTAATGATGCTATTAGGCAACCATCTGTAATAAATTTGTTTTTATAGTCTATCTGAAATCATGTTCTTGAATACCAAAATGTTAAATAGTAAAACATTACATTTTTAAAAAAGAATCCTGGAATGAAAATTACTTCTGCTGATTAATCAGTGCTAGATAATTGAGATATAAGGACAGAATTTCTTCTAATAGGTACTTGGAAGACCATGGTCCTAGAATTCATATTTACTCTGGATATAAGGAGATAAACATGCATGTAATTCCCAAACTGAATAATCTGGTTTCTTCTTGATCTTCAGAATAATTGACCATCTGCTTATTGTTTGAAATATCTTTCTGTAGTAAGCTGGGAGTAGGGAAAGCAGTGGGGGAGGGAGCGATAGTGTCTATATTTAAAACTATTTCTCTGTAAGCTTTTATACCAAACTTTTCAAAACTAAACATTTTTGGAGCACAAGCACCCAATGGCCATCAAATGTCCTTTATTTGCAATATTATTACAACTGAAAAGGCATCAAAGGAGTGGTTTAGGGAACAGGTGTTTATGCTTAGTTAACATTTAGGCCTGATTTGAGTTCATTCAGCATTGTTGGCCTGTATTTAAGGGAATCAGCCATGATATGCTATCACATTTCTTCAGTCTTTTCTTACAGATCTAAGATTGCACAATGAACTCTGATGAATAAGGAAGGGTGCACATAAGTTTAAAATAGTCATACTGCAAGTAACAAATTAGTGCACAGCCCAGGTTTCAAGCCTGCTGAATCTCACATATGGGAGGAGAACAACAACCAGATGGCTGAAGATACCCTGGGGCTACAAGAGCCTGGATCTGCAATGGTCAGGAGGGTGCAGAAGAATTTTTTTTTTTTTTTTTTTTTTGGTGCAAGAAAGAGAACCATTGTATATTTTGTATTGAGGTAAAATTCACATAACAAAATTCACCATTCATAGTACTCTCTTATAATTCTTTTTATTTACATGAAGTCAGTAGAAATATCTCCACTTTCATTCCTGACTCTAATGAGTCTTTTTTTCTTGCTCAGTCTAACTAAAGGTTTGTTAAGTTTGTTTATCTTCTGGAAGAACAAACTTAGATTTTTTTTTATTGTCTCTGCTGTATTTCTACTCTATATTTCAATTATTTTCACTCTAATATTTATTATCTTCTCCCTTCAGCTTGTTCTGGATTAAATTTGCTGTTCAATTTTTAGTTCCTTAAAGTAAAAGATAAGGTTATTGACTTAATGTATTTCTTTCTTCATATAAGCATTTGAAGTTATAAATTTACCTCAGTCACTCCATTTGCTGCAATCCTTAAATTCGGATATGTTTTTATTTTTTCATTTATCTCAGCTTATCTTCTATTTTCTCTTTGGTTCTTCTGTAACCCATTCATTAAGAGAGTATTTTGTTCAATGTTTACTTATTTGCGAATTTTCTAGTGTTCCTTCTGTTATTGATTTCTAATTCAGTTCACTGTGGTCAGAGAAGATACTTTGTATGATTTAATTTTCTGAAATTTATTGAGACTGGTTTTGTAGTCTAACATGTCGTGTGTCCTGGGTAATGTTCCATGTGCACTTGACAAGAACATGTACTCTGCTGCTGTTGAGATGAATACCCCATATTTGTCTGTAAGGTCTAGTTGGCTTATAATGCTGTTCAAGTCCTTTGTTTCCTTATTGTTTGTATGTGTAGATATTCAATCCATTATTGAGAGCAGGACCTGGAAGTCTCCAACCTAGATTATTATTGAACTATCTTTTTCTCTCATCAATTTTGTTACTGTTTGCTTCATATATTATGGGGATCTGATGTTTAGTTTAGTACAGATATGTTCATAATTGTTCATCTTGTTGAGGGATTGACCCTTTTATAAGTATATGTCTTTTTTATCTCCAACAAATTTTATCTTATAGTATATCTATTCTGATATTAATATAGCTACCATAGTTCTACTTTGGTTATTATTTACATAGAATATAATTTGCTACCTTTTAATTTATAACCTACTTATTTCATTAGATCTAAGGTAACTCTCTTATAGAAAACATAGTTGGATTGTCTTTTAAAAAATTTCTTCTACCATTTCTACCTTTTAGTTTACATTTAAGGTAATTACTCATAAGGAAGGACTTGTTCCATTTTGTGATTTGTTTTTATATATTTTATATCCATTTTGTCAGTTCCACCATTACTGCCTGTTTGGTAAATCAATAGTTTTTAGTGTATCATTTTGATTCCCTTCTTGTTTCTTTTACTACATATGTTTTGATTATTTTCTTAGTTGTTCTTTTACTACATATGTTTTGATTATTTTCTTAGTTGTTACCCTAAATTTGTAACAGTTTAGTTCAAATTAATACCAACTTTGTTTCAGACGTATACAAAAACTTTGCTCCAATGAACCTTTATGCTCTTTTACGTTTTTATTGTTGCAAATTATATCTTTAAGCATTGTGAACTCATTAACAGATTTATACTTATTGTTTTATGCATCTGTATTTTAAATCATTTAGGAAAAAGAGCATTAATACTGACTTTTATATTTATCAATGTAGTTACTTTTACCAGTGTCTCTCATTTCTTTACATGCATTTGAGTTATGGTCTATAGTCCTTTTATTTTAACCTAAAGAATTCCCATTATTTCATATAGGGCAATTCTGCTAGTGACAAATTCTCTCCATTTCTGCTTATCTTGGAATGTCTTAGTTTCTTTTTCAATTTTGGTGAGATTTTCAGATATAGAATTCTTGGTTGGCAGGGTTCCCTCCCCTCCCCTCCTTCTCAAATATGTCATTCAACTTCCTCCAGCCCCTATGGTCTCTGATAAGAAATTAGCTTTTAATCTTACTGAGGATCCCTTGTACATGATGGGTTGCTTTTCTCTTAATGCTTTCAATATTTTAAATTTTAATAGTTTGATTATACTGCATCTTAGTGTGAGTCTCCTTAAGTTTATCCTACTTTATCCTTGAGCTTCTTGGATGTTTAGATTCATGTCTGCCATCACATTTGGAAAGTTTTAGCTATTATTTCTTCAAATATTGTTTCTCTTTTTCTTTCTTCTGTCTTTCGGGGACTCCCATTATGCATATGTTGGTATGTTTGATGGTATGCAACAGTTCTCTTAGGCTCTGTTCATTTTTCTTTCTGCTTTTACAGACTGGATAATCTCAATTGGCCTTATCTTGAAGTTCACTGATTTGTTGTTCTGCCTGGCAGAACCCCTCCAGTTGTTGAACCACTTTAGTGAATTTTTCTGAAATGAGAAATTTTATTTTGCTTTATCAGACTTTCTATTTGATCTCTTTTTATTATTTCTCTATATTTATTGATATTCTATATTTCATGAGACATCATTATCTTGGTTGACTTTAGTTTTTTGTCCATAGGGTCTTTTACTTCTTTGAGCACAAGACAGTTAGTTCATTTAAAGACTTTGTCCCTGATGTTCCATAGCACTGTACAATGACTCTGGTTAACAATAATATATTACACAGTTTTAAATAGCTAGGAGAATACTGAATGTTGCTAACACAAAGACATTATAAATGTTTGAGGTGATGGATATGCTAATCACCCTGATCTGATCACTACATATTATATGCATCATGACATCACTCTGTATCCCATAAATTATGTGTCAATTTAAAAACATTTTAAATTATATGTACATAACTTCTGTGATATGGACAAAAGATTAAAGTATCAGAATTTGCAAACAAAATTTTAATAAATTTTATCTCATAAGGTTAATGCCTGGATATCTTCAGGTATCGTTTCTATTAGTGTCTTTTTTTTTTTTTTTTTTTCTCATGCTTATGGACCCTATAATCTTGTTTCTTTGCGTGCCTCAATTTTTTTTATAAGGTGAACATTTTGAATATTATATTCTGGTAAATCCAAAAATCAGATTCTCCATCCTTTTCAGGCTTGTTTGTTAAGTTACTTTTATAGTCTATATTCTTTGTTTTGTGTGGCCATTGAAGTCTCTTTCCTGTTAGGTTAGTAGTCAGCTGGTAATTCAACAGAGATTTTCATAAAACTTGGACCAAAAAATACTTTTTAAAATCTGAATTATTTGCAGATGAACTGCATGTTTGTGTGTTGGGTATGTCTTCAACACACATAAGCCTCTATTTCCTGCATGTGCAGAGCCTGAGGTCAGCAGGAGATGAGAGCTTTGGGCCCTTCTCAGGCCTTTTGTGAGAATGTTCCAGGCTTCTAGATTCCCAGAAATATATTGGTACTTTTCAGTGCTCTTATTCCCCAGATCATCTCATTCCCATTCTTTCTTCACAATCTTTTTGTTTAGTCTATTGTTTGTCTTAACCATTATTCATTGTCCTGGGTAGCACTGACTAATCCATTTGCCTTTAAACATTTTAGATAAATGACCCCCACTAGCTTTGTCAGCCCTAGGAAAATTAGCAGTTGGGTAAAACAAAAGCAAGCCCTTTGAGCCAGTCTTTCAGGGATCCACCAGCCAGGTCAAAATAAACAGCAGCTCTTTGAAAATAAGGTCCGTTGTGCTCCTGTAGTACTTGGTACCTGTCCTGAGCACGCAGATGTCTTGAAGGCCGTCATTGAGCTGAGGACCATGAGACAGAATCAAAGTAAGTGAAAATGCTGCATAGCCCTTTTACTCAGATTCAGCTGTTTTTGTTTTTTGTTTTCCTTAAGTATCCCTCTCATTTCTATAAGCTCCTAAGTAGTTTCTAGAATTCCAAAAAAGTTGACTAACAGTTCTTGCTAGTTTGTTGATTGTTTTTATGAACTGATAGACTTTTGAAGTTCCCTACTCCATCAATTTTTGAGATTGTGTTTAAATTGCCTGTTCATTTATATTTACTGAGTTATAATGAACATGAAGACAGGTAAATAAGTGCCATTTTCAGCATTGAACCTCTTTGATTTAGCAAAATACTGACACATAACAGGAGCTAATGTTTATTCTCACATCCTATATTGTTATCAAAATTCTTCCAAATTCCGTTTTACCCTGCTTCTTCCAGTTTCTGGGATCCTGTATCAACCATAAAACTTTTTCTTGCTGGTCATACTGTCAGAAGGACATGTTTAACTAATTGGGCAATTAAATCTTCTTGCCTTCATGTGCTAGATTATGTGGGGGCTTAGAAAATAAACATCTCCCAGCTTCAGGAAGATTTATAAGGGCATAGGAGATATCAACTGAATAATAGTGATAATTGGAGAAAATGTTATGGCCTGGGACTATCAGACAAAAATGTAAATTGGATGAGGTTCCTGAGATGAATCTACAAGGATAAGTGGGATTTGAATCAGTTTAGATAGAAGGAATGGCATTCAAAGGTACGAGCATCTAGATTAGAGAGAAAAGAGCATATAGGAAAGTAGAGGAAATGTGGCATGTTTGGAAAGGCAGATTCCTGTTGTGCTTTTAAAAGATATGGCCCTGAACCAGGTGCTAGATAGTTCTATTTTGGTAAAATACTGTAACTGAAAAAAGTACTCACATGAGAGTAAGAAGATAGGAGTTTTGAGGTGATTTTGCTACTGACTGTTTTGCTTTAGATAAATGACTTCCCCTCACTGGGCCTCAGAATTGTCTTTTATACATTAATGAGTTCAGAATAGATAATACGGAGAGGTCCCTTCAGCTCTAACTGTAACGCTTAAGGTTCTTGCCTAGCCATGCCAAAGAACTGGTGCTGACCACGGGAGTGATAAGAGACATGGACCGAGAAAAAGCCGTAGGCTTTATAGAGCCAAGTGAAAGTACAAAGTTTCCACAGTGTGGAAGCGGTCTTGAATGGGTAGCCAGAGTCAGATTATACAATTGCCTTTGAAATTCTTTAAGGTTGGAAATATGTGTGGCGGGAAGATGTTACTAGAGCGAGAAACAGAGGCAGTAAATTATTTTGTGGCATGTCTTAGATTTTGAGGAAAACCGGAATTGCAACTTAGGTTTTATCTACTTTATGACCTTGCAGCAGCATGGCAAAGGAGACAGGATCTTACAGGACTTTATAAAGTATGTTTACAAGGAATTGGAATTGGGAGCATAGATAAGGTCTGCTGGTCACAGAAAAATGGGCAGTTAACATTCCTTTTAGTTTTGGGGGAGGGCAAAGGGAGAGAGGACACAGGGAAGCTTACAGCAAATTTTTCACTGTTTATAGCTTTCTTGGGGAAGAAAACGCATGCACAAATTCTGATGTTAGGAATATTTTAAGCATGTATCTTCAATACTATTCATCCAGGACCAAAGTTAAGTCCTGATACAGGAAATGAGTGAGTTTCACAGCTTTCTGAGCCCCTACTCAACCCAGGAAGCCCAGATGGCCCCACCTCTCATAACCATCTAAGATATGACTGGTAACAGTCTTGCAGCCCTTCTTTCCTTCCTTCCTTTTTTAATTATTCTTCCTTATTCCGTCTACCTTCAATTAAAGAAAAAAGGTGAGAAACAAGGAAAAACACTATGAGATATGAGAACTCATGGAGCTCACAGAAACTGACAAAAAATATGTGTCAATATATTTAGAACCCAGTTGTGAATTTTCTTTCTTGTAATAGGAATAACTTAATATACTCATAATAATCTTGTAGAACTTCATGTCTGATAAGCGTCTAAAACCTATTTCTGTGCCGGTGATGCCAGTCTTTTTAAGTATTTAACTAAAATTCATCCACTGACCAAGAAGTAACTTTAATTTACTTCTGAAAATGAAATTTTGAGAAATTGATGAAAAGCTTAATGAACATGGGGATATGTCACCATTAAAAGCAGAATGGCAGGCAGAAACCTCCAGCACTTTTTGAATTGTTAGCTCTCGGGACTCTTGTCAGTAATTGATTGGCTTTAAACTTACAAGAAGTGTCACCTCATACCTTTTATCGCAAGCATTTATTCTCTGGAATTTCTATGAACACAGTAAGATTAATAGAAATTAGACTCTAATGAAGAAACTCAAGACATTAGGATTATTCCAATTAAGGTAATCGGACAGAAGACTGGATAGCTTGAGGATATATATTTTTTCATTCCTTTTTTATAAATAGAAGAGATGCTGCAAAATCACATACAAATGCAAATGTTCTGAAAATGGACAACTATTATTAGAAGCCTTGCATTCTGTCATCGACATAATAAAATCTGAAAACTCTACCTGGCAGGCTAGAGCGGTCAGCCTATTGGAAAGGCACCTGCACCAATCTTAGATCTGATAGGAAAAATTGCTTAGAGCAGCGGCTCTCAAACTTTACCCTTCATCAAAATTACCTGAAAAGTTTGTTAAAATAGATTGTTGGACCATCCCTCCAGAGTTTCAGAGTCAGTGGGTCTGGGTGGGATCCAAGAGTTCTCATTTGTACCAAGTTTTTAGGCAAAATTGATGCTACTTGTTTGGTAAGTGCTGGTGTCAATGGCAAGTAACATCTAAACTGAGACAATGAAGGAGATATAGGATTTAGCAAAACACTGTGTTTGTATAGGTAGGAGGAGGGATGGTGAGGAAAGCTGAGGGCAAAGGCTCAGATAGAGGATAACTGCATGTCATCCAGAGGGACCTGCAGAACTATAGGATGTAGAGAGTGCAGAGAGATGTGGCTGCAGAGGTGAGGAGGAACCAATTTTTAGAAGTGTTTTACCATATTAAATTTTGGTGGAGAGCCAGTGACTATAAGCAGGGAAGCAACATGATCAGATGTACAATAGCGAAAGACCATGTTATCCATCATAGAGTGTAGATTGAAGGTGGGCCAGACCAGTAAGGAGATTAGTTAGGAGGCTACTATAGGAATGAATTGGTGGCTAGGAGCTGTATAGTGGCAGTGAGGATGGAGAAAAGTAGAAGAATTTGAAAGATACTTAAGAGGTAGACATTAAATTCTTCGTGATTCATTTGATTGCTAGAACATGGATAAGGGAGAAAAATCCAAGTTTATTCCTAAGCTTCTGCTTCGTACAGTTAGACAGGGCTGTAACACAACAGCAAAGGGAGGTTGGAGAACAGCAAAGTGGGTTGGAGAAGGTAGGAGTGGAGAGAGGGGTGATTTTGTGTCAGGCCCTGCTGATGTCCAGTGGTCCCCTGAGTACACAGGGATTGAGCCCAAGAGAGTGATCTGAACTGGAGGTATAGAGGTGGGACTTGCTGGCATATAGATGATAACTGAGATAGGGAGCCAATGGAGTTGCTTGGGTGCAATACATAGTAATAATATAACGTGGCCACATTTAGGAGATCCTTGGAAACACTGCCATTTAAGGGGAAGACTGAGGTAGAGAAGTCTGCAATAGAGATTGAAAAGCAGCTAGCCAAGAAGTGGGAAGAAAGTAGGAAGAGAGAACTAGGAAGAAAACCAAGAGAATGTGACATCATGGAAGCTGAGGGTTCCAGCCACATCAAAAGCTGGGGAGAGACCATGTAAAATAAGAAGTGAACAACATCAGTTTGCTCTTGGAGGAAGGTCATGGGTAACCCAAGTACAAGTTCTTATGGTGAGCGATATAGCTTGAACCAGAAATGTCTAGAAAATGAGAAAGCAGAGGCAGATGAATATGACGACAATTTCTGGGTTACCCTTTTTATCATTTCACAATGATTTCCATGAATTTATCTGCTATTAATAATGAAAATTGAATGTACCCTTTAAATATGCCTCTTCATATTAAATTTCAGATGTTTCTTGCAGTCTTCCCATATATGTTGGGAAGAAATAGTGAAACCTTCTGAACTCATGGTCTCCTGAAGATTTAGCTATGAAAAAATAGTGGAAAAGTCATCCATATAGGAAGTCCAATGATTTGAATTTTTTTCTACAGTTGTATTTCATACAATTGCATGTCTATGTATTCTTTTTTATAGTCTGACCTGTAGGCTTCTTTTAAGACAATCCTAGAAAAATGCATCTTATTCCATTTTACAAAAACCAATATCCTGAAATGCTTAGATTGAAGTGTAGAGTTGTGTTTATTATGTTTTCTATTATTTGAAAGCCAACAAAATCAATAATGGAAGACTCATGAGGGATTTTGCTTTAGTTTTGCTCTCTTGAAATGAGATTATAGGGATTTTACAATCTTGAATTCTCAAGCTATACAATAAATACCCAAAGGGCCAGCTAGAAAACAAACATTTCTGATAATTTAGAAATGAGATTTGAGTAAAAGGTTACTATAACTGGAATCATAGATTTCCTTTGCAAAAGACAAAACTTAACTGATTAAGAAGTATTTTAAGGGAGACAGTTACTTAACAAATCCAATATTAGCTCTCTATGAGATTTAAAGTTTCGATGGGAATTGTGAAACAAGTATAAAATATATATTTATCACATTTTGACCATGGAAAGAATATATAGTTCGTAACTATTTTTTTTCTCTGAAGCACTCTCAACCTGATGAAAACGACTTGCCTTAACTTGAAAACACCCTAGGAGTTGCTGGGTATTGAGAACCAAACTTTGCTTCCTGCCAACCTGTTCCCCCTACTGTCCCTAAAGACAGCTTGCATTTCCCTGCCTTTGATTCCCATCAATTAGAGTATCCCCTTATATATTCTGCACTTTCCTTCATTTCTACCTATTCATATCCCTCAAAGCCCAGATCAAATACTACCTGTTCTGTTGGGTTAGATTTGCTAGCCACATAGATATATAATGTTAGCTATTGCACATGGTAGCTATTTGCAAACTTACTTCTAGTTAAATTGTAAGTTTCTAGAGACAAAAATTGTATCTTATACCTTCCACGTTGCCTAGCATGATGCCTAACATATGGTTGTCACTATATAAATGTTTGTTCATTATATTTAAAATGTTTACATTAAAAGTAAAGCTAGAATTTGGAACCATTTTCTCTTTTTCTGCCCTTGCCAAACTATGGAAGAAAAGTGGGTCAGGTTCTCTCTGGAGAATGTAGTCATTCAAAATTTAGAATTCATCCAGGTTCAACCAGAAACAAATATGTGTACATTATGATTACAAGTTTCTCCTACAGAAAATAAGATTGGAACTGGCAAAAATACTAATTTTCCAAGAAATTTCTATATTTAAGGTAGAATTCTTGAATCTTTTAATCTGCTAATTACAATAGAAACCTTCTTATCCAATATAACTGGACTTAGTATTATATTTGGTCAATTTGTTGAAGTTTTTTAAAGTAGAAAAGCATTAAAAAATTATATAGATACTGTAATTTAAAACACAAATAATCACTCACCAGTCTTTTTGAAATAAGGCTTCTTTTTGACTATGGGTTTGATATTTAGAGTTCATTGTTCTCTCTATAGCATAAATCACCAAAATGTATTATCTACTGCATTGTGTTAAATTTTTTTGAAGTAATCTGAGTGTAGAAATTTTTTAGCTTTTTGTTTATTGACCACTCTCTATTTTAAAATTTCTTCACTTCCACTAAGTTAACGTTTTATTTTAATGTTTTATTTTTATCTTTCCAAAAAATTCAAGAGAGATTTCATAGAAAAAATTTCCTTGCCTGGGCATGGTGGCTCTCGCCTGTAATAATCCCCAGCACTTTGGGAGGCCAAGGCGGGCAGATCACCTGAGGTCAGGAGTTCCAGACCAGCCTGGCAACATGGTGAAACCCCGTCTCTGCTAAAAAAAATACAAAAATTAGCCAGGCATGGTGGCACATGCCTGTAGTCCCACCTACTTGGGAGGCTGAGGCAGGAGAATCACTTGAACCCAGGAGGTGGAGGTTGCAGTGAGCCAAGATCACGCTGCTGCACTCCAGCCTAGGTGACCAAGCGAGACTCCATCTTAAAACAAACAAAAAAAAAAAGTCTCCTTTTGTTTCATAATCATGTATAATTATTTTATTTAATATTTAATTATAACAGTGGGCATAATTTGGGAACAAATACACCTGATTCATAACAAATGGTAATTAAACTGGTTGGAGCAGAAGTGCTTAGTCATAGTGCCAGTGTTAGCATTCGCCAGTATTAGCGTTCACTATGACATGGATGGCACTTAATACATTGCGTATACAGAATGGAGAGTAATTGTTAATCTGATGAGATGGGGCATGGTTAAGAGATCTTCTGTTTCACTTTATTTATAAATATGCTACTATATTTCTGACAGTGTTCCACAGAAAAATTGAGAAATATTTTGTTAATAATTAAATAACTTTTCCCTCTGTCCTGAAGGACAGTGGGGATAATTTAATGGATGTGTTGTGTTAATTCAGGGAGAATTGCCAAAGGTCTCTATATGGAGGAACAATATAGCATAGTACATCAAAGCTATTTCAGGTGTATTGCCTTCATTTCTGGATTTAGAATAATCTTTATAAAAAATTCATTTGACTTAAAATTATTCAAAGAATGAAGTGAAGGAGAGAATAGAACATTGAGAAAATGTGTTTATTTTTATGCTTTATGGAAGTTGGTTACAGATACTCTCATAGTATCGTAAACCATTCATGGTGGTTTATGTCAAATCATAATTTTGTGACATCAAATATCAGAATGGGGTAGGGAGTTAAAATCAGCTGAGAATATTCTAGAAATGAAATTGAAGAATGGGTAGAGAATTCCTATAGTAAGGGTGCATTTTGTCTTCACACATTATTTAGAGATAGAACAGTGCTTAGATACCTAATCTAGTAGTTCTCAACTCTGGCTCTTCACCTGAGATATATACAGGAAAAACTCTTAGTTTTTAAAAATCACATTTCCTATAGGCCATCCCAATTTTCTTCCTTAATGCAATGACCTTAGTCTACCTAGTGTTTAAATATTTCTCTCATTTTTATTATTCGTATTATTTTTGGTAATATGATAAAATGACCATGAAAGTAGGTAATATGAAATGATTTTCAGAAAATACCTTTAATAACATTCTACTATAAAAACAACTGGTTGAAGGGCCGGGCGCGAGTAGGTAATATGAAATGATTTTCAGAAAATACCTTTAATAACATTCTACTATAAAAACAACTGGTTGAAGGGCCGGGCGCGGTGGCTCAAGCTCGTAATCCCAGCACTTTGGGAGGCCGAGACGGGCGGATCACGAGGTCAGGAGATCGAGACCATCCTGGCTAACACCGTGAAACCCCGTCTCTACTAAAAAATACAAAAAACCTAGCCGGGTGAGGTGGCGGGCGCCTGTAGTCCCAGCTACTCAGAGGCTGAGGCAGGAGAATGGCGTAAACCTGGGAGGCGGAGCTTGCAGTAAGCTGAGCACCAGCCACTGCACTCCAGCGCGGGCGACAGAGCGAGACTCCGTTTCAAAAAAAAAAACTGGTTGAAGGAAGTTTTTTGAGTTAGTATAATATTGTAAAATACAACCACTTACTTTCAGGACTATTTTTTGATCCCCCAGAAACCTTGTTTGAGCAGTGTTTGCCTACAGATCTTTCTAACGTCCTGAGAATTTTCCTTGAAATATTAAGACATACTCAAAGACCCCCCATTATATATGAACCTATTGACCTAATGGACTCTAATGAAAGATATTTGTTTTACTACTGGAAGATAAACTAAGATGAAATTAAATAAAAATATAAGCAATACTGTTTCTGGATTTTGTCATGTTAAAACTCTGCATAAGCCAGGCACAGTGGCATGTGCCTGGAGTCTCAGCTACTTGGAAGGCTGAGGCAAGAGGAATGCTTGAGCCAGGAGTTCAATGATGCAGTACACTATGATTGTGCCTGTGAATAGCCACTGCACTCCAGCATGGGCAACATAGCGAGACCCCATCTCTAAAACAAAAACAAATACAAAACAAAGCAAACTCTGATTAGCTAGATTTTGGTGGGTTTACATTTTACCTAGAAAAATAAGTTATTTTAGAGTTATCCTTTCTGAATGTTAGGTTTGCTTTCACATTTGAACTTTCGCTTTTCTAGGGTTTTGAAGGTGTTTCTTTCACGAACGGCTCAACGAATTCCATATATGACTGGTGGACGGGTAATGAGGATGCTGGCAGTAATACTCTTGGTAGTGTTTTGGTTTCTCATTGGCTGGACTTCATCTGTGTGCCAGAATTTGGAGAAACAGATTTCACTTATTGGCCAGGGGCAAACATCTGATCACCTCATCTTCAATATGTGCCTCATTGACCGCTGGGACTACATGACAGCAGTTGGTATGTGGTCACTTGTTTTGTGTGATGGTCTTACCATTTTTCAGTAGCATTAAAACTGACTTCTTTAAAAGTCTTGCCAGACTGTTTTGTAAAGCTTAAACTAATCTCACCTAATGTAATTCTGGTAAAGTAACATGAAATTGGCAGTAATGGCATGTGAAATGCAAACTTTTTTCTGGACGTTTCTATTGTTTTTCAAAGGCATAGAGCTTTGTTGAGAAAATGTAATCAAATAAATCAGAAAGGAGAAATGAAGTGAATAATGGCAACTTCTGTGTATAAAGAGCTTACTTGTTTCGATCTTATCAGTTGGTCCCCATTTGATTAATATTAGCTATTCTCTTGATCTATTTCCTTACTTGGGAGAAAAAAGGAAGCATGCTGTTTTTTAAGATAAAATGTTGGCCCTATAATATATCAGACTTGGTGTGTAGGACACTCTTTGGAAAAAGGTTGTCTCTGCAAAATTTCTGATTAATCTATCTTTCCTATGCTGACCTCAAAAGATAACTTATTTATAACTTTTATCTTTGGAGGTATAGAATTACACAAAGACTAAGCCATGCTCCATGAATGTAGTAAGTGCTATGTGGCTGAGAACCTGGAGAACTTTCAAGAACTGCATCATGGCTTGGGCCCAAAACACAGATTATCTTTCTGGCAGCCCAGTGTTTTGAAAAAACGAGGAGGAAAATACACAGGAATTTTCTGCTAATATTAGTCTATTTTAAGCTAAGTCTCTAAACATACAAAAAATGAGATATTTTATTGTTGTTCCCCTCAGTAAGCCACAGGACAAACCTTAATTGTCTTTGGCAGATATAAAAAATAGAAACATGAATTTGATTCCCATTTTTTGTCCCCCCTCATATTTTGCAATTGTTGGCTAAATATTCACATCTAGTCTTTTGCTGGAAGCTAATAAAATGTGTATTGAGTTTACAGTTCAAATGGAGGAATATTTTTCTGGGCAAGATATTTTAGGAATCTTATAAACCTGATATCTGCAATAGTGAAGCAATATGGATATGTAAAGAGAATGATTATAACATATAAAGCTTATTATATTTGGGGTGATATAACTATCAGAAGATAAATCATGACACTAAGGTAGGAACGATTCTGATCTTGGCTTTAGTCTGGATATGAAAATTAAATTGTAGAGATAAAAAGTTTCAACTCACCCTAACATTGTTTTATGCTTTCAATGCAAATTAACTAAATAGGAAAAATCATTTCCTTGTATTATTATGAAGCAAAGGCCACTAGTTTTTATTTTTCTGTTTTACAAAAAGAAAAAAAAAAAAAGCAAAACACACCGCCCCCCCGCTCCCCACCCCCCCCGCCAAAAAAACAAACTCTCAAAATACATGATGACAAGCAGAGAGCATGGCCTATTCACCAAGAATTTTTTATGCATTGGAATTGAGATGCATTTGAGACCTTTAAAAATTCATTTTGCCCTCCAAAGAGGATCATATTCATGATTTCTATGTAGAAATATACTGAAATATATAATTGATAGTAACCTGTATAGTCATTATTCCTTTCATTAGATAGCTTATTGATTCACATAGATGCATAAGAATTATTAAAAAGCAAAGTTAGGTGGTGATTATTCTTGGTGCAATAGTTTAGTAAAAGGAGATAGCAGTTTGGACTAGAACTCAGGAACCTTTTATAAAGGACAAGTTCTTTAACCATGGGTAATATTTACATTACCGTAAAGAGGCGTAAAGAACATTCATTCTATAAGAATAGTGAAGGTCCAGGCGCAGTGACTCACGCCTGTAATCCCAGCACTTTGAGAGGTGAGGTGGGTGGATCATGAGGTCAGGAGTTCAAGACCAGCTTGACCAACATGGTGAAACACCATCTCTACTAAAAATACAAAGATTAGCCAGACGTGGTGGTACACTCCTGTAATCCCAGCTACTTGGGAGGCTGAGGCAGAAGAATCGCTTGAACCCAAGAGGTAGAGGTTGCAGTAAGCTGAGATCATGCCACTGCACTCCAGTCTGGGAGACAGAGTAAGACTATCTCAAAAACAAAAAGAAAAAAAAAAAATAGTGAAGGAGTGGGGCAGTGGCTCACACCTGTAATCCCAGCTACTCAGGAGGCTGAGGCATAAGAATTGCTTTAACTTGGGAAGTGGAGATGGGAGGTGGAGATGGGAGGTGGAGATTGCAGTGAGCCGAGATCACGCCACTGCACTCCAGTCTGGGCAACAGAGCGAGACTCCATCTCAAAAAAAAAAAAAAAAGTGAAGGATGGAAGTGGGTGGAAATTGTGAAACAGAATACATTGGATGGTTGAGTTTCTTGTGAGTGAGTTTATTAAATATACTGTTAATAATACTGTATGGTTACGTTTATTGAAAATGTCTTAGAGGAATTTAGAGAAGCAGAAAAGTGATATAATCAATCAGTAAATTCAATCAAGATGACTATAAAGACGTATTTTTTTTTTAAGTGAAATGTACCAAACTCACCAAATTCAGGGGTTTGGGAGTTGGAATCATTAGAAGGGAGGAAGAGCAGCTCTCAAAGTGTGGTCCTAGAACCCACAGCAGCTGCATCACCTGCGGACTTGTTAGAAATGCAGATTCTTAGAGCCCACTCTGACTTCTTCAATCAGATACTCCCGGATAGTGGAGCACAGCAATCTGTGTTTCATAAGCATTCCAGGTGATTCTCATATTACTCTAAAGTACAGAATTGCTGACTCCTTGGAGGGAATCAGATGAACTTATGAGAACATAAAGATAACTAATCTCAACAGTGCCCTGGCCATTCCATTCACTCTTACTGTTCCCCTGATCAAACACTAGAACATTCTTTGCAATTATTATTTCAAATCCTCTTTTCATACCTCCAAACTCTCCATGTTCCTCTTTTCTCTTAGTAGATGACTTCTACTTGAAAAAAACAATAAACAGGAGCCATACAATAGAAATGTCTTCAAATTCCTGCCTTCATATCTATAAATCTTCCCATATCCACATTTATTCTTATCTTTTCTCCTTCATATTATCTAAGGTAACACCACAGCCTAGGCCAGACTCATCTAACATTTTGGCAGCCTCATCTCCAGTGGCCACACTTTATGTGAACTTTCTGTTATATAAAACTCCCCTGCCTCCAAGTCACTTGTTGAAGACACTGAAGAATTCTGTTTTTTTTTTTTTTTTTTTTTTTTTCAGTAGCTTTGTGGGTACAGGTGGTTTTGGTTACATGGATGAATTGTATACTGATGAAGTCTGTAGTTTTATTGCACCTGTCACGCAAGGTAGTGTACATTGTACCCAGTCTGTAGTATTTTATCCCTTACCCCCTAACTCCTTCTGAGTCTCTAGTGTCCATTATACCACTCTGTATGCCTTTGTGTGCCCATAGCTCACCTCCCACTTATAAATGAGGACATACACGATTTGGTTTTCCATTCCTGAGTTATGAAGAACTCCATTCTGATCACAACCCATTTCTAGCTCATTTACTCCCTCTACAATAGCTCTTTAGTAACACAGACTGTTTTCATTGTACTTTACTGCTCCTAAATTCTGCTCTCCTCCAGAGAGAAAGCTTACCAGGCAGCAGATTTTTCCACTTGCAGTATTGGAACTATGAAATGAAAATGGACATTTTTAAAAGACATTGATTTTGAAGAATTCTGGGAAAGAGGACATAGAGAGTAATGACGACCCTGAGATAGACAGTGCAAGAGAAAATGAAGATTCATAGCTTGAGAGGGCTGCAGGGCATGCAGTTCCTTAGGCAATAACCAGGTCTCAGTTAAAGAGGTACCAAGAAACTAAGAGAAGAGACTGATTCTAGTGGTAGGATCTAGGTCATGGCTTCAGGAATGAGATAGAAGTATCAAAACTTAAGAGGCAGAAATTAAACTAATACCCCTAAAGATGTTAGGCGATAACATTAGGGTCTCTTAGAAAAATCAAGACTCGTGATGAGAGTGCAGGGACCAAGAAGTAAGAGGAAATTAAATTTTTGGTGATGTTTGTTTTTGTCATCTCACAGTCATTGTTTTTGTCCTATAAACTACTGTAACACATTAGTTCCCATAGTGTGCTCATCCTATAGCGACACTGTTCTCTAAAAAAAAAAAAAAAAAAAAAAGTCAGGGCATATAATTTTAAAAAAGAATATTTGGAATTAGGACTGTCTTGAGAAATCTGAGACATGTGGTGGTTGTAATTATTTTTCACACTATGCTAATAAAAGTTTTCATTTATTTCTCTTTCAGCATGCAGCATCAATATTTAACCTCTCAATTTAATGGCTTCTAATGTGTAGTGTGTACCTTTTTACAGTCTTTTTATAGAGCTCTATAAGTAACATGGTTTTGATACTCAGACTGTTAATCAAAAATAAACCCATATGTCTTCAGTCAGCTAGAAAACCTGTACTGCTGAACGCTACATTATTTCCTGGATCCTAAGTGGAAATATTCCCGTGTAGAAAGGGGCTGTAGAGAGGGAGGAAATAGGCTTAACCATGAGCGTGGTGGGAAATCTTTCTCAAGAAGCTGTGTGCACTTACGTTAGTGTCAAGAGTTCATTCAGAAAAAAAGAAAAAGTGACGATTAATACATTGGTACCTTTGCGTTCTGGATCAGCTTTACCCATCCAAAACAATCCCTTTTTCAAAATAAGAAATCATTTGAGAGTGAACTACTAGTTTTTCCAGTGAAGTTGAGCTCTAGTTAGAAATATGGGTCATACATTCAAAGACCGGGTTCATTCTATTTTTGCTCATTGCACAGGGCTGCTCCAAAACTGCTCAGATGGATGACTTTCCTACCACAGTGTTTCAAAAGAGAAAACATGTATAGAAAATAGGTTGGAAAAATCTCAGAAGCTACAAGAGCCACAGTGTCTTCTTGAAGAAATTATTTTAAAACATAGAAGGGGGAAAATGGCTTTCAGAATCACATTGTCATTTATATCCATTTATAATTTTCAATTATTTTGTTTGTCCTGTATTTAAAAAATGAGATAAGCTTTAATGGAAAAAAATAAGGATAAGGACATTGCCACATGGACATTGGACAATGTGAGAAGTGCTTTTCAGGCAGAGTAGTCAGTTTTTCTTAACAAATGGCTTTATTCATCTGGTGGAAAGAGAATTTTAAAATTTGGATGTTCCAAGACATTTCTACATTATAATTCCTATAAATATTTAAACTGCCATACCTTTTTGAGAATCATGTACATCTATAATAACAATACATACTATAGTACTTACACTACTCATCATTATATGACTCAGTACCCTGCATTTTTTAGTGCATTTAAATGTATTTTCTGTAGCTCACTGAAGACAAAAGAATCTTTCCATCTGCTCCTCCCTCTTGTAACCACATGCTCCTCAGCAACATGGCCTACGTTGTTCACACTTATGCCTGACACAGAGAACCTGACAGGTGTAGGATCTTGAAAAATACTTGTTGAAAGAACAAAGCAGTCAGCTGTCTTCATCTTGTGATATTTTCTATTGTCAGACTTAGACCAGTATAAGGAAACATGTTAAAGCTAAAGACTGTGGAAGTCATACACTTGTCCCAGCTTCATTTTCATGGTAAATGTATACGTTCAAATTTGGGAGGAGGTATTTTGGAGCAAGTTATAGAAACTAATGGATAATTGCTGGCCATTTTATGAAATTCTACCTTTGACTTCTCCAACGGTCATAATAGATTGGTACAAACTTGCATGGCAAAGGAAAACTATAAAACACATTACATAGTGTAATTACAAATATTGAAGCAGAATAAAATAGATTTAATGAACATTTTGATTATTTCACTATCGTCCTAGAGCTATCTAAAGAATAAAGGGGTTGGCGGGGCACGGTGGCTCACACCTGTAATCCCAGCACTTTGGGAGGCCAAGGCAGGCGGATCACAAGGTCAGGAGATCCAGAACATCCTGGCTAAAAATGGTGAAACCCCGTCTCTACTAAATACAAAAAGAAGTAGCTGGGCGTGGTGGCGGACACCTGTAGTCACAGCTACCCAGGAGGCTGAGACAGGAGAATGGCATGAACCCGGGAGACGGGGCTTGCAGTGAGCCAAGATGGCGCCACTGCACTCCAGCCTGGGTGACAGAGCGAGACTCTGTCTCAAAAAAAATAAATAAAGATGAAATAAGAAAAGAATAAAGGGATTGAGACTGGGAAACATTCTCCTAAATTAATGAAGAAAATAAACCAATGTATCATGTCATACTAATTTTGGAAACTGTTGGTAGTACGACTGTCATAATTTTTTTTTTCCTAAATCTTCCTACTCTGGTTGGTAAATTGGCAGTCAATTGTCCACATTCAGGATATTTTGCAATAGCATTAAACTTGTCATATTAAAAAGTCAAAACTTCATTCCCCCATGAGTTTTCTAATTGGATAATACAAACTGACAAGTAGGCAGAATTGACTTCTCATGCCTGAATTAACTGTTATAATTTCACCCCTAGAGTCAAGTAGACCACATCTTGACACCTAAGTTTAGATATCCCAGGCAGACAGGTCCTCCAGTATGGGGCACCCAAATTGAAAATATATTTATTTAATAACAGAGGTAGTGATGTAATGGAGTTCATCCATTGACATATGTAGTTGAATAGCACTCAAATTGGATTACACATTTAGAACATACATTGAAGATACTGAAGCAGAACCAGTGACCAAGATAAGCTAGAACAAGCAGGCAGATTCTTACGTCACCTGCAAGAAACAACAAGACCGCAAGAAACAACAAGACCGCAAAAAAGTAGCTAATAAATGGTAGCATTGAGGACATTTAGAACTTTCCTTCTGTGATTAAATCTGTGCATCAAACTTTAATATTGACCCAGGCAAGCGCTGAGCTGCTTCCACAGTTTCTTCCAGAAGTTAAGTGATGACAGAATGTTATAAAAAGTTATGTGATTGAGAATAAATCTATTTTACTGCCCTCCTGGCATAAGAATACATCCAAAAAGCCCTATCTAGGCTTCTATTTGTCCTCTGTTATCTCCTGTAATTCTGTCTTTCTGTATCACTGATATAGCCTAACTCTTCTCAACAGCATTTATGTGATCTAATAACTGTTCCCTGATAGGAACCCTGTTATAAATTCAGTTCTCTCCCCCTACCTTCCACCTCTTCATAGTTGTGAAAGTCCAATGATACATGAGGAGTCTCATGGTTCTGGAAACTCAGAGCTTGACATCGCTTGTTATGTATTTTATTCACCACATTGAAAAGAAAGACATAAATGAAAATACAAGCAATAATTAAACAGGTGTGATAGGCTTGAGTCTAATTCCATTTGGAAATTCTTTTAGTGAATTCCAGCATTGATTAGTTCACTGTTCAAAAGTATTAGTTTCCATGGATTTCACATAATATAAAATATTACCATTATAGAAAATACAGTCTTTATTCTTCATTGACATGCTTTTCTCCTTTGTTCTTCCCTTTCCTGCTACAATATTTTTAACACACACACACACAAAAACCAGGCAGTGTGTTCAGTAATTTAATTAGTCATATGCCAGTGTTTAGAAAGAACTGAGAAAAATACAGCAACTCTCTCGCTGAGTTATATAAGGAAATTCTAAAATAGCAATTGTTTTTAAGGTTTTAAATACTTAATTACCCTAGAAGATTAGGCTTTATTATGGCAGGTGAAATGTGATATAAGCACCATTTAATGAATGTTACAGAAAATAGATTAGACTTCCTCTTCATCTGACAGATTAATGTTCTTTATTTAGGTTCATTATGTATATTTTCTTTTATTCCGGTATATCATATGCCTTAATGCACACTGCACTACTTGTTACTATTTTAAACATACATTTTTATTTAAAAACATTTTTTTGAGTCAGAGTCTCCCTCTGTCACCCCGGCTGGAGTGCAGTGGTGTGATCATAGCTCACTGCAGCCTCGAACTCCTGGACTCAAGCCATTCTTCTGCTTCACCCTCCCAAGTAGCTGGGACTACAGGTGCACCATGATATGCCCAGCTAATTTTAAAAACATTATTTTTATTAGAGACAGACTTGCTCTGTTGACCAGGCTGTTGTCAAACTCCTGGCCTCAAACAATCCTCCCTCCCAAGCCTCCCAAGCTACTGGGATTACAGGCATGAGATACCATGTGTGACCTTAACAAGTATTTTTAATTTTCAATCAAAGGATAAAAGCTTGACCACATTGTCTTAGCTTAGGGCTTTATCACTAGAAACTACACATGCTTCTCAAAGCACTTGCATGAGTGTCTTCAGAATGATGGAACTGGGAGTTCTTATTTATATACCACCTCTTCTGAAAAGTGCTTTAGTTTCTCTTTGCCCTTTAGCATAGTTCAAATAACTGTGCCTCAAAGAAGTGTAACAGTTTTCCACAGAGGCAGAATGTGAATAATAAATAAATAACCCCCCACAGCAGTCTTCATGGTAGCCCGCCAGCTAGCACTTCAAATAGTATGTGTGAATTTCTAGTGATGCAACCCAAGGGAAGGCAGATCACTAGTCAAAGCTACCAGGCTTTCATAAAAGATCAAAAAGCAGAAAGACACTTTGATAATAGCAGCAAGTGATCCCATATCCAGCTCCCTCCACTAACAACAATACCCATGCAAATGACAGTGTATTAGTTCGATTTTACACTGCTAATAAAGACATACCTGAGACTGGGTATTTAAAAAAAAAAAATTTAATGAACTCACAGTTCCACATGGCTGGGGAGGCCTCACAATCATGGTGGAAGGTGAAAGACATGTCTTACATGGTGGCAGGCAAAGAGAATGAGAACCAAGTGAAGGGGTTTCCCTTTATGAAACCATCAGATCTCATGAGACTTATTCACCACGAGAATAGTATGGGGGAAACCACCCTCATGATTCAGTTATCTCCCATGGTGGGGTGGGGAGTCTCTCCCACAACACATGGAATTATGGGAGCTACAATTCAAGATGAGATTTGGGTGGGGACACAGCCAAGCCATATCAGACAGGGAGAGGAAATGGAAGACACAGCCTGCTCCTCTGACCTGGACCCTGTGCTCTGAGGGAATTTCCATCCGAGTCTGCCTTTGTGAGCTCATCATGTCCCCACTCTTTAATGTGTATCCATAAGCTCTGAGGTAGCTGAGTTTTGCCAGAGTTCTGTCACCCCATGTGAAACTAAAAAATGGATATGCCAGAGAGAGAGAACCCTCTACACCCTTTTTACTTAAGATGCAATGGAGAATAAGGAAAAAATCTTGGTCCCCATTCTAGCAATGTGTGAACAGAAACAATGAAGAAAAGCCAGCCTGTGTGGCCACTCCCAATCGTTCTGGCCTCAGAGATCCCTCAGCTCCAAGGGAGTAGTAAGAGAATAGAAATAAAGTAATCAAGTCACTATGTGACTTCATACCATTGGTATGACTAACTGTGTTACTCCTCAGTGTTCCCAACAGTATCTCTGACCCAAGCTTGACATTTCAGAATTCAAAATTGTTACCCCTGCCTTACTAAAGGAGTCACAAGTTCTACAATAAAACCTTCACAAAGGTAGATAATGTACAAAATACATTTAGCACAGTGCTCGGTCCATTCAACAGGTGTCAGGTATGAAATCAGATTGATTGAGGGGACAAAAAGTACTTCTGAGGAGAGCTCCTTTAATTACTACAGGCTATTCAATTCTAACTAATGTATCAGCTGTTCTAAATAAACAATTGCTACCTGGAAAAATATTTGTGTTCTTCAGTGGGATAAAAATATTTCCAAGGGTTAAGAAAATCTCAGTCAAGAATGTCATTTAGGAAGCACTGGTCAGGAACTAAGAGACTCACATTCTAGCCTCCAATCTGCTGCTCACAGGGTGAGTGAAGCTGGAGAATGGAGGTTCTCTGCAGACGTATCGTATAGCCCCCATCCCGCCCTTCCTGGAGCTTCATGCTTCCAGAGAGCTGGGAAGGGAACATACACCCAGCCTCCATTGTCCTAGTTGTGAAATGCACTGTACTTGTGACGTCTTCTGCGTGCTTCTCTATCTCAGAGCTGAATAAACTGACTTTAGGGCCAGCAGAATAACAGCAGCTCACCAACTACCTGCTTCCCAGCAGCACAGACACTCAGAAATGTACCTGTTCACTACATGGTTTAATAAAGTCACTTGTAACTTAGTGACATTCTCATTGAATAGAAGAGACATTCTCATTGTTGTAATCAGCATAACTCATAATTAGCTTTATTTTAACCAAAGAAAAGGCAGATAACCACCCAGAATATCTAGGGCTTATAATATAATATAAATACTTATTATTTATATTCAAGCTTCTTTATACTAGCTGAACCCTCGAATTCTGGAATTGAAGGTATTCAAGAATTATTGAAGTTGTTAGATTTAACATTTAGTGATAACCTCTGTGCTGCCCACTGTGTCGTTAGAAAGAAAACAAAATGAGTTAACCCGGGTAGAATTGTAAATTTTTTTTTTCACTTTAACCATGAAGTTTTTAAATAGACAGCATACAAAGAAAAATGGAAGAGGACATTAAAAGAGACACTTGGGAAATAAAACCTAAACGTTTTATCATTTATATACTTATTCATGTCATGTAAAGATAGTTTTTAATGGGGCCAAGCAGGGTAAAATGTTAATACAGAATGCCTTCGCAGCGTGGTAAATCAGAGTACCACAGCTTGAGTGGCATTTGCATTTTGAAGTTGTTTTTCTCTCAGCTTTTGTGGGTAGTCTAGGATCATGGAACTGGAGCATCTTCAGTGTCAAAGAATTTATACTAGTTTTCATTTCCTTGCTTGGCCCAGTCGTTTGAAAAAAATAACTTGAAAATACTTTCCTTATAGTATATTAATTTTTCAAAGGCTATGGTAGTTAACTTTTAAACTGAGTGTTATTCCACGCAGATTAAAAAGAAGAGACTTCAGTTTCTGAAAGCCCTTTTTAGATCTCAAAATATAAATGCAATCCTTTTTGTAACTATACTCATGCCTTTCATCAAAATTATTTAACATCAGAAATTATTTTCTAAAGAAGAAGCACAAAACATATTTCAACTCCCACGTAATAACACTGCAAATTTGGTAACATCTGCATACTTTCTTTACTAATTGCAGTGCTAGTCTGAAGTTAATTATATGAAACTGATTTTTTTTCCCCAAGCACAACTTTTATATATCACATTTAGTTTAATTGGTACTTTGAATAATAAATTGTTTTTCAGCTACAGCACATTGTTTGATATTGCTAATGAAATGATTTTAATGTTCAACTGAGCTATTATGAGAAATCTTATTTTGTCTTATATTTTTAAATATAATTCTCCATTGTAGCACACTAATTAACCTGATAACTACTTTTCTTTTTTTGAGTCTTCAGTATAACATTATGTAAAAACTGTGTAAGTAGCAGGAGATACTGTTTTCATAATGCAGCTACATGTGAATCCTTCCACTACAGCATATTTTTGTCCTTGTGGTACTTGATAATACTTTTGGAGTCACCATTCTTTTGTGCCAAGCACAGTACCACAAACTCAGTAGTGTATCAGTTTCAGATTAAAAAAAATTAATGATGCCAGTATGATCTTTAGATCACTTACAAGCCTGTTTAAAGAAAAACTTGAGACAAAATAAAATCTAACAGTTTATCTCAGCAAAGATCAATTCATGAATCAGGAAGCACCAACACCAAAGGGAGGTTGTGGGTTTTGCTGTAGCAGCCTGAGCACTGAACTTTTATAGGCTGGAGATGGAAGCAAAATTTAAAAAATAAAACCAAACAATACAAACTACTTGATTGGCCAGAGCTAGGTGTTTGCCTTATTTGGATGTTGTCCAGTGGGAGGTCCCAGGTTACAAAACCAATCAGCTATTTGGCTGTCTATGACTGGCTAAAGCTTCCTTCACAATTAATCAGTTACAAAGAATGCTTCTACCTTTAGTTTGTTTGTATGCCTGGAACCCTTATGCAAGTAAATAGAAACTGTAGGCTAATGACTTCTTACTTATTTTCCTTTCACAGGCCCTGCAATGTTAGATGGAGGGGCAAGGTAACAGAAAGTCTCCATCTCTAATGACTTAAACATGAAACTGACATCATTTCGACTTACTCAACAATTATTTACTAAATCTTATCTACATTGTCCCAGTACTGTTGCTACCACCTATGTGGCAAAGGGAGAAAACAAACTGAAAAACTCACTTCCTGCCCCGTGGTTCATAACTAGTTGGGATGGGTGTCAACTAACAAGACCCCATGAACAATTTTCTTCCAATTATATGTTGGGTGGCATTATTCTCTGCATTGTGCTGTATACATAAAAACCATAAAGATACTAGAGGGAAGAAAATTCAGTGTAGGTTAGAATAATTTCAGGAGGCTTTGTGATAGAAATAGGACTTGAATTGGACATTAAAAAATTGATTACGATTTTTCCACCTGAAATTCTAGCTCCCAGTAGAAATGAGAGCAATAGTGTGAGCAAGACCAATAGCTCAGAAGCAAGACCAAGATTTGGAACAGGCGAGGAGCAGTGGCTCATGCCTGTAACCCCAGCACTTTGGTAGGCCAAGGTGAGTGGACTGCTTGAGGCCGGAAGTTTGAGATGAGCCTGGCCAACATGCCAAAACCCTGTCTCTACTAAAATTACAAAAATTAGCCGGGCATGGTGGCTCATGCCTGTAATCTCAGCTGCTCAGATGGCTGAGGCACAAGAATCACTTGAACCCTGGAGGCAGAGGTTACGGTGTGCCAGGATCACACCACTACACTCCAGCCCAGGTGACAGAGCAAGACCCCGTCTCAACAACAACAACAAAACTATATGTGTGTGTGTGTGTGTGTGTGTGTGTGTGTGTGTGTATAGAGAGAGAGAGAGAGAGAGATTTGGAGTGTTCAGAGGACAAAGAGACCTTCTAGGTCTGCTCAGAGTTTATGCTGGGGAGTACTGAGATGTCATGTTAGATATATATTATGAAGTCAAATTGTAGAGGGCTAGAAATGCCAGGATAACAGGATTTGTGAAATAGTGAGCCACTGAAAATTTCTGAATGAAGATGCATTGACGCCTCACAGAAGGCTAACCCGAAGACCAGAGACCACAGTAGAAGTCAAGGTCAACCACAAGCAAAAATAAAGTCAAGCAATGTGGGCAGCTAACATGAAGGCTGTGCAGTAAGACAGCCTTGAAAGTAAAGCCATAAGGTCTTCCTTTGGGACAGGAATTATTTCCAGGGTTGTAAGTAGGTATGCAAGAATCTTTTTTCTTTTTTTTCTTTTTTCTGAGGCAGAATCTCACTCTGTCACCCAGGCTGGAGTACGGTGGCATGACCTTAGCTCACTGAAGCCTCCACCTCCTGATTTCAAGCAATTCTCCTGCCTCAGCCTCCTGAGTGGCTGGGACCACAGGCATGTGCCACCATGCCAGGCTAATTTTTGAATGTTTAGTAGAGACAGGGTTTCACCAATGTTGGCCAGGCTTGTCTTGAACTACTGACTAGCCTGATCCACCTGCCTCAACCTCTCAAAAGTGCTGGGATTACAGGTGTGAGCCACCACACCCAGCCCAGTATGCATGAACCTTCTAATGGAGATTTGACGGTTTTAACCCAAATGCAGTGGCACAGATGTGGACAAGTCCTGATATGATCAAAATGGAGTTTCAGAAAAACGAACCTGTTACTGTTACGAAGAATGTATTAACACAGGTGAAACTGTCACTGAAATGCCAGGATTTCAGTCTAGGTCCTACTGATCACTGTACAGAAAGCCAATCCCCGAGACACAATATTGCCAGGGAAGAAGGCTTTAATCAAGTACTATAGCCAAGGAGATGGGAGATCAGTCTCAATTCCATCTTCCTGACTAAAATTAGAGGTTTATATAGCAGGGAAGAAATGTAACCATATGTGGAAAACAGGAATTAGGGAGGGGTAACAAAGAGAAGTTGATCAACAGGAAGCAGGTGGTTGGTTAGGCAATCACGATGGGTGAGGAATCTGGTGTCTCATTGTCCAGATGCAGTGATGTGGTAAGTTTCAGCTCCTTGATACTATCTGGAGGACTGATGGTTGGTTTCCTAGAAAAGGAACTCAGATATGACAAATGTAACCTTTTCAAATTTTAAGACTGAGAGGATCAATTTCTATTTTTATTCAAAGAAACCACAAATATCAGTTCTGTGGGACAATTAGACCAATTACAAAGTCAGGTTTAGATGAGCCCTTGAAAAAAAAAAAATTCAACAAATAAAGAGTAAACTGATAGGGGCTTAGGCAAAGATTGTTATTGTGGGCATTGAGAAGAATTAATACATCTGAGAAATGACTCAAAGAAAGAAATGTAGAAATGAAAGGCAGAGATTTCAAACCTAGGTAAAGAAGGCAACAGTAATTCCATGGACAGAAATACAAGAGTTGGGAAAGGAAATTATACATGAAAATCTCAGAGTTAAGATGGCCGAATAGGAACAGCTCCAGTCTACAGCTCCCAGTGTGAGCAATGCAGAAGATGGGTGATTTCTGCATTTCCAACTGAGGTACAGGGTTCATCTCACTGGGGCGTGTCAGACATTGGGTGCAGGACAGTGGGTGCAGCCCACTGAGTGAGAACCGAAGAAGGGCAAGGCATCGCCTCACCCAGGAAGCGCAAGGGGTAAGGGAATTCCCTTTCTTAGCCAAGGGAAACCGTGACACACAGCACTTGGAAAATCGGGTCACTCTCACCCTAGGGGGATTTCCAAGGATCTTAGCAAACGGCACAGCAGGAGATTATATCCCATGCCTGGCTCAGAGGGTCCCACAACCACGGAGACTCACTCACTGCTAGCACAGGAGTCTGAGATCTAACTGCAAGTCAGCAGCAAGGCTCGGGGAGGGGTGCCCGCCATTGCTGAGGCTTGAGTAGGTAAACAAAGTAGCCGGGAAGCTCGAACTGGGTGGAGCCTGCTCCAGCTCAAGGAAGCCTGCCTTCCTCTGTAGACTCCACCTCTGCGGGCAGGGCATAGCCGAACAAAAGCCAGCAGAAACCTCTGCAGATTTAAATGTCCCTGTCTGACAGCTTTGAAGACAGTAGTGGTTCTCCCAGCATGGAGCATGAAATCTGAGAACAAACAGACTGCCTCCTCAAGTGGGTCCCTGAACCCCCAGTAGCCTAACTGGGAGGGACCCCCCAGTAGGGGCAGAGTGACACCTCACATGGCTGGGTACCCCTCTGAGACGAAGCTTACAAAGGAACAATCAGGCAGCACCATTTGCTGTTCAGCAATATTCTCTCTTCTGCAGTCTTCACTGCTGATACCCAGGCAAACAGGGTCTGGAATGGACCTCCAGCAAACCCCAACAGACCTGCAGCTGAGGTTTCTGACTGTTAGAAGGAAAAGTAACAAACAGAAAAGACATCAACATCATCAAAGACCAAGAGATGTGCTGTTAGTACATCACTATCTCCCATCTGTACATCACTATCATCAAAGACCAAGGGTAGATAAAACCACACAGATGGGGAAAAAAACAGAGCAGAAAAGCTGAAAATTCTAAAAATCAGAGTGCCTCTCCCCCTTCAAAGGAATGCAGCTCCTCGCCAGCAACAGAACAAAGCTGGATGGAGAATGACTTTCACGAGTTGAGAGAAGAAGACTTCAGACAATCAAACTTCTCCGAGCTAAAGGAGGAAGTTCGAACCCATTGCAAGGAAGCTAAAAACCTTGAAAAAAGATTAGACGAATGACTGACTAGAATAACTAATGCAGAGAAGTCCTTAAATGACCTGTTGGAGCTGAAAACCATGGCACGAGAACTACGTGACAAATGCACAAGCTTCAGTAACTAATTCGATCAACTGGAAGAAAGGGTATCAGTGATTGAAGATCAAATGAATGAAATGAAGCAAGAAGAGAAGTTTAGAGAAAAAAGAGTAAAAGAAACGAACAAAGCCTCCAAGAAATATGGGACTATGTGAAAAGACCAAATCTACGTCTGATTGGTGTACCTGAAAGTGACCGGGAGAATGGAACAAAGTTGGAAAACACTCTGCAGGATATTATCCAGGAGAACCTCCCCAACCTGGCAAGGCAGGCCAACGTTCAAATTCAGGAAATACACAGAACACCACAAAGATACTCCTTGAGAAGGGCAACTCCAAGAAACATAATTGTCAGATTCACCAAAGTTGAAACAAAGGAAAAAATGTCAAGGACGGCCAAAGAGAATGATGGGCTTCCCTTTGTGGGTAACCCGACCTGACTAACAGCACATCTCTCGGCACAAATTCTACAAGCCAGAAGAGAGTGGGGGCCAATATTCAACATTCTTAAAGAAAAGAATTTTCAACCCAGAATTTCATATCCAGCCAAACTAAGCTTCATAAGTGAAGGAGAAAGAAAATCCTTTACAGACAAGCAAATGCTTAGAGATTTTGTCACCACCAGGCCTGCCCTACAAGAACTCCTGAAGGAAGCACTAAACATGGAAAGGAACAATTGGTACCAGCCACTGCAAAAACAGGCCAAATTGTAAAGACCATCAATGCTAGGAAGAAACTGCATCAACTAGTGAGCAAAATAACCAGCTAACATCATAATGACAGGATCAAATTCACACATAACAATATTAACCTTAAATATAAATGGGCTAAATGCTCCAGTTAAAAGACACAGACTGGCAAACTGGATAAAGAGTCAAGCCCCATCAGTGTGTTGTATTCAGGAGACCCATCTCACGTGCAGAGACACACACAGGCTCAAAATAAAGGGATGGAGAAAGATCTACCAAGCAAATGGAAAACAAAAAAGTGGCAGGGGTTTCAATACTAGTCTCTGATAAAACAGACTTTAAACCAACAAAGATCAAAAGAGACAAAGAAGGCCATTACATAATGGTGAAGGGATCAATTCAACAAGAAGAGCTAACTATCCTAAATATATATGCACCCAATACAGGAGCACCCAGATTCATAAAGCAAGTCCTTAGAGACTTACAAAGAGACTTAGACTCCCAAACAATAATAATGGGAGATTTTAACACCCTACTGTCAACATTAGACAGATCAACGAGACAGAAAATTAACAAGGATATCCAGGAACTGAACTCAGAACTGCACCAAGCAGACCTAATAGACACCTAAGGAACTCTCCACCCCAAATGAACAGAATATACATTCTTCTCAGAGCCACATCACACTTATTCCAAAACTGACCACATAGTTGGAAGTAAAGCACTCCTCAGCAAATGTAAAAGAACAGAAATTATAACAAACTGTCTCTCTGACCACAGTGCAATCAAACTAGAACTCTGGATTAAGCAACTCACTCAAAACTGCTCAACTACATGGAAACTGAACAACCTGCTCCTGAATGACTACTGGGTACATAACGAAATGAAGGCAGAAATAAAGATGTTCTTTGAAACCAATGAGAACAAAGATACAACATACCAGAATCTCTGGGACACATTTAAAACAGTGTGTAGAGGGAAATTTATAGCACTAAATGCCCACAAGAGAAAGCAGGAAAGATCTAAAATTGACACCCTAACATCACAATTAAAAGAACTAGAGAAGCAAGAGCAAAAAAACATATTCAAAAGCTAGCAGAAGGCAGGACATAACTAAGATCAGAGCAGAACTGAACGAGATAGAGACACAAAAAACCCTTCAAAAAAAATCAATGAATCCAGTTGTTGGTTTTTTGAAAAGATCAACAAAATTGATAGACCACTAGCAAGGCTAATAAAGAAGAAAATAGAGAAGAATCAAATAGATTTAATAAAAAATGATAAAGGGGATATCACCACTGACCCCACAGAAATACAAACTACCATCAGAGAATATTATAAACACCTCTACGCAAATAAACTAGAAAATCTAGAAGAAATGGATAAATTCCTGGACACGTATACCTTGAGAGCCAAATCATGAGTGAACTCCCATTCACAACGGGAAATAGAGAATAAAATATCTAGGAATCCAACTTACAAGGGATGTGAAGAACCTCTTCAAGGAGAACTACAAACCACTGCTCAATGAAATAAAAGAGGACACAAACAAATAGAAGAACATTCCATGCTCATGGATAGGTAGAATCAATATCGTGAAAATGGCCATACTGCCCAAGGTAATTTACAGATTCAATGCCATCCCTATCAAGCTACCAATGACTTTCTTCACAGAATTGGAAAAAATTACTTTAAAGTTCATATGGAAACAAAAAAGAGCCCACATTGCCAAAACAATCCTAAGCAAAAAGAACAAAGCTGGAGGCATCATGCTACCTGACTTCAAAGTATACTACAAGGCTACTGTAACCAAAACAGCATGGTACTGGTACGAAAACAGAGATATAGACCAATGGAACAGAACAGAGCCCTCGGAAGTAATGCCACACATCTGCAACCATCTGATCTTTGATGAACCTGATAAAAACAAGAAATGGGGAAAGGATTCCCTATTTAATAAATGGTCCTGGCAAAACTGGCTAGCCGTATGTGGAAAGCTGAAGTTGGATCTCTTCCTTACTCCTTATACAAAAATTAATTCAAGATGGACTAGAGATTTAAATGTTAGACCTAAAACCATAAAAACCCTAGAAGAAAACCTAGGCAATACCATTCAGGACATAGGCATAGGCAAGGACTTCATGTCTAAAACACCAAAAACAATGGCAACAAAAGCCAGAATTGACAAATGGAATCTAATTAAACTAAAGAGCTTCTTCACAGTGAAAGAAACTACCATCAGAGTGAACAGGCAAGCTACGGAATGGGAGAAAATTTTTGCAATCTACTCATCTGACAAAGGGCTAATATCCAGAATCTACAAAGAACTCAAACCAATTTACAAGAAAAAAACAACTCCATCAAAAAGTGGGCAAAGGATATGAACAGACACTTCTCAAAAAAAGACGTTTATGCAACCAACAGACACATGAAAAACTGCTCATCATCACTGGCCATCAGAGAAATGCAAAACAAAACCACAATGAGATTACCATCTCACATCAGTTAGAATGGCAATCATTAAAAAGTCAAGAAACAACAGGTGCCAGAGAGGATGTGGAGAAATAGGAACACTTTTACACTGTTGGTGGGACTGTAAACTAGTTCAGCCATTGTAGTGGAAGACGGTGTGGTGAATCCTCAAGGATCTAGAACTAGAAATGCCATTTGACCCAGCCATCCCATTACTGGGTATATACCCAAAGGCTTATAAGTCATGCTGCTATAAAGACACATGCACACGTGTGTTTATTGTGGCACTATTCACAATAGCAAAGACTTGGAACCATCCCAAATGTCCATCAGTGATAGACTGGATTAAGAAAATGTGGCACATATACACCATGGAATACTATGCAACCATAGAAAAGGATGAGTTCATGTCCTTTTGAGGGACATGGATGAAGCTGGAAACCATCATTCTCAGCAGACTATCACAAGAACAGAAAACCAAACACCGCATATTCTCACTCATAGGTGGGAATTGAACAATGAGAACACTTGGACACAGGAAGGGGCACATCACACACCGGGGCCTGTCGTGGGGTGGGGGTATTTGGGGGGGCATAGCATTAGGAGATACACCTAATGTAAATGACAAGTTAATGGGTGCAGCACACCAACATGGCACATGTATACATATGTAACAAACCTGCGCATTGTGCACATGTACCCTAGAACTTAAAGTATAATAATAAAAAATGTCTTTACCTTAAAGAAATAAAAATAAAAAAAAATAAAAGGAGCATTCAAAAAGTTAAAAAGAAAATCTCAGAGTTACCTGATTCCCTTTTCTCGATCCAATAAAACTTGGCTGGAAACATTCATAGTATGGCCAAAGTCCACCATGCTGAATAAGACAGACCTACACTAGATCTCATGGAGACTTCAGAGTGACATTAATTTTTTTCTTTGTCTTCTGGCTACATCAGAGTTTTAGAATAGCTCCTGAGACATTTGTTTATTTAAGAGATTTTGAATAATTAAGGCCCTACATACTGTTTAAATGCTGATTGAAATATACTGAAACTTTGACAAGGATGATCCATGTTTTGAGTGGATTTCAATGTTTCTGTTGACAAAGTTCTATCTAGATAATGCATTTGATGAAATGTTTTCTCCAAATTAGAACTTTCTTATTAATTAGACATTATCTTCCAGAAAGTTCATACCACTAAGACAGATAAAATGGGTTGTATAGATTATCACTCAAAATGAGATGAAATAGCAATATTTAGTTTGGGAAAAGTGTCAAATGAAACGTTTAATAATAAAAACCATTTATTTAACAATTACTACACGTCAGAAACTATGTTAAGTGCTTTATATGCATTATTTGATTTAATTAGCACATAATCACATGAAATACATACTTTTATTATCCTCATTTTCCAGATGAAGAAATTGACCAGAGAGGTTAAGTAAATTGTCTAAGATGGTGCCAAGTTATTTAAGGATAGAGCCAGAGTTAGGATTATGTCTAACGTGGTGCCGAAGTCCTCATTCTTAGCTGCTACACTGTGCTCATCTCTTCTGACTTCAGTGATCAAACAAGGCGATTGTGAATTTTCCTAAACCTTTCCACACTCAACCCACAGAAGACATGATTTCTGTCATGTGTGACAAAACAAGGTTTTATTTATAAAATATGCCACTGAATGTTTAGCAACCTGTGTTCTCACATAGCTGGCAATGGTATCTTTACTTATTGTACTGGGCTTAGTGCAGTTAGAACTTAAATTTCTAGAAGCTGCATATAAACATGTTCTAAAATTTTGTTGCTGTTGCCTTAGTAACTTTATTGTGACCTGAGTATTCCACGAGCATCCTAAACTTAGGTTGGGGATATGGAAATCTATTTTATAATGGTTTTAGGAAAAAGCAAGGTATTAGCAAAAAATTAGAAGATTCTGAATGCTATTACAACAAAGTGTACATTTAAATGAAATGCAATAACAATGAAGTGTACCCTTGAAAAATATTCCATAAACTGAATGAAATTTTAAAATATATGGCATTTGTAGTTGTATGTGAATAAGACTTTCTAATCCATCTATTTCTAAAAAACTTACATTTAATAATAGACAAAATGCATGCTAAAGAATTATAATTTTATTTTTTCTTCACCTATAAAACTGATGAAAATGGTTTGTTTGTTATTTTCACAGCTGAATTTTTATTCCTCTTGTGGGGTGTTTATCTCTGCTATGCAGTGCGGACAGTCCCATCGGCATTCCATGAGCCCCGCTATATGGCTGTTGCAGTTCACAATGAGCTCATCATCTCTGCTATATTCCATACAATTAGGCAAGTGATCTGTAGAGCTAGTAAATAGCTTTTATTTTTCTGATATGTTGCAGTTTAAATAGCAAAATTAGATAAGATGCATAATAGAAAGACTTAGGAAAGATAGCATTTTATAAGTTGACTAATTTGTTTTATAGATATGGAAAATGAATAGTTTGTTTTTAAAGCTGTTGTTAGTTCCTTCTGCTGTGTTGTTTATTGTCTTCTATTTTGAAGGTTAACTCAATGTTACTGTACTATCTTAAGCCACTCATGGAAATGTAATGGAGTATTGTTTATAATATGTAGCACTTTTCATTATGAAGATATAATGCCGTATGTGCATACATTGTAAAGCAGATACAGTTAACTCATCTATGTTTTCATTCGTGTTTAATGGGCTGGTTTATATTTTCAAAATCTCAGTATTCATATAGACAACTTATATGTATGAATTCTGTGGACTTCAATCTGATGACTAGATTATCATGTGCAATGGGCTTTGTCACTATCACACACTCTAGTAATGGACTTCTGGGATAAGAATGTATTGCTTGGACCTCTATTTTGTGATCATCCCAGGTTTCTCTTTAGCAGATGAGAACAGAGGAGGAAGACAGTGGCTTATCATGAAGTGAACAAAATGAAACATATATGACTTAACTTCTGAAAATGTGTCCCTGATTCATATTTGAAAATGAAATGAAACTCTCAGGGCAGAACTGTAAGAAGGAATTCTGTCATTTAAAAAGCAACAAAAAGATGTCATTCAATTGCTTGACAGATATGGAAAGTCAGGACACACTTCAGAAAATTAGAAATGTTGAATATTTGTCTCTGGACTCAGTGGAAAGAAGGATCCCCTTTCTTTGGTTTCTGTTCCATTTTTGGCCTTCAGACTCTCCTGGAGATCAGTGAGAATGGAAGAGAGGGTGGGAGGAGGAGGCTGTGGGCCTGGGGGAGTTTTGTAGGATGCCTATCCTCTCTGACTTTAGTCAACAATCAGAAGATGCGGTCTTGCATCATTAGAAAGAGACATGGCCAGACAGCAGTGGGCCACAGTTACTGCCTACACTTTTAAAACTCTTAAATAAGAAAAGGAGGTATCTATGGTCTGACAACACTGGAGACTCCATCAAGAGGCCAGGAATCTAGAGAACCGGCCTCTTTGCTTTGTCTTGCCCTCTCTCTCAAGAGAGAGGAGAAAGAAAGACGTTAGAAGAGGAAGGAAAGACAACAATGGAAATATAAGATTGTAAATAAGCAAAGTAAGAAATGGTTTTTCAGCTACTCAGACTGGAGTTTCAGGACCTAAAAGAGGATGCCCTTAGTCGACAGTATCTTGAGTGCCATAGAACGTCTCCTCCTGATGCCAGAGCTCGATCAGCCTTGCCATTTTCCCCAGACTTTCTTCCAAGAAAAGCTAATTTTTTGTTTATTTGCAGAGTATTTCATGATACAACAAACATGCTTTTCTGCAACCAGTTACAAGTTAAATGTTAACAAATCAACTAAAGTTAACAAATCAACTAAAGAGTTATAAACCAGTAAGGCAGCTTCTCAGAGATGAATTTAAATGTCTTCTATGGTCAAAGTGTGCTTATGTAGTACAGAAGGTTGTCCACCAGCCTTTTAATAAACTGCTGGATTTTTTTAGAAAGAAATTGTCCAAGTACTTAAATCTGTTTACAGGTTTAATATCTAAATATCCTTTTATTCCTTAAAGCTGACTCTGTTCAGTTCTCATCATTAAATTTCTTTTCTCAATAGATGTCAAACTCTAAACTGACCCAGGTTCTTTCAGGAGTAGGCATGGTAAACTATCCTTAAATGAATCTTTTAAAAGTTTAGGCTGAGCACAGTGGTTCACGCCTGTAATCCCAGCACTTTGGGAGGCCGAGGTGGATGGATCACAAGGTCAGGAAATCAAGACCATCCTGGCTAACATGGTGAAACCCTGTCTCTACTAAAAATCAAAAAATTAGCCAGGCATGGTGGCGGGCACCGGTGGTCTCAGCTACTTGGGAGGCTGAGGCAGGAGAATGGCGTGAACCCAGGAGGCGGAGGTTGTGGTGAGTCGAGATTGTGCCACTGCACTCCAGCATGAGTGACAGAGCAAGACTCCGTCTCAAAACAAAAAACAAAAACAAAAACAAAGCAAAACAAAAAAAGATGTTTGTTAAAGAAAAATCGTAAAACGATAAAGAAAAAAGTAAACTCCTCAATCACACTACCCAAAGATAATCACTGTTGACATCTTAGTATATCACTTTTAGATGTTTATGTGTGTTTGTAGATTTATGATACATTGCACTTTATAGTCTCCCTTTCAGTGTCACAATGTAAGTTAGCATGCTGAGAAGTCCTGCTGCAAGAAAACCTATTTAACTAGCATTTTGCAAACTTAATTGACTATGGAATCCCCCTAAACCTCACTTGATATTTGATAACAGCATCCCCACTTCAGAAAATACCGTTTTACTACTGATTCAAGGTGACAGGAAGTACACATTAAATACTAATTGAAAACAGCTTTACTACTTTGCTTTAAATCTTTCCTACAGAGCCTTAAGCAACCCATTGGCCCAGCCGGAATAATCATATGAACATGAGTTTGGTTCTTACAGACACATGCTCTGATTGAATGCTCCATGTTGAACCTAGTAAATTTGGTGTTGAGTAGACATGACGTACTTGCAAGATCATTTTCTTCCAGACAACTGTGTGGACCCTTGTTACTTTTGAAAAGTGAGAACTTCCATTGGTAGCAGTATGACACACAGAGGCTAACTAGCTTGATAGGCTTTGATTTTTTAGCAAGCTTAAATAAACCTGAAGAAGCCCTGTGTTTTAAGTTCTAAACTTGACCTACTATATCTTTCTGCCTAGACTAGATTGGATCAGACTGTGATATATTGACTTTAAAGAATCATAGCATATATTAGCTACTCTCAGAAATTTAATTTATATGTCTCTAAAGGATGAAGGAATGGAATTATAGTTTAACACAGTAAATCTGCATAACACTGATTTTGCGGGAATTGATAGGGAAAAAGTAGCAGGCAATAATAAATCAAGTATGTACAATGTCTTATTTACATATGGACTGAATTTGTGTATGTGATGGCTCAAATATTTTTAAAGTCCAAGAATAAGCAGCAATAACATAATAATTTAAATCAGCTATATCCATCTTGGTAATTTTTTCTTGAATGGAATAATATAAGACTTCTAACATTGAAAAATATATTCTCTATCAATATAGCATGTGTTCTTTCTTATATGCTTAAAATATAAAATTGTTTGTGTATATATATGTATATACACATATATAAGTTAAAAACTATGACCACACATTATATGTGGATTTACCTTCATTCATACCAAATTGTCAAATTGCACAAAAATAGACTAATAGCAAAGAATTAAGTCTAAAAGGATAAATAACGCAGAGGCACTTTACCTAGCCTGTTATAATCCCTTATTATTTTTAGTGCTAAGCATAAAGCAAACCTGTGAGAAAGTACAAGACTTTTAAAAGTGTGTTTATTTTTAACCTCAATTTTCAAATATTTTATGCTCCTGGCTTTTAGACCTATTTTTTAAAAGATGAAATACTCTTGAAAAAATAAAACTTTAAAATTACCGCAAAACCCAGTTTTTCTCAAAATATTTCTAGTCGGAATTACAACCTTAAAAACATGGCAGTAATTTAAAACTGATTAATTTGGGAGTGATGTCTGTATATTTAACAGTTGGTGGTTTTCTGAAGGTTCACTATTTTAAATTATGTGCAAGCATTTGTCCTTCTAGATATTGTCATGCTAGCTTAAAGGGTATTTGGTTTGCATTTAAGATGAAATTCTCAGTACATGAGGATCCTTTTATGAATTTGTCTCCTTTAATGTAACTTTCTGCTCCAATACTAGAATGACCCCCAACAGACTGTATTTGCATTATTTTTCCAGAGTGTTATATCCCTTATATGCCTCAGTGACTATTACTTATTACTGAGTATAATGATCGTATTTCAATGCTTTAAAAAAACAAAAAAAACCTGACCCAGGAAAACAGACTATGTCAAAAGTCTTTTCAGAAACTTTTGTCAAAACTAGTTCCAGTTTTGCAGTCATATTCAAGGTATGTGTAAGGTCACACTTTTCTCACAAAGAAGTTAGAGAAGATGGTTAGCCAGAAAGCCCTATCCCTATTTAATGAAATGTGAGCTATTGTGATGAGTGCCCTATACTTTATGTATGTTACAAGCCTATTTGGTTTACATCTCTAGACACAAGGGAAAACAGTTCTCCATTTTGGGTAACTCCTGAGCTTCCATTTTAGCTTGATACTTAAGGGAGCAGCATGGAGGTGAAAATGAGAAAGAAATTCTCTTGATGACAATTTTAAACATTAATGATAATTTACTTAGTAAATTTGTCATTAATATGGTAGAATGAAGATATAAAAGTTAGTTTCTTCCTATTTTAGCCATTAATATATGTTTGTTTTGTGATTATAATATGGGCATTGTCTTAGGATGTTAACTTTGCAAATTTGATGATGTAAAACAAAATTGTAATTCTCTGACTTCAAGTGGCAAAATGTCATATTTTGCCTTCATGGGTAAAGAATGGATAAGACCTTTATAAAAGCAACCCCTGGTTTCTGCGTAAGGATGAATCCTTAAAACATGAACTGTGTACATACACCTATTAATTTATGAAAATATTCCCAAATTACTAGAGTAGACCTTAGTACTGAATTTCTCACCATTTTTCCTGCAGAGGCATACTGGAACACAACTTTATAAATTTCTCAATAAGATAAGATTTTTAAATACTGCATTTTAAATTTTAGACAGTTTGATAATTTGGAACAATTTATTTTAAAGGGTACATTTTACAAATCATTAGCATGTTTCATTAAGTGGTTTTATCCATTAATTGTTTTATCATTTGAATCGTTGGATTAGTCACAAAGATAATTGTCCACCTTTTTTCTTAATTATAACTCTTTTAAACATTGATGTTTTGTAGGCAAATTATGAGTTCTAAGAATATTAGAACTCATAATGCTGCAAATTTGTATTATAAGTTTGTAGCCTACTCCTCTTTTGAATTTACATATATTTCCACTTTGATTTTTGGAGGCCACCTTACATACAAAATAATCATCTTAGGAATTATGCTGCCTTTCTTACTGTTGTTAATCTAAAATCATAAATAATAAAGGGTTCATATCTTATGCATCAAATTAAGCTTAGACTTTATTCTTCTGAGATGAAAATATATGCCATAGAAACAGTAATACAATTTCCTTTTTCTTTTTTTAATACAATGAGGAAAAAAGAGTTTCCAAGTAATCCTAGTGTTTTAAGTAGAATCTTAATCTTGGATTGTTAAACTCAATGACTTCTCATTTCAGATTTGTTCTTGCCTCAAGACTTCAGTCTGATTGGATGTTGATGCTGTATTTTGCACATACTCATTTGACTGTGACAGTCACCATCGGGTTGCTTTTGATTCCAAAGGTATTCTTCTGATATTACTTTTTTTTTTTTTTTTTTGCAAAACTTATTTTAAATGAACATGGATTTGTTTATCATTTAGGCAAAGGGAGGTATGGAAATTTGCTTAACATTTAAAACAGTTTTAAAGCTCCCTCCTCAGGAAACTGGCTGGCTGTTTTCAAATTTTGGAAACTTCTTACATTTTTAAATGCCTTTGTTTGTACAAAAACCCATCATCTGTTTCAGTCTTTTTCCAAATATATTGATGTCTGTTTTAATTATTATGGGCTCATTCTAGCTGTAACATCAAGATCATTTTTAAAAAGAACTCTTCTAAGAATCCTCTTGTTTGGATTCATATCCAGAGAAATCTTGTGTTTGAAACATTCATATAAATTTTTATGTATATGGAAATAAATTATTATATATAGAGGAATCTCCTTAATGATAGACACTGACAGACTTATCCAGGCAGCACCATGAAATGAGGAAAAATGAGCCAGGACTCAGAATGCAGGGATTCTAGACTCATGGCTCTCCCAGAAACTGGCTGTGTGTTATGACAGTAGCCAGGACTTTTGATTCTTTTTTTTATGATGTAATAGTAAGGCTTCCTGGAATAAAATAAAATGATATTGGAGGTTTTTTTCTGTGGGGGGAATGTATTATACAAATTATAGCATTGTTATTATTTTCCTCTTTTATACATAAACACAATAGTAGAACACTGTGTATCTTTTCAGTGCCACAAAATACAGTGTTAGCACAACTGAAACCAGAATTGTGATTTCTCGTCTTTCACTCCAGGCTTTTCCTCAACTCTCTCAGTTAACCAGAGCATTGACATTCAGCCTGATTGAAAAGGCTAAACCATTGTAAACAGAACAAGATACCTATACTTGAATTACATCAACTAGACACAAGCATTTGTATAGATTATCTTAACTATTTTAATACTTTGCATAATACGATTATACTTTTTTTAGATGGATGGAGGTATACTGAGATTATTTAATAAATTGTTACTGAGTTCCAAAGAGGAATGAAAACATCTGTTCATACAAAACACCTGTACATGTATGTTCATAGCAGTGTTATTCATAATACACAAAAAGTGGAAACAACCCAAATGTTTACCGACTGATAAATGTATAAACAACATGTGGTATATATCCATATGATGGAATATTATTTGTCAGTAAAAAGGAATGAAGTTCTGGCACGTGTTACAACAATAAGAAGTACAAAAGCCAAACACAAAATGCCACACATTGCATGATTCCATTTATGTGAAATGTCCAGAATGGGCAGATCTATAGAAACAGAAAGTAGATTAGTGTTTGTCACAGGCTGGGGGAAGGATGAGCAGAAGTGATTGCTTAATGGATTCAAGGTTTCTTTTTGAGATGAATATTCCAAAACTATTCTGGAATTAAATAATGGTGATGGTTGCACAACCTCATGAATGTAACAACAAGAACTGACATGTACACTTTAAAGTTATAATTTTTGTAGTATGTATGTGAATTCTATCTCAATAAAAAGAATGTTAAAATATTATAGAGGGGCATTGCTAGGCATTGTTATATATCCTTAGAATAAGAGAAATGAACAGATGAAAACCCGTATTCTCACGGTACTTATATTCTGGAGAAGGGGAGAGGGGGAGGGGGAGACAAATAAGGTAAGTATTTAAAACAGTATTTTAGATAGAGATAAGTGCCAACAAAAAATAATAAAGCAGGAAATGGACAATATATGACAAATGACATTATTTCTTAAACCCATAATTGTCTCCAAGACTTTGAAAACAAGAAAAAACAATTTCATTTTTATAAATAACCTCCAGGTGGTGTAACCAGTGGCATACGATATTTTGGAGGGCAGGAAATCTATGACACTCATAAAGTGGCCTTTAGTTCATGGCATCTGTGGGTCTCACAAACAAGTGTAGAAGAGTAAAGATTCAGTTTACCAGGGAGGTTGGAGCAGGAGGATGGCTTCAGCCCAGGAGTTTGAGACTGCTGCATATATATATATGCAGTGCCTTACAGTGAGCTAGGTTCTACAGCTCATACTGAATTTCTGTTTCAGTTTTCACATTCAAGCAATAACCCACGAGATGATATTGCTACAGAAGCATATGAGGATGAGCTAGACATGGGCCGATCTGGATCCTACCTGAACAGCAGTATCAATTCAGCCTGGAGTGAGCACAGCTTGGATCCAGAGGACATTCGGGTAATGCCAGTACTCTATCTTTCTTCCTATTTCAAATTAGCCTTATTTATACAGGCAGGCATGTGTGGGTTGGTGGCGGGGGGGTGTGTGCATGCATGTGCATTCATGTTTGTGCGTGTATGTCTCAGAAAGAGGGAATGTGTTGGGTATGAACTGAAGATGTCAAATGCAGAGTTAATCCAGTTCTGAAATATATGAACCATAGTATAAATTAGAATGCACAGGCCATTTCAACTTTTATAAGTAGCCTGGTCAACCTCAGGAGTCTTAACTGACTTATTGGTATTCATAGTGATGAACTGATTAGATATGTTCCATAATACATGTTTATGACATCTTGCTTAGGGAAAGGTAGGGTAGATCTGTGGAGCAGAGAGGAGAGCCTGGATTATTTAAAATAATCTATGACAACATATCAGCATCTGAAGGAAGCAGATGTTTTTAGCAGTCAAAGGACTGTTACTTACCCTCTAAGCTAATCTAACATCACATGTAACTTTATCAATGGCTACATGATGCTTCCAATACTACTCAGGGATATGGTTCACCTATAAACAACATGCTGTGTTTTGTTCTGGTCCAGGCTCAGTCTGGTCCACACAACTTGCATGTGCAAAGTGCTTGCTCCTTGATGCAAGGTTAGAATACATGAATTCGTGTCTTAAAGTCCACACTTTATGTGAAGCAAAACACAAAATCAGAAAATACAAATCAGAAAAGTACAAATCAGAAGGTGCTTGCTCCTTGAAGCAAGGTTAGAATACATGAGTTCGTGTCTTAAGGTCCACACTTTATGTGAAACAAAACGCAAAAGAATCAGAAAGTACAAATGAGGAGAAAATCGACAAGTACATATGTCAGAGAAAGCTGTAGAGCAGTTGCCCTAAAGAGCCCACGTTTACTGAATTCTAGTACCATGCAGTGATCTTCTATGGCTGAAACACTAAATTCTACACTTCTTTGAATTTGCTTTTGTTCTGGCAGGATGAGCTGAAAAAACTCTATGCCCAACTGGAAATATATAAAAGAAAGAAGATGATCACAAACAACCCTCACCTCCAGAAAAAGCGGTGCTCAAAGAAGGGCCTAGGTCGTTCCATCATGAGACGCATTACCGAGATCCCAGAGACAGTCAGCCGGCAGTGCTCTAAAGAGGACAAGGAGGGCACCGACCATGGCACAGCCAAAGGCACTGCCCTCATCAGGAAGAACCCCCTGGAGTCTTCAGGGAACACAGGGAAATCCAAGGAGGAGAACCTGAAAAACCGAGTCTTCTCACTCAAGAAATCCCACAGCACTTATGACCACGTGAGAGACCAAACGGAAGAGTCCAGTAGCCTACCCACAGAAAGCCAAGAGGAGGAGGTGACAGAAAATTCCACACTGGACTCCCTGTCGAGTAAGAAACTGACACAAAAACTAAAAGAAGACAGTGAGGCTGAGTCCACGGAGTCGGTGCCGTTGGTGTGCAAGTCAGCGAGCGCTCACAACCTCAGCTCGGAGAAGAAGCCTGGACACCCACGAACGTCAATGTTACAGAAGTCTCTCAGTGTCATAGCAAGTGCCAAGGAGAAGACTCTCGGATTAGCGGGGAAAACCCAAACAGCAGGCGTGGAAGAAAGTGCTAAATCCCAGAAACCTCTGCCAAAAGATAAAGAGACAAACAGAAATCACTCAAATTCTGATAACACAGAGACTAAAGATCCTACCCCCCAAAACTCAAATCCTGCGGAGGAGCCAAGAAAGCCTCAGAAATCTGGGATTATGAAACAACAAAGGGTCAACCCCACCACTGCCAATTCTGACCTGAACCCAGGCGCCACCCAGATGAAGGACAACTTTGACATTGGGGAGGTGTGTCCTTGGGAGGTTTATGACCTGACCCCTGGTCCTGTGCCTTCAGAATCAAAAGTTCAAAAGCATGTATCTATTGTGGCTTCTGAAATGGAGAAAAACCCCACTTTTTCCTTAAAGGAGAAATCTCACCACAAGCCTAAGGCAGCTGAAGTTTGTCAGCAATCCAATCAGAAGCGCACAGATAAGGCTGAAGTATGCCTTTGGGGGAGCCAAGGCCAGTCCATTTTGGAAGACGAGAAGCATTTGATTTCCAAGACTCCAGTTCTCCCAGAGAGGGCAAAAGAGAACGGAGCTCAGCCTCATGCAGCCAATGTGTGTGCTGGGCAGAGTGAAGAACTGCCCCTCAAAGCTGTAGCATCAAAAACAGAGAATGAAAATCTCAACCAAATAGGACACCAGGAAAAAAAGACATCTTCTGAGGAGAATGTGCGTGGCTCCTATAACTCAAGTAATAACTTCCAGCAACATTTAACGTCACGAGCAGAGGTGTGCCCTTGGGAATTTGAGACCCCAGCTCAACCAAATGCTGGAAGAAGTGTAGCTTTACCTGCTTCTTCTGCTCTAAGTGCAAATAAGATAGCAGGGCCTCGGAAAGAAGAGATCTGGGATACTTTTAAAGTGTAGCATCCCCAGGAAGAAGAGGAAAAGGAGGGAACCCCGGATTGGATAAAAACAGAAGATATAAGATTCAAAAATTCCCAAGAAGGATTTGTCAATCGAGGAAAACATGACAGATGGTGAGGTGAAGTCAGAAGTATGGGTAGAAGAGGACCTGGGGGGCAAGAGCAACAATGTCATAATGAAGTCAGACTTTGGTCAAGAAAGTCCTTCCCCTGGTAACACTAGGAAAATCTTTCCATTTCAGCATGTTTAAGGAAAATAGCCCACAATGTCTGCCCTGATCAATATGTACCCATGGGACTTTGAAGATCCTAGGCCAGGTAAACCAGGAGGCAGAGAAGACGTACCAGATTTGCAAAGAAGGAAAAGGTATACACGTATATAACTGAAATTCTAAGTAGCTGACCGAGAAGAACTTACTTTACCTATTTAACCTTGATAGCACTGCTAATTTAATGCATCCCAAAAATCTCTTTTATATTGATTGCTTTCATTTTCTTATAAATGTATGTTTCAGTACATCGTTGTGTCTCATATTCAGGCATTCCAGATTGTATAATTTTTGCAAATAACTTTGGTATTATGTGACACAACACATTTATGCAATCTGCAGCTACTCAATTGTTATTGCACCTTACAGAATACCTGCTATCTATCAACTTTAGTTGATTCTTGAAGTACAGTAAGCTTTCTCTGGCTTCGGAAGCCATCACTGTTACTATAAAAACTTTCAGTTTTGGCTGTGGTTTATATATTGTGACTTTAAATTTGACTATTATTTCACATCATGGTTTGTTATACTGTCTTAATCAGGGTTTTTTATACAAGTTGAGTTACTTGTTTTGCACTTCTTGTTAGGACTCAGAGCTTTATTAATATTGGAGATCAAGTGGTCCTACTTAGTCATATGTCTCAATAAGTTAAGGACAACTTATCCATTGTTTATTCAAAGTCAGAGATAGATAACACCTTCATTCCAATTAATTGTCCCTTTTAACTCTTTCAGTATTTCATACTTAGCAGCATTTCCTAAGGAAGAAGCTAAGAGTGAGAAAAATATACTGTGCATTATTATTACCTTTGGAAAGGGAAGACTCTAGGGATGACATGAGAAGTATAGCAGTACTACAGACCCAGGAAGTTTGCCTTTCAAAAAAACACAGGTAGCTCCTGATAGCACTTTCAAGGGATTATTTTTTTAAAGCGAAAAATTATGGTAGCATCAAGATCATTGTATGGATATATTTTTATTATGTGCACTGAAAATACAGTATTTTAAAATACCTTTAACTATTTATTCTCGTAAACTCTTATTCATTGCTTCAGCTAGAGGTAGAACTTGCTGGGCTCAAATCCCAAAGAGGTTTTATAACCTTATTTATTCAAAGCCTATAAGGTGGTATGGAATCTTAATTCTCCCAAGCACTGGAAAATGTCTAAGTCCTGCAAATTGCCATTGTGAGCCACTTGCTCAAAATGTAACCTGTAAGGTCTATTTGCAAGGCAAAGCAGCCCCCAAAGCATATTTTATAAAGCTTATTGCATTCCACACTGATCTCTTGGCATGGGAATCCTAAGCTGCCGACTTAGCCCTACCGATATGATCATGCAGTGAGATTCCAAAGCTCGGTCTCATTTCATTTAAAGAAGAATCACTCAGAAATAGAACTGAGACTTCCCTTTTTCTCCCTGTAAACACTGAAGTATCAACTGCTTATTTGGCCAGGACACTCCCAGCACAAATAACTATTTGTTTATGTCACAAGCAGCAAGGATGACATGCTAGGGTGATAAAAGATGGAGAAACAGAATCAGAGGGTGGATATAGGGCTGTTCTTAGTATTATTTTCAGTGGAAAGTAAAAACAGAATTCTCCATATTCATCGTCAAATTTTTCTCAGTGATTTTTCTATTCAGGAGTAAGCAAGAAGAAGCAGGTAAAGCTTCACTATTTTGCAAAGCTGTGCACAAATCTTCCTCACCCATTTGCTGGCTTTATACATTACTCAGGTTGGTGGGGTCAGTTTGAGAAGATATAGAAATTCTATTTTTGTGTCTTTACCATTTATTTCTTTTATCTCTTCCTTTTCAATGAAGGCCTATATGCTTGGTGACCTCCTTTAAGGAATCTTTGTGAATTGGGTTGGAAGTTCCTATACCCACATACTTGTTTCATTTATGTCTGAAATTTGTTAGCACTTGATTCATTTATTGAGAAATATGCGGTCAAGCATCAGTGACTTTCTATTGCACTTCAGGATTGATCCTGCTAGAGATGTGACTTAAAAAGACTTGCCAAATTATACCTTAGCGACATTTTATAGTTCATAGATTATTCTCCACCAGCATAAATCAGTGAGAGTGCCTAGAGTCTTTCTGAGAGTTTCATTGCCATTATCAACAAGAGAAGTTGAAATTTACAAGTCAGGAGGTTATTGTTCCAGACTGATAACCATAGAAAGTGAATAAACACTTTTAAGGTCGCAAACATTTGCTAGGTTGTCCTTCTCAATGCATGTGCAGGCTGCATCCTGTCCTTGTTTTTAAGCCAGGGTTTATAAATAAGTAGATTTATACCAATCTTAATAGAATTGTATATTTTATGCAAGAATTAAATGCTTTACGACATGAAGTATAACTCAACCCATTGTAAACTTTGGTGGCAATATGGATTTGAAATTCGACAGTTCTCTTGTGTTTGCTTCCTAGGTTTCTGCATGCAAGTTATGACAGGTAGGACTGAAAAAACACTGCCTTTTGACTTCTAGCATTTAGCAACTGAGAGTCGTAGAGTCAATAAAGCTGTCAGTCTCTTCACTTAATCTGTGGTTCTCTTAAAACTATTATCTGAAACCTACAGCATCCCACCATGAAATATTTGGTAAATTTATGTTGTGACGTGTTGCAGCATGTAAATAATTATAACTTCTCTGCAATAAAACATATTTATATGAAAGTGATTTGTGGGGATTTGTGTGTTCATCTATAGAAAACTGAATTTATTTAGTCTAACTTTAAAAGAAATTCCATGTATTTGTTTGGCTCTGGTATCCTTGTGCACATACATCCTCATGTTGCCGATCCGTAGGAATATGTGATTAGTCAAATGTGGCCTCAAACACACAGGTAATCATTTGGGAGGCAAGCAGACCTATTCGTGGTTTTGATGTAAGACGGCTCTTCCCAAATGGGAACTAACTCAGCTACCTTTTTTGTTTGCTTGTTTACTCCACACACAGTACCAGGAAATCGGCTAAGAAGTGATGATACAAAGATAACCCCCCCTTCAGGAACACTCAGGCTCATGACAGTATCCAGTCACTGGTATAATAATATGCAGATGAGCATAACTAAGGTCAGAGAAGTCTCACTAGAGAGTTCAGGTTCACCAGGCTGAAATTCTGCAAAGGCAACAAACAGGTATCAAAGGGAAACTGTTGTAAGGCTGGAGAAGTAACTGAGCACAGACTTACACACCATGCTTCAGGTTAACAGCAGCTTCATCCTGGAGCACTGGAAGCTATAGGCAAGCTTATAAAAGTGGCATAATGAAGTCAAAAATTAGATCATTTTGGAAGCAGCCCTGAAATGGACTGAAATGTGAAGAGACTAGAGGAAGCTAAAAAGATGAGTGTGAGAGTCATGATGAGAGAAAATGAGAGCCTAAAAAGGAGATGGAAAGATTCGTGTTTATTTCATCAAAATCACATCTCCAATTGGGTTTACTATTTTATTATACTCATGTGAAATGGGAAAAATCAGGTTACTTAGATAACTGTCAAATATAATTTTTTTCTAAGTTTGTTGACATTTTGGCTAATTTCAAAAGCCTTGATAGCCCTTTCTGAAGACTGGTAGACCTCATATCATCTGTTCATGAGGAAAGCCGAAGAACAGGATCCCAGGTCCCTGCCATGGGAAAACTTGGTACTAAACTGGCCTGGGAAAGAAGGCGTTTGGGGCATGTTGCAGTATGTACTGAAGTTTCTACCAGCTCAGAAGCGCTCTAGAAAGACAACCAGGCCTAACAAGAGGGAAGGGGAGGGAGCGGGTCCCCACCTCATCCCTGCACCCTTCTTTGGATGAAGCATAGCAACTACCTTTTCCTATCTGCTCACAGCATTGCCACTGACAAAATTCTCAGTTATTGCTGGACTTGCCTAGTTGACCTGCCTGACCATATTATTTTGCATATACATTGTTTCTTTGTTGTTTCTTTGTTCTAAATTTAGAATATTTCTGCTAAAAAAAAAATACCTAAGGGAAATCAGACATAGACTTTATCACATAAAAACTAATCATGTAAATCTGGTGTCCTGAAACAGTGCAAGTTAGTTAAGATTTTCTTATATCAGCATATTCCATCTTTTCTTCCTGAATAGTTGTAAAGACAGCAATCAAATCTTTCTAATTTGGATTGTTTTCTCTTTAAACATTTTGATTCTTAGTACAAGGGCAAAGTTCAAGCATCTTGTGTGTTCTAATTCAGCATTAACTGGCTAGAAGGCAGATAATGAAATGTATGAATTGATTTTTAATTTCCCTGTCTTTCCCTGTGATGTGAAAACTGCCAGAAATAAAACTGTCTGATCAAGTGAACATGGAAAATAAGGGATAAATATAGGAAGAGGCCTGTGCTGCACAACAGTCACATTCCTAGAAAGAAAAATAACTTAAATATGCAAATAGAAGGTTCATGCCAGTTCTTGTAGAACATACTCCCATTTCAGTTCAATCAGCAATAGAAAAGAAAAAAATTCCCTCTGTTGTGCACACAAGAGAAAGATTCATGCAGTTTTTACTCCAGCTACACCAAGAGGTTTGATTCTTCCATGCCTTTTGTGTTTGCTCATTGGTCCAATTCAAATTCTCTCCCCTTCTCCCTGCCAACATGTTATGTACACCTTAATGCTGGAGTGATCATATATTTTATTGGCCAAATAAAACCTTTGAGAGTAAACGGGCAGTATTAAATGATACACCTGGCCGGGCACTGTAGCTCACGTCTGTAATCCCAACAGTTTGGGAGGCCAAGGTAAGAGGATTGCTTGAGACCAGGAATTCAAGACCAGACTGAGCAACATAGCAAGACCCTTCTCTACGAACACACACACACACACCATTAGCTGGGCATGGTGGCATGTGCCTGTAATCCCAGCTACTCAGAAGGCTGAGGCAGGAGGATCCCTTGAGCCTAGGAGGTTGAAGATACAGTGAGCCATGTTCATGCCTCTGCACTCCAGCCTGGGTGACAGAGCAAGACTCCGTCTCAAAAAAAAAAAAAAATTAATTAAACCTGGATAACAGTGTAAACTGGGACTATCCCTGGTCACCCAGGATGTTTGTTTTCCCTATTTCAAGGAGCAGCACAAAGGCCCCTGTTACCTCCATGAAACTTTTCCTAATGCCTCAAGCCAGAATGAATTCCTTCTTCTCAGCTTGCCTTAGGAATTTGCTTAAGTCTCTTACTGCACTGACTTGCAATTTAGTTACATACTCCACTGAGTCATCTGCTAAATTAAGAGCTCTATTCATCTATAGATCCCTAATCTCCAGCAGTGTGCTTTGCCCTGAGTCCAATAAATATTTGCCCAATTGGAATTTTTGATTACTAATCACTGCTTAAAATACACCTGAAAAGAAAGAGAAATTCAGAGGTTGGGTGAGAACTTGCTGTGGCATTTCAAAAATGTTGATTAACTGGACTTCCATATAAATTCTGGCAGTTCCTGGAAAACCCACAGTATGACTGAATCATGTTAATTCTAACTCTCCAGCTTTGTAACGTTTAGTATTGACTTGCCACCATAAGGAAAGAGAAGCCTAAGGTTCTGGCCATGGCCCAGTTTGTTAGAGCTATAAAAGATATTTCCATAGATCATAAAAAGTAAGAAATATTGCATTAGGCTGTAGGAACTTGAACTTGCTTTTAGTTATTTGAACTCTTTCTGAAAAATAAAGCATGGCTGAGTCTATGTAAAATATCCACATGAAAATAGATTCTGATGCTTGGCTTTCAGATGCTTCTGAGAAGTGAGATACTGAGTTTGAACAAACTATTTGGACATTTGGTTGACTTGAGAATTTCTTATCCATATGTTTCATGTTATACAGAAGTAGTCATAATATGCTTGCATATAACCATAAGTGTTTCATGTGTGAACAGAAATATATATGTTATATGTAAATACATACACACATATCACTTGTTGGAAATCAGAAAAATATATAAAAAGCATCTAAATTTGCCACATAGTACAGATATTAAAAGATCATGAAAAATATTTTTTCTTTTTACATCTCAAAGACTAATAGCAATATGCACATATGGTGAATAATCTACAGATTCGTCCCCCTGCCTTTTACATTACACGCTGCTTATAAGTTGAGGAACTGAGATTTATTATTGTAGTCCTTAGACAAAATTTGATGTTGGAACCATGTAAATAGAGATTAAACCAGAGTCAAGGGGCAGCCAATAGGGGGTCTACTTTCTGACACATGAAAAACTGGAAATAAAGTTGTTTAAGAGCATCCAGGCACAAACTCAGTTTCAGGACCACTTGAATGAAAGGGTCAGCAGGTTGACTGCCGTGTAACTATTTTCTGGACTATGGGAAAGCTAGAAAGGCTATCATTCAAATATATAATAGACACTCGTCCTCTTTACAGCCCCCTGTAAAGAAGGAGAGGAGTCATCTATTTTCTCAACTCTGATGGTATCCTGCCTGTGCAGTCACCTGCCTCTGTACACCTCTGCCAGTGATGAGGGACCTAGAAGGCATGGAAAAGCCAAGGCAAAGCATACCTTTCCTCTTGCTTTGTGTACCCACTTACTTTCATTAAATTTACATGTCTTCGACTAAGTTTAGAAACATGAGCAAGGCACAATGGCTCACACCTGTAATCCCAGCACTTTGGGAGGCTGAGGCGGGCAGATCACCTGAGGTCAGGAGTTCGAGAGCACCCTGGCCAACATGGTGAAACCCCGTGTCTACTAAAAACACAAAAAATTAGTCAGGTGTGGTGGTGGCGCCTGTAATCCCAGCTACTCCGGGGGCTGAGGCAGGAGAATCGCTTGAACCTGGGAGGCGGAGGTTGCAGTGAGCTGAGATCACACCATTGCACTTCAGCTTGGGCAACAAGAGCAAAACTCCATCTCAAAAAAAAAAAAAAAAAGTATAATAAACTTGAATTAAAAACACATAGAAACAAAAATCCTAAAATACATTTAAAAAAAACCACATGTGTAAGTTGGGAAATATTTGATAGGTATTTTATAACAAGTACAAATAGTGGTAAATACTGCTGATAAACAACAGTAGGGGTCAGGCATGGTGGCTCACACCTGTAATCCCAGCACTTTGGGAGGCTGAGGTGGGAGGATTGCTTGAGCTCAGGAGTTCAGCCTGGACAATATGGTGAAACTTTGTCTCTACAAAAAAAAAAAAAATCATAAATTAGCCAGGGGTGGTGGCTTGCCCCTGAAGCCCCAGCTACTCAGGAGGCTGAGGGTGGAGGATTACTTGAGCCTGGAAGTTTGAGGCTGCAGTGAGCTACAATTGCACCACTGCCCTCTAGCCTGGGTGACAGAGTGAGACCCTGTCTCAAGAAGAAAAGAAAAAAGAAAAATAACAGAGGATGAAAAAAAATCAGGAGTACGAGACCTTGTTTTGAAACTTGGTTCCACCACCAGATATCTCTGGTTTGGAAAAGTCTCTTCAATTTTCTGTGTTTACATTTCTCCACCTGAACAAGGGAAGTTTTGAAAGAGATGGCGTCTCAAGACCTTTCTCATCCAATGACTAAGATTGTGTGTGTGTGTGTGTGTGTGTGTGTGTGTGTGTGTGTGTGTGTATGCGTGCATGCTTGCACAAGTGTGTCTGACTGAAATTTTTCATTTTGCGTTAAATTGCTTTGCTAGAATGGATATAGCCCCTCAACATCTAGTCAAACATTTGGCAATTTTAAAATCAACTAGAGAAGACACACACATGAAAGGGAGCAGAAGTGTGATGAATAACCTCCAATCCCCCTTGATTTTTGATAAATACATTATACTAAGATACTCATATGAAATACTGGGGAAAAAAAGTCATAGGAAATTTGCTTCAAAAAGCAAAATGAAGCCAGAATGAAGACCTGAATGAAAAGAGGCTGGAGGCCAGGCACGGTGGCTCAAGCCTGTAATCCCAGCACTTTGGGAGGCCGAGACAGGCGGATCACGAGGTCGGGAGATCAAGACCATCCTGGCTAACACGGTGAAACCCCGTCTCTACTAAAAAATACAAAAAATTAGCCAGGCGAGGTGGCGGGCGCCTGTAGTCCCAGCTACTCGGGAGGCTGAGGCAGGAGAATGGCGTAAACCCGGGAGGCGGAGCTTGCAGTGAGCTGAGATCCGGCCACTGCACTCCAGCCTGGGCCACAGAGCAAGACTCCGTCTCAAAAAAAAAAAAAGAAAAGAAAAGAAAAGAGGCTGGAAAGCAGTGTGCTTTGTGAGTCCTGTTTTCTTGCTCTGTCTCACTGTAACTCAGTCTTGGCTGGGTATTGATCTGCTCCTTCACACCAAAGTGGCCCTTAGTGTCCTTCATGTAGCATAAGAAGCTGGGCCAAAATATTTTTGTAAGACCAAGTTTTAAATGAAGTTCTTTACTATCTTAAAGGTTCATAGAATCAAACATAACTATGTAGTAAAGTTTCTGGATGATTCATCCAGGAAGAGTCAATTTTGTAGGACAAATGTCTATCCTTCCAAAATGACCTAGGGATACAAACCATATTCTCCCCTAGAGATCCATTTAATGCCAGTTTGGAGAACAGACTAGTATCGCTCACCAGAAATAGCATAAGTAATACAAATAATGCTCTACATGTTGCTTTCTTCACATAATTGTTTGAAACTTTATTACTTGATTTAAACATGAAATTGATGCAGTTTTTCTGAGATTTGGCTCATTTTACATGTATTTATTCCATTTCATTTCTTATCTATACACTAAAGAAGAACTCTTTCCCTAAGTCCAAAAATCACACCTATACAACATGATCCCCTTGCATTCTGCTTCTACAGCGGTTATTCCCTGCTATTTCATAAAGCTGTATTTAACTTAAGAAATTCTTGTTTTTCTTTGATCACAAAAAGTAGGTAAAATACTAGGAACAGAGCAAATATGCGTCCCCCAAAATCCTGCAAGATGTAAGCAATGAGTTTAGTTCTCCATAAAGAATGAGAAAATACCATTTCAGGCAGTAAATTTAAGAAGGAGGTTAAATTTAGAATGAAATTTTTATTATTTTGAAATTCCTTTTTAGTTTCCAATAGAAATTCATGAAACTCAAGCTGCTGAACTATTTGGCCTGGGACCAGAACACACTGAACAGCAGCCATAGCATGGGCCTGAATTTTATTTATTTACATATTTATTTTTATTATACTTTAAGTTCTGGGATACATGAGCAGAACGTGCAGGTTTGTTACATAGGTATACATGTGCCATGGTGGTTTACTGCACCCATCAATCTGTCATCTACATTTGGTATTTCTCCTAATGCTATCCCCTTCCCTTGCCCCCCACCCTGTAACAGGCCCTGATGTGTGATGTTCCCCTCCCTGTAAGACCTAAAACCATAAAACCCTAGAAGAAAACCTAGGCAATACCATTCAGGACATAGGCACGGGCAAAGACTTCATGACTAAAACACCAAAAGCAATGGCAACAAAAGCCAAAATTGACAAATGGGGTCTAATTAAACTAAAGAACTTCTGCACAGCGAAAGAAACTACCATCAGAGTGAACAGGCAACCTACAGAATGGGAGAAAATTTTTGCAATCTATCCATCTGACAAAGGGCTAATATCCAGAATCTACAAGGAACTTCAACAAATTTACAAGGGAAAACAACCCCATCAAAAAGTGGGTGAAGGATATGAACAGACACTTTTCAAAAGAAGACATTTATGCAGCCAACACACATGAAAAAAAGATTATCATCACTAGTCATTAGAGAAATGCAAATCAAAACCACTGTGACAAACCATCTCATGCTAGTTAGAATGGTGATCATTAAAAAGTCAGGAAGCAACAGGTGCCAGAGAGGATGTGGAGAAATAGGAACACTTTTACACTGTTAGTGGAAGTGGAAATTATTTCAACCATTGTGGAAGACAGTGTGGTGATTCCTCAAGGATGTAAAACTATTTTTTTTAACATTTTAGTTTTTATTTTTGTGGGTATAGAGTAGGAGTATATGTTTATGGTTTAAATGAGATATTTTGATACAGGCATGCAATGAATAATAAAAGCATGAAAGTATATGGAGTATCCATCACCTCAAGCATTTATTCTTTGTGTTACAAAGAATGCAATCATGCTCTTTTAGTTATTTTAAAATGTACAATATTTTTTTCTTTACTATAGTCACCCTTTTGTGCTAGGAAATAGGTCTTAATAATTCTAATTATTTCTTGTACCTGTTAACATCCGCACTCCCCTCCCCCTTCCCCCCTACCATCCACTACCCTTCCCAGCCTCTGGTAACCATTCATTTACTCTCTATCTTCGTGAGTTCAATGGGTTTAACTTTTAGATCCCACAAATAAGTGAGAAAATGCAAAGTTTCTCTTTCTGTGCCTGGCTTATTTCATTTAACATAATGACCTCCAGCTCTGCCCATGTTGTTGCAAATGACAGGATTTTATTATTTTTAATGGCTGAATAATACTTCATTGTTGATATGTATCACAGTTTATCCATTCATCTGTTGATGGATGCATAGGTTGTTTCAAAGTTTTGGCTATCGTGAACAGCAATAAACATGCAAGTGCATATACCTCTTCAATATAGAGATTTCCTTTCTTTAGGTTTATATTTGGCAGTGTGATTGCTGGATCATATAGTAGTTGTATTTTTAGTTTTTTGAGGAACCTCCAAACTGTCCTCTGTAGTGTTTGTACTGATTGACATTTCCACCAATAGTTTATAAGGGTTTCTTTTTCTCTACATTCTCACCAGCATTTGTTATTGCCTGTCTTTTGGATAAAAGCCATTTTAACTGGAGTGAGATGATATCTCATTGTAGTTTTGACTTGCATTTCTCTGATCAATGATGTTGAACACCATTTCGTATACCTGTTTGCCTTTGTATGCCTTCTTTTGAGAAATGTCTATTCAAATCTTTTGTCCATTTTTTAATAGTAATATTATATTTTTTTCCTATAGAGTTGTTTGAGTTTCTTATATGTTCTGGTGATTAATCCCTTGTCAAATGGGTAGTTTGCAAATATTTTCTCCCATTCTGTGAGTTGTGTCTTCACTTTGTTGTTTCCTTTGCTGTCCAGAAGTTTTTTTAAAACTTGATGTGATCTCATTTATCCATTTTTGCTTTGGTTGCCTGTCACTGTATTACTCAAGGAATATTTGCCCACTCCAATATCCTGAATTTACCCAATATTTTCTTATAGTTTCATAGTTTTAGGTGTCAGATTTAAGTCTTTAATCAAATTTTATTTGACTTTTATATATGGTGAGAGATAGGGGTCTAATTTCATTTTTCTGCATATGGATATCCAGTTTTCCCAGTGCTATTTCTTGAAGAGATTAGATTGTCCTTTCCCCAGTGTAATGTTCTTGGCACCTTTGTCAAAAATCAGATCACTGTATATGTACAGATTTACTTCTGGGTTCTCTATTCTATTCCACTGGTCTACATGTCTCTATTTATGCCAGTACCATGCCATTTTGGTTACTACAGCTCTACAGTATAATTTGAAGTCAGATAATGTGATTCCTACAGCTTCGTTCTTTTTTCTTAAGACAACTTTGGCTCTCCCGAGTCTTTTGTGGTTGACACATAAATAAAAGAAATAGTCTTAAAGCTATGTGAAGATTATCATTGGTATTTTGATAGAGATTGCATTGACTCTGTAGATTGCTTTGGATATTATGGATATTTTAACAATATTGATTCTTCTAATCCATGCACATGGAACTTTTTTTTTTTTTTTTTTTTTTGGTCTCTTCTTCAATTTCTTTCATGAGCGTTTTATAGTTTTCCTTGTAGAGGTCTTTCACTTCTTTGGTTAATTTAATTCCTATGTATTTTATTTGTAGCTATTCTAAATGGGACCACTTCATTTCTTTTTCAGATTATTCACTGTTGGCATATAGAAAAACTACTGATTTTTGTATGTTGATTTTGTATCTTGAAACTTTATGGAATTTATCAGTTCTAATACTTTTTTGGTAGAGTATAAGTTTTTCCAAATAGAAGATGGTATTATCCATAAACAATAATTTATTTATTTACAATTTAAGTGCCTTTTTTTTTCTCTTGTCTGATTGCTCTACCTAGGATTTTCAGTATTATGTTGAATAACAGTGGTGAATGTGGGCGTCCATGTCATGTTCCAGATATTAGGGGAAAGGCTTTCGGTTTTTCTCCATTCAGTATGATACTAGCTAAAGCTCTGTCATATATGGCTTTATCTTGGGGTATGTTCCTTCTATATCCAGGTTTGTTAAGGTTTTTATCATGAACGAATGTTGAATTTTATCAAATGCTTTTTCAGTGTCAATTGAAATGATCACATATGGTTTTTGTCCCTCATTCTGTTGATATAATGTATCACATTAATTGATTTGCATATGTTGAATCATCCTTGCATCCCTGAGATAAATCCCATTTAGTCATGATGAATGATCTTTTTAATGTGTTGAATTCTGTTTGCTAGTATTTAATTAAGGATTTTTCTATCAATATTCATCAGTGATATTAGCCTGTAGATTTTATTTTTTGATATGTCTTTGGTTTTGGTATCACAGTAATACTGGCCTTGTAGAATGAGTTTGGAAGTATTCCTTCCTCCTCTATTTCTCAGAATAGTATGAGTAGAATTGGTATGAGTTCTTCCTTAAATGTTTGGTAGAATTCAGCAGTGAAGCCATTTGGTTCTGGGCTTTTCTTTGCTAGAAGACTTTTTATTATGGCTTTGATCTCATTACTTGTTATTGGTCTGTTCAGGTTTTCAATTTATTCATAGTTCAATCTTGGCAGGTTGTATGTGTTTAGAAACTCAGTCATTTCTTCTGAATGTTACAATTTATTGGCATATAGTTGTTCATAGTAGCCATTAATGATTCTTTGAATTTCTGCAGTATCAGTTGTAATGTCTCCTTTATCATCTCCAATTCCATTTATTTGCATCTCTTTTTTTCTTAGTTTGGCTAAAAGCGTGTCAATTATGTCTATCTTTTCAAAAAAAACAATCTGTTTTGTTGATCTTTTGTATTTTTTATTCATTTTAATTTCATTTATCTCTGCTCTGATCTTTATTTCTTTTCTTCTACTAGTTTTGGGTTTGGTTTGCTCTTGATTTTCTATTTCTTTAAGATGCACCATTAGGTTACTTAAAGTTTTTCTTCTTTTTGGATGTAGGTGCTATAGCTTGTAAACTTTCCTATTAGTACAACTTTTGCTGTATCCCACAAGTTTTGGTATGTTGTGTTTCCATTATTATTTCAAGAATTTTTCAATTTCCTTCTTAATTTCTCATTGACCCACTGGTCATTCAGAGGAGCATATTGTTTAATTTTCATGTGCTTGTATAGTCTCCAAAATTCCTCTTACTGATTTCCAGTTTTTATGCCATTGTGGTCAGAGAAGATGCTTGATATTACTTCAGGTTCTTTTTTTAATGAATGCTTTAAGACTTGTTATGTGACCTAACATATGGTCTATCCTTGAGATTGATCCATGTGCTGAGGAAAAGAATGTGTATTCCACAGTTGTTGGATAAAATATTTTATAAACATTCTGTAAATGTTAAGTATTCTGTACATGTAGATCCATTTGGTCTATAGTGTACATTAAGTCCAATGTTTAATTTTCTGCCTCAAAGAGCTGTTAAATGCTAAAGGTGGGGTGTTGAAGTCTCCACCTATTATTGTATTGTGGTCTGTTTCTTTAGCTTCAATAATATTTGGTTTATGTATCTGGTGCTCCAGTGTTGGGTGTATATATATTTACAACTGATATATTCTCTTGCTGAATTTACCCCTTTATACCATTATGTAATGACCTCTTTTGTCTCTTCTTACAGTTTTGGTCTTGAAGTCTATTTTTTCTGATATAAATATGGCTACTCCTCCTTTTTGGTTTTGACTGACATGAAATATCTTTGTTCATTCCTCTATTTTTAGTCCATGTGTGCCTTTATAGGTAAAGTGTGTTTCTTGTAAGCAAGAGATCATTGGATCTTGTATTTTAATCTATTCACCCATTTCATGTCTTTTGATTAGAGACTTTAGTCTATTTACATTCAATGTTATTATTGATAAGGAATTACTCCTGCCATTTTATCTGTTTTCTGGTTGTTTTGTGGTCTTCTCTTACTTCTTTCTTTCCTTGTCTTCCTTTTAGTGAAAATGACTTTCTTTGGTGATATAATTTAGCTTCTTGCTTTTTAATTTTTGTGTATCTGTTGTATTTTTTTTGGTTGCGTTTACCATGAGGCTTGCAAATACTATCTTATAACCCGTTATTTTAAGCTGATGACAATTTAACGCTGCTCTCATAAACAAACTAATAACCAAAAAGAAAAACTAATAAAAACTCTACAGTTTAACTTTGTTTTCCTACCCTTTAACTTCTTGTTTCTGTTGTATTGTGTGTGTCTTGAAAGTTATTATTTTTGATTGGTTAATCTTTTAGCCTACTTACTTAATAATACAATATTATTTATAATATTCTATGTTTTTGCATTTTGCTAGTGAGTTTTGTATCTTTAAATAATGTCTTACAGCTCATTAACATCCTTTGTGATTGAAGTACATCCTTTAGCATTTCTTATAGGACAGGTCTGGTGTTAACAATATCCCTCAGCTTTTGTCTGAAAGTCTTCATTTGTCCTTCATGTTTGAAGAATATTTTTATCAGATGTACAATTCTAGAGTAGGTTCTTCCTTCAGCACTTTGTTATGCCACTCCCCTCCTGTCCTGTAAGGTTCCCATTGAAAAGTCTGCTGCCAGACATACTGGATCACCATCGTATGTTATTTGTTTCTTTTCACATACTGCTTTTGGGATCATTTCTTTATCCTCGACCTTTGGGACCTTGATTATTAAATGCCTTGAAGTAGTCTTCTTTGAGTTAAATCTGCCTGGTGTTCTATAACCTTTTTGTACTTGGATATTAATATCTTTATCTAAGTTTGAGAAGTTCTCTGATAATATCCCTTTGAATAAACTTGCTACTCCATCTTTTTCTTTACCTCCTCTTTAAGGCCAATAACAACTCTTAGATTTGCCCTTTGGAGGCTATTTTGTAGATCTTATAGGTATGCTTCATTGTTTTGTCTCCTCTGTGTATTTTCAAACAACCTGTCCTCAAGTTCACTAATTCTGTCTTCTACTTGATCAGTTATGCTATTGAGAGCCTCTAATGAATTCAGTATGCTACTTGCATTTTACAACTGTAGAATTTCTTCCTGATTCTTTTTAATTATTTCAATCCATTTGTTACACTTATTTGCCTGAATTCTTTTTCTGTGTTATTTTGAATTTCTTTGAGCATCCTCAAAACAGGTATTTTGAATTCTCTGTCTGAAAGGTCACATATTTCTGTTTCTCTAGGATTTGTCTCTGGTGCCTTATTTAATTCATTTGGTGATATCATATTTTCCTGAATGGTGTTGATGCTTGTTGATGTTCTTCAGTGTCTAGATATTGAAGAGTTAGGAATTTATGGTAGTCATCCCAGTCTGGGCTTGTTTGTACCCATCTCTCTTGGGAAGGCTTTCCAGGTATTTGAACGGACTTGAGTGTTGTGATCTAAGTCATATCTGTATTAGAGGCCACCCCAAGCCTAGTAATGCTGTGCTTCTTGCAAACTTACAGTGGTACCACCCTTACAGTCTGGGACAAGACTCAAAAAAATTATCTGGATTACCAGAGTTCCGGAAGTTCTCTGATGTTATTCCTTTGAATAAACTTTCTGCCCCTATTTCTTTCCCTACCTCTTCTTTAAGGCCAATAACTCTTAGATCTACCTTTATGAGACTTGTTCTCTTCCCTTACTTCCTCTCAAACAAATGAAGTTTCAGTCTCTTTCTCTGAGCTTGCCCTCAAACCACAAAGACAGGATTCTTCTCACTCTCCCCTTTCCTTTCCATAGGCAGAGGAGGCTCACCTCATGGTTACCACCATGATGGGCCCACTGGGAATACTATCGGGCTCCTGCCAATGTTCCTTTCAGGTCTTAGGGCTCTTCAGTCAGCTTCTGCTGAATGCTGCTAGGTCTGGGATTCACCACCTTTCAAGGCAGTGGGATCTCCCTCTGTCCTAAGACAGGTCCAGAAATGCTGTCCTTGAGCCAAGGTCTGGAATCAGGGACCTCAAGAGCCTGTTTAGTGCTCGACCCCACTGTGGCCAAAGTGGTACCTAAGGTGCAAAACAAAGTCTTTACTTCTCCCTCTGCTTTTCTCAAGCAGATGTAGTCTCTCATTTTAGCCACCCCAACTGAGAATGTGCTGGATCTCACTTGAAGCCAACACATCTCAGAGTCTCACCCAAGGCCCATGTTATACTACCTAACAATTGCTGCTTGTTACTCAGGGCTCAAGGGCTCTTCGCTTGGCAGGTGATGGATCCTGCCGGTACTGGGTCCTTCTCTTAAAGGCAGTGAGCTCCCTTCTGGCCCAGAGTGTGTCTAGAAATATTGTCTGGGAGCTAGAGGTTGGAATGGGGGACTCATGACTTTGTCTTGTGCCCTATCCTGCTTTGGTAGTGATGATATTCAAGACCACATCCCTCTTTACTCTTCCCTCTCCTCAGGAGGAAGGAAAGGATCTCCTTTGGAGACACAAGATGTATTATCTGGGGTTGGAGGAGGAGTGGTGTAAGCATGCCCCACCAGGTGTCTCAGTAGTCCGTGTACACCCAAAGTCCACTAGCTCCAAGCCCAGCTCGGTATTTGGACTTGTAGTCCTTACGGCCTAGGCTGCCTTTCAAGTTGATTTAGAGCTCCAGAGCACTGCAGCCTGTGATGGCAAGGCTTGCCAGAACTCAAGTTCTGACCGCTGGGATAGGCAACTTCTCTCTGGCTAGGGCTGGTCTTAATGCTTCCTTTATGGGCAGGTGTCAGCTGATTTCAGCCTGGTTTTGCTTTCTGCTATGCTGAGGTGGCACTGAGGTCAATGCGAAGCGTCACAATTGTTACACTCTCTCTCCCAAACCCAGATTTCTAGTCACCACATGGCTACTGTGAGGGGATGGGGGAGGAATGGCATTGGCAATTCTTTTCAAGACAAATCTGTCTTTCCTACACTCTTCAGTGCTTTTCTCAGTGATATGAATTTAAAACCAGGTACTGTAACTGCACACCAATTTTTGATTTTTATGAAAGTGCTTTTTTGTATCTAGATAGTTGTTGAATTTGATGTTCCTGTGGGAGGAATGATTGGTAGCGCATTCTATTCTACCACCTTTCTCCACTCCTCTGCTGGTATGAATTTTATTTTATTTATTTACTTATAATTTTGGAGATGGAGTTTAATTCTGTTACCCAGGCTGGAGTACAGTGGCAAGATCTTGGCTCACTACAACGTCCACCCCCCAGATTCAAGTCATTCTCCTTCCTCTGCCTCTAGAGTAAGCTGGGATTCCAGGTGCCCATGACCACACCTGGCTAATTTTGTATTTTTAGTAGAGATGGGGTTTCATCATGTTGGTCAGGCTGGTCTTGAACTCCTGACCTCAAGTGATCTGCCTGACTCGGCCTCCCAAAGTGCTGGTATTATAGGCATGAGTCACCATGCCTGGCCTTCTGTCATGAATTTTAAAGAGACTCTGAGCTATCTGAGATTGGTCCCAATGGAGCCTTCCAATATGCAGTTGTAAAGGGGCAGGGTTTATGCCTAGGTCGCTTGGCCTCTTTCTTAAGGGAAATGGTCTCTAAAGATAGCAGAGCACACAGTAGAAGTATAGCTAATGGCAGGAATGGAAGGAGGGCAGGCCAAATACTAGGCAGAAAGTTAATGTTAACAAAAATACGAATGGACCAAACTTGAGCCTATGTGCTGTCCACCATAGTCCAGGAGGCCAGTAAGCATTCAGTCTACCTCAGTGGTTTGATGTTACCAAATGTGAAGTGAGCTCTGCTGCCTTCTGCCAGAGGGAACAGTCCTGCATTCCTAGTTGCAAGCAGCTGAGGCAATTTTAGTAACACAAAGTTCTAATTTCAGCCTTGAATACAGCCTCCATCAATATGGCGAAGCCATATTTTAAAATGAAAAATTAACAAAGGCCTCTTAATTTTGAATGATCTGAGGTTTTAAATTATATTTCCTATTTGGCCATCTGACTACATTGTCAAGGACTGGTGGTCATGCTCATTATTATTTTTAACTTCTTGGTAATTTAATGCTGGGTTTTTAGCTGGACACAGAGTGCCCTGGAATAAACTCTAAATTTCACAGCCTCTATTGCTGATAGGTATAGCCAATGACAGTCAATGGATATATTTTGGCTAGTAAATGACCGGTCAACAAGATGTAAGTAGAAGTGAGACATGTGACTTCCAAGAGGTGTCACAAAATGTGAGGAAACATGCCTCTTATTCTGCTTTTGTTTCTCACTATTGGATGTCTAATAGCCATCTCAGACCCTGAGGCAAAATCTCCATATTGAACATGACAGGAAACAAAATAGAAGAATCCTGGACCCTTTATTATCATGCCACCCCTGAACTATCCTGGAGATTTTGAATCCATGAAAGAAAAATGAAATTTTTTTAAGCCATTCCCTTTGTCACCTGAAAGACAATTTAATCTTAACTACTGCATGTACATATATACAGTATTTACTGGGCTTTCAGCCACAAATCCTTTCTTTTGGAACTTGGCTCTCAATACCTTGGCTTCAGTGGGTGTCAAGAAAAATATAACTAGAGGTTGGCATATTTAGTGGCAAAATATTTAGTAAAACAGTTGCTTGCAATAAACTTCCTAATGAACTTGTGACTTTAGACAAAAACTGTATAAACAGAATGTTACAATTATGAGTTAGTAAGTCATTGGCTGAATTTGACTAGGTTAAATACTGCTATAATTTCCCAGTGAGTTTTTCTTGCCTACTGCACAGTTAAAGCTAATGCACTGAGACAGCAGGTTTGTTGCAACAGAGAGTCTAATTATCACAAGGCAGCTAAGGAGGACAGGGGACACTTCTCATATACACCTCTCTGAGAATTTGGAGGCTAGGGCTTCTAAGGATTGTTTTGCAGACAGAGGGACTAAGAAATGAGAAATACTGATTGGCTGCATTGGGGATGAAATCACAGAGGTGTTAAAAACTGTCTTTGTGGGCTAAGTTTCTGGGTTGGGGTCACCAGTCCAAATGGCATCAGTTGTTCCGCCAGAATGCAAAATCTGAAAAATATTCCAAACGCCAGTCTTAGATTTTACAATAGTGATGTTGGGGAAGTTTCAAGTCTTGTGACCATCAGCTGTATAACTTCCAAGCAGAAAGAAAGTTAGTAGATAATGACTACTTATCATTTAACTATGCATAGGTCTTATCACAATGCAGGTTTCTCTCATAATTCTATCATTAACTATGCATAGGTCTTAGCACAATGCAGGCTTCTCTCATAATTCTAATCTTGTGGCCTTACACTAGTTTTTACAAAGGTAGTTTCAGTCGCCAAACAAGGAGGGGTAGTTTGAGGAAGGGGCTATTAATATTTTTGCTTAAAGGTTAAACTAGAAACTAAGTTCTTCCCACAGGTAGCTTGGCCTATGCCCAGGAATGGGCAAGGGCTGTTGGCTTGTGAGGTTAGAGACAAGATGAAGCCAGTTATGTTAGATTTCTCTCACTGTCACAATTTTTGCAAAGGTGGTTTTACTACCAAAAAAGAGAGAAGCTCAGAAAAGAATTGGCTGCTTTGTAAACACAGTTAAAAGGGATATAGGCTATCCAGAAATTCTGAGAATTGCAGGGCTGAGATGTGTAATGATTTCTCAACTGAAACTGGTGAAAGTTAAAACCTAAAAACTTTTCAGCCAAAAACCAATTCAGCCTCAGCTTTGGGTAAAGATCTAAGACTAAACTGAGTTGGAGTTGGCCCCAATAAATCCCTTCAAAGTGGTTCATGAGAAACTAAATAAGGGCATGTCTCTCACAGAAGCCTGATAAGATCAATGTACCAGTCAATTACTCTAGAGAAAAAAGCCTATCTCATTTTGTTGGCAAGATGGCCAAACAGGAACAGCCTAGTGACAGCAACACAGAAGGTGGGTGGTTTCTGCATTTCCAACTAAGGTACCCAGTTCATCTCACTGGGACTGGTTGGACAGTGGGTGCAGCCCATGGAGGGCGAGCTGAAGCAGGGTGGGGCATCGCCTCACCCAGGAAGCAAAAGGGGTCAGGGGATTTCCCTTCCCTAGCCAAGAGCTGTGAGGGACTGTGCTGTGAGGAATGGTGCACTCTGGCCCATATACTGCACTTTTCCCATGGTCTTCACAACCCACAGAGCAGGAGATTCCCTCCAGTGCCCATGCCACCAGGGCCCTGGGTTTCAAGCACAAAACTGGGCAGCTGTTTGGGCAGACACTGAGCTAGCTGCAGGCATTTTTTCTGCCCCTCCCCCTCCATACCCCACTGATACCTGGAATGTCAGTGAGACAGAACCATTCACTCCCCTGGAAAGGAGGATGAAGCCAGGGAGCCAAGTGGTCTGGCTCGGGAAGTCATACCTCCACAGAGCCCAGCAAGCTAAGATCAACTGGCTTGAAATTCTCACTGCCAGCACAGCAGTCTGAGGTAAACCTGGGATGCTGGAGCTTGGTGGGGGAGAGACATCCTCCATTGCTGAGGTTTGAGTAGGTGGTTTTACCCTCACAGTGTAAACAAAGCCTCCAGGAAGTTCAAACTGGGTGGAGCCCACCACAGCTCAGCAAGGCCACTGCTGCCAGACTGCCTCTCTAGATTCCTCCACTTTGTGCAGGGCATCTCTGAAAAAAATGCAGCAGCCCTAGTCAGGGACTTATAGATAAAACCCCCATCTCCCTAGGACAGAACACCTGGGGAAAGGGGTGGCTGTGAGCCTAGCTTCAGCAGACTTAAACATCCCTGCCTGACGGCTTTGAAGAGAGCAGTGGATCTCCCAGTACAGCATTTGAGCTCTGATAAGGGTCAGACCGCCTCCTCAAGTGGGTCCCTGACCCCTGTGTATCCTGACTGGGAGTCACCTCCCAGTAGGGGCTGACAGACACCTCATACAGGAGAGATCTGGCTGGCATCTGACAGATGCCCTGCTGGGAGGGAGCTTCCAGAGAAAGGAACAGGCAGCAATCTTTGCTGTTCTGCAGCCTCCACTGGTGATACCCAGACAAACAGGGTCTGGAGTGGACCTGCAGCAGAGAGGCCTGTTAGAAGGAAAACTAAGAAACAGAAAGGAATAGCATCAACATCAACAGAAAGGGTGTCCACTCAGAGACCCCATCCAAAGGCTGGCAGCATCAAAGACCAAAGGTAGATAAACCCACAAAGATGGGGAGAAACCATCACAAAAAGGCTGAAAATTCCAAAAACCAGAATGCCTCTTCTCCAAAATATCACAGCTTCTCACCAGCAAGGGAACAAAACTGGATGAAGAGTAACTTTGATGAACTGACAGAAGTAGGCTTCAGAAGGTGGGTAATAACAAACTCCTCTGAGCTAAAGGAGCATGTTCTAACCCAATGCAAGGAAGCTAAGAACCTTGAGAAAAGGTTAGATGAATTGCTAACTAGAATAATCAGTTTAGAGAAGAACATAAATAATCTGATGGAACTGAAAAACACAGAATGAGAACTTGACAAAGCATACACAAGTATCAATAGCCTAATCAATCAAGCAGAAGAAAGGATTCAGAGATTGAAGATGAACTTAATGAAATAAAGTGAGAAGACAAGATTAGAGAAAAAAGAATGAAAAGAAAGGAACAAAGCCTCCAAGAAATATGGGGCTACGTGAAAAGACCAAATCTATGACTGGTGTACATGAAAGTGTTGTGGAAAATGGAACCAAGTTGGAAAACACTCTTCAGGATATTATCCAGGAGAACTTCCCCAACCTAGCAAGAAAGGCCAACATTCAAATTCAGGAAATACAGAGAACACCACAAAGATACTCCTCAAGAAGAGCAACCCCAAGACACATAATCATCAGATTCACCAAGGTTGAAATGAAGGAAAATATAATAAGGGCAGCCAGAGAGAAAGGTTGGGTTACCCACAAAGAGAAGCCCATCAGACTAACAGCAGATCTCTTGGCAGAAACCCTACAAGCCAGAAGAGAGTGGGGGCCAATATTCAACATTTTTAAAGAATTTTCAACCAAGAATTTCATATCCAACCAAACTAAGTTTCATAAGTGAAGGAGAAATAAAATCCTTTACAGATAAGCAAATGCTGAGAGATTTTGTCACTACCAGGCCTGCCTTACAAGAGCTCCTGAAGGAAGTACTAAACATGGAAAAGAAAAACCAGTACCAGCCACTGCAAAAAATACCAAAGTGTCAAGACCATCAACACTATGAAGAAACTGCATCAACTGATGGGCAAAATAACCTGCTATCATAATGACAGGATCAAATTCACACATAAAAATATTAACCTTAAGTGTAAACAAGATAAATGCCCCAATTAAAAGACACAAACTGGCAAAATGGATAAAGAGTCAAGACCCATCAGTGTGCTGTATTCAGGAGACCCATCTCACATGCAAAAACACATATAGGCTCAAAACAAAAGGCTGGAGGAATATTTACCAAGTAAATGGAAAGCAAAAAAAAAAAAAAAAAAAAAAAAAAAGCAGGGGTTGCAAACCTAGTCTCTGACAAAACAGACTTTAAACTAACAAAGATCAAAAGAGACAAAGAAGGCCATTACATAATGGTAAAGGGAGCACCCATAAAGCAAGTTATTGGAGACCTTCAAAGAGACTTAGACTCCCACACAGTAATAGTGGGAGACTTTAACACCCCACTGTCAATATTAGAGAGATCAATGAGACAGAAAATAAACAATCATATTCAGGACTTGCACTCAGCTCTGGACCAAGCAGACCTAATAGACATCTACAGAACTCTCCACCCCAAATAAATGGGATATACATTCTTCTCAGCACATCACACTTATTCTAAAATTGATCACATAATTGGAAGTAAAACACTCCTCATCAAATGCAAAAGAACGGAAATAACAAAGAGTCAGATCACAGTGCAATCAAATTAGAACTCAGGATTAAGAAACTCACTCAAAACCAAACAATTAAATGGAAATTGAACAACTTGCTCCTGAATGACAACTGGGTAAATAACAAAATTAAGGCAGAAATAAATATGTTCTTTAAAACCAATGAGAACAAAGACAATGTACCAGAATCTCTCAGACACATTTAAAGCAGTGTGTAGAGGGAAATTTGTAGCACTAAATGCCCACAAGAGAATGCAGGAAAGATCTAAAGTTGACAGCCTAACATCACAATTCTTTAAGTATAGAAGCAAGAGCAAACACATTCAAAGCTAGCAGAAGACAAGAAATAACTAAGATCAGAGCAGAACTGAAGGAGATAGAGACATGAACACCCCTTCAAAAATATATATATCAATCCAGGAGTTTTTTTTTTTTTTTTTTTTTTTTTAAAGATCAACAAAATAGACTGCTAGCCAGACTAATAAAGAAAAGAGAGAAGAATCAAATAGATACAATAAAAAATGATAAAAGGGATAGCACCACCCATCCCACAGACATACAAACTACGAGAGAATACTGTAAACAACTCTATGCAAATAAAAGAGAAAATCTAGAAGAAATGGATCAATTCCTGGACACATATACCCTCCCAAGACTAAACCAGGAAGAAGTTGAATCCCTGAATAGACCAATAACCACTTCTGAAATTGAGACCGTAATTAATAGCACACCAACCAAAAAAAGTTCAGGACCAGATGGATTCACACCTGAATTCTACAAGAGGTACAAAGAGGAGCTGGTACATTCCTTCTGAAACTCTTCCAAACAATAGAAAAAGAGGGAATTCTCCCTAGCTCATTTTGTGAGGCCAACATCATCCTGATACCAAAGCCTGGCAGAGACACAACAAAAAAACAAAATTTCGGGCAAATATCCCTGATGAATATCAATAGGAAAATCCTCAATAAAATACTGGCAAACCAGTCCAACAGCACATCAAAAAGTTTATCCACCACGATCAAGTGGACTTCATCCCTGGGATGCAAGGCTGGTTCAACATATGCAAATCAATAAATATAATCCATCACATAAACAGAACCAATGTCAAAAACCACATAATTATCTCAGATGCAGAAAAGGCCTTCAAAAAACAATTCAACATCCCTTCATGCTAAAAACTCTCAATAAATTCGGTATTTATGGAACATATCTCAAAATAATAAGAGTTATTTATGACAAAACCACAGCCAATATCATACCAGATGGGCAAAAACTGGAAGCATTCCCCTTAAAAACTGGCACAAGACAGGGATGCCCTCTCTCACCACTCCTATTCAACATAGTGTTGGAAGTTCTGGCCAGGGCAATCAGGCAAGAGAAATAAATAAAGGGTATTCAATTAGGAAAAGAAGAAGTCAAATGGTCTCTGTTTGCAGATGACATGATTGTATATTTAGAAAACCCCATCATCTCAGCCCAAAATCTTAAGCTGATAAGCAACTTCAGCAAAGTCTCAGGATACAAAATCAATGTGCAAAAATCACAAGTATTCTTATACAGCAATAACAGACGAACAGAGGGTCAAATCATGAGTGAACTCCCATTCACAACTGCTACAAAGAGAATAAAATACCTAGGAATTTAACTTACAAGGGATGTGAAGGACGTCTTCAAGGAGAACTACAAACCACTGCTCAAGGAAATTAGAGAGGACATAAACAAATGAAAGAACATTCCATGCTCATGGAGAGGAAGAATCAATATTGTGAAAATGGCCATACTGCCCAAAGTAATTTATAGATTCAATGCTATTTCCATCAAACTACCATTGACTTTCTTCACAGAATTGGAAAAAACTACTCTAAATTTCATATGAAACCAAAAAGGAGCCTGTATAACAAAAACAATTCTAAGCAAAAAGAACAAAGCTGGAGGCATCACACTACCTGACCTCAAATTATACTACAAGGCCACAGAGCATGGTACTAGAACCAAAACAGATATATGGACCAATAGAACAGAACAGAGGCCTCAGAAATAACATCACACATCTACAACCATCTGATCTTTGACAAGCCTGACAAAAGCAAGAAATGGGGAAAGGACTCCCTGTTTAATAAATAGTGTTGGGAAAACTGGCTAGCCATATGCAGAAAACTGAAACTGGATCCCTTTCTTACATCTTATACAGAAGTTAACTAAAAATGGATTACAGACTTAAACATAAGACCTAAAACCATAAAAACCCTAGAAGAAAACCTAGGCAATACCATTCAGGACACAGGCTTGGGCAAAGACCTCATGACTAAAACACCAAAAGCAATGGCAACAAAGCCCAAAAATGATAAATGGGATCTAATTAAAAAGCTCCTGCATGGCAAAGGAAACTATCATCACAGTGAACAGGTAACCTACAGAATGGGAGACATTTTTTTGTAATTTAGTCATCTAACGAAGGGCTAATATCCAGAATCTACAAGAACTTAAACTTACAAGAAAACAACTCATCAAAAAGTGGGTGAAGGATATGAACAGACACTTCTCAAAGGAAGAAATTTATGCAGCCAACAAACATGAAAAACAGCAAATCATCACTGGTCATTAAATGCAAGTAAAAAGCACAATGAGATACCATCTCACACCAGTTAGAATGGGAATCATTGAAAGGTCAGAAAACAACAGATGCTAGAGAGGATGTGGAGAAATAGGAATCCTTTTTACACTGTTGGTGGGAGTGTAAATTAGTTCAACCATTTTGGAAGACAGTGTGGCGATTCCTCAAGGATCTAGTACTAGAAATACCATTTGACCCAGCCATCCCATTCCTGGGTATATACCCAAAAGATCATAAATCATTCTACTATAAAGACACATGCACACATATGTTTACTGTGGCGCTATTCACAATAGCAAAGACTTGGAGCCAACCCAAATGCCCATCCATGATAGACTGGATAAAGAAAATGTAGCACATATACACCATGGAATACTATGCAGCCACAGAAAAAGATGACCTCTTGTCCTTTGCAGGGACATGGATAAAGCTGGAAACCATCATTCTCAGCAAACTAACACAAGAACAGAAAACCAAACACCACATGTTCTCACTCAACAGATGTTGGAGAGGATGTGGGGAAATAGGAATGCCTTTATGCTGTTGGTGGGAGTGTAAATTAGTTCAACCATTGTGGAAGACAGTATGGCAATTCCTCAAGGATATAGAACTGGAAATACCATTTGACCCAGCAATCCCATTCCTGAGTATATACCCAAAGGATTATAAATAATTCTACTAAAAAGACACATGCACATGTATGTTTATTGCAGCACTGTTCACAATAACAGACTTGGAACCAACCCAAATGCCCATCAATGATAGACTGGATAAAGAAAATATGGTACATATGCACCATGGAATGCTATGCAACCATAGAACAGGATGACTTCATGTCCTTTACAGAGACATGGATGAAGCTGGAAACCATCATTCTCAGCAAACATAAGAACAGAAAACCAAACACTGCATGTTCTCACTCATAAATGGGAGCTGAACAATGAGAACACATAGACACAGGGAGGGGAACATCACACACCCAGGACTGTCGGAGGGGTGGGGGGGCTAGGGGAAGGATAACATTAGGAGAAATACCTAATGTAGATGGGTTGATGGGTGCAGCAAAGCACAATGGCACGTGTATACCTATGTAACAAACCTGCACGTCTGCACATATACCCAAGAACTTAAAGTATAATAAGAAAAGAAAAAAGCCGGGTGCCAAGATGGCCAAATAAGAACAGCTCTAGTTTCCAGCATGAGCGACAAAGAAGACTGGTAATTTTTGCATTTCCACCTGAGGTACCGGGTTCATCTCACTGGGGAGTGCTGGATAGTCAATGAAGGACAATGGGTGCAGCACAACGAACAAGAGCCAAAGCAGGGTGAGGCATCACCTCACCCCGGAGGCACAAGAGGGAAGGGAATTCCTTTTCCTAGGCAAGGGAAACTGTGACACACAATACCTGGAAAATCAGGTCACTCCCATCCTAATAGTGTGCTTTACCAAGGGTCTTAGCAAACTGCACACCAGGAGATTATATCCCGTGCCTGGCTTGGAGGGTCCCACGCCCACAGAGCCTCCCTCATTGCTAGCAAGGCAGTCTGAGAGCTAACTGCAAGGCGGCAGCGAGGTTGGGGGAGGGGAGCCCACCCATTACCTAGGCTTAAGTAGGTAAACAAAGTGGCCAGGAAGCTTGAACTGGGTGGAGCCCACCACAGCTCAAGGAGGCCTGCCTGCCTCTGTAGACTCCACCTCTGGGAACAGGGCATAGCTAAACAAAAAGCAGCAGAAACCTCTGCAGATGTAAATGTCCCTGTCTGACAGCTTTGAAGAGAGCAGTGATTCTCCCAGCACAGAGGCTGAGATCTGAGAAGGCTCAGACTGCCTGCTCAAGTGGGTCCCTGACCCCAAAGTAGCCTAACTGGGAGACATCCCCCACTAGGGGCAGAATGACACCTCACAGGGTCAGGTACACCTCTGAAACAAAGCTTCCAGAGGAATAATCAGACAACAACACTTGCTCTTCAGCAAAATTCCCTCTTTTGCAGCTTCTGCTGCTGATATCCAGGCAAACAGGGTCTGGAGTGGACCTCAAGCAAACTCCAACAGAACTGCAGCTAAGGTTCCTGACTGTTAGAAGGAAAACTAACAAACAGAAAAGACATCCACACCAAAACCCCATTAGTACGTCACCATCATCAAAGACCAAAGGTAGATAAAACCATGAAGAAGGGGAAAAAGCAGGGCAGAAAAGCTGAAAATTCAAAAAATCAGAGCACCTCTCCCCCTCCAAAGGAACGCAGCTCCTCACCAGCAATAGAACAAAGCTGGACAGAGAATGACTTTGACGAGTTGAGAGAAGGCTTCAGTCAAACTTCTCAGAGCTAAAGCAGAAACTACAAACCCAGTGCAAAGAAACTAAAAATCTTGAAAAAAGATGTGACAAATGGATAGCTAGAATAACCAAAGCAGAGAAGTTCATAAATGACCTGATAGAGATGAAAACTATGACACAAGAACTACATGACAAATGCACAAGTTTCAGTAACCGACTCGATCAACTGGAAGAAACAGTATCAGTGATTGAAGATCAAATGAATGAAATGAAGCGAGAAGAGAAGTGTAGAGAAAAAAAGGGTAAAAAGAAATGAACAAAGCCTCCAAGAAATATGGGTTTATATGAAAAGACCAAATCTACATCTGATTGGTATACCTGAAAGTGACAGGGAGAATGGAACCAAGTTGGAAAACACTCTTCAGGATATTATCCAGAAGAACTGCCCCAACCTAGCAAGGCAGGCCAACATTCAAATTCAGGAAATACAGAGAACACTACAAAGATACTTCTCAAGAAGGGCAACTTCAAGACACATAATTGTCAGATTCACCAAAGTTGAAATGAAGGAAAAAATTTTAAGGGCAGTCAGAGAGAAAGGTCAGTTACCAACAAAGGGAACCCCATCAGACTAACAGCAGATCTCTCCACAGAAACTCTACAAGCCAGAAGATAGTGGGGGCCAATATTCAGCATTCTTAAAGAAAAGAATTTTCAACCCAGAATTTCATATCCAGCCAAACTAAGTTTCATAAGTGAAGGAGAAAGAAAATCCTTTACAGACAAGCAAATACTGAGAGATTTTGTCACCACCAGGCCTGCCCTACAAGAGCTCCTGAAGGAAGCATTAAACATGGAAAGAAAAAACTGTTACCAGCCATTGCAAAAACATGCCAAAATGTAAAGACCATCGATGCTAGGAAGAAACTGCATCAACTAACAAGCAAAATAACCAACTAAAATCATAATGACAGGATCAAGTTGACACATAACAATATTAAACTTAAATGTAAATAGGCTAAATCCTCCAATTAAAAGACACAGACTGCCAAATCGGATAAACAGTCAAGACCCATCAGTTTGCTGTATTCAGGAGACCCATCCCCCATGCAGAGACACACATAGGCTCAAAATAAAGGGATGGAGGAAGATCTACCAAGCAAATGGAAAACAAAGGCAGGGGTTGCAATCCTAGCCTCCGATAATACAGACTTTAAACCAACAAAGATCAAAATAGACAAAGAAGGCCACTACACAATGGTAAAAAGATCAATTCAACAAGAAGAGCTAACTTTCCTAAATATATATGCACCCAATACAGGAGCACCCAGATGCATAAAGCAAGTCCTTAGAGACTTACAAAGAGACTTAGACTCCCAAACAATAATAATGGGAGACTTCAACACCCCACTGTCAACATTAGACAGATCAATGAGACAGGAAGTTAACAAGGATATCCAGGAATTGAACTCAACTCTGCACCAAGCAGACTTAATAGACATCTAAAGAACTCTCCACCCTAAATCAACAGAAAATACATTCTTCTCAGCACCACATTGCACTTATTCCAAAACTGACCACATAGTTGGAAGTAAAGCATGCCTCAGCAAATGTAAAAGAACAGAAATTACAACAAACTGTCTCTCAGACCACAGTGCAATCAAACTAGAACTCAGGACTAAGAAACTCACTCAAAACCACTCAACTACATGGAAACTGAACAACCTGCTCCTGAATGACTACTGGGTACACAACGAAATGAAGGCAGAAATAAAGATGTTCTTTGAAACCAATGAGAACAAAGATACAACATACCAGAATCACTGGGACACATTTAAAGTGCATGTAGAGGGAAATTTATAGCACTAAATGCCCATAAGAGAAAGCAGAAAAGATCTAAAATTGACACCCTAACATCAAAATTAGAAGAACTAGAGAAGCAAGAGCAAAGAGATTCAAAAGCTAGCAGAAGGCAAGAAATAACTAAGATTAGAGCAGAGCTGAAGGAGATAGAGACACAAAAAACCCTTCAAAAAAATCAGTGAGTCCAGGAGCTGGCATTTTGAAAAGATCCACAAAATTGATAGACTGCTATCAAGACTAATAAAGAAGAAAAGAGAGAAAAATCAAGAGATTCAATAAAAAATGATAAAGGGGATATCACCACTGACCCCACAGAAATACAAACTACCATCAGAGAATACTATAAACACCTCTACGCAAATAAACTAGGAAACCTAGAAGAAATGGATAATTTCCTGGACACTTACACTCTCCCAAGACTAAACCAGGAAGAAGCTGAATCCCTGAATAGACCAATAGCAGGCTCTGAAATTGAGGCAATAATTAATAGCCTACTGACCAAAAAAAGTCCAGGACCAGACGGATTCACAGCTGAATTCTACCAGAGGTACAAGGAGGAGTTGGTACCATTCCTTCTGAAACTATTCCAATGAATAGAAAAAGAGGGAATCCTCCCTAACTCATTTTATGAGGCCAACATCATCCTGATACCAAAGCCTGGCAGAGACACAACAAAAAAACAAAATTTTAGACCAATCTCCCTGATGAACATCGATATAAAAATCCTCGATAAAATACTGGCAAACTGAATCCAGCAGCCCATCAAAAAGCTTATCCACCATGATCAAGTGGGCTTTATCCCTGGGATGCAAGGCTGGTTCAACATACACAAATCAATAAATGTAATCCAGCATATAAACAGAACCAAAGACAAAAACCACATGATTACCTCAATAGATGCAGACAAGGCCTTTGACAAAATTCAACACTCCTTCATGCTAAAAACTCTCAGTAAATTCGGTATTGATGGAACATATCTCAAAATAATAAGAGTTATTTATGACAGACCCACAGCCAATATCACACTGAATGGGCAAAAACTGGAAGCATTCCCCTTAAAAACTGGCACAAGACAGGGATGCCCTCTCTCACCACTCCTATTCAACATAGTGTTGGAAGTTCTGGCCAGGGCAATCAGGCAAGAGAAATAAATAAAGGGTATTCAATTAGGAAAAGAAGAAGTCAAATTGTCCCTGTTTGCAGATGACATGATTGTATATTTAGAAACCCCATCATCTCAGCTCAAAATCTCCTTAAGCTGATAAGCAACTTCAGCAAAGTCTCAGGATACAAAACTCAATGTGCAAAAATCACAAGCATTCTTATACACCAATAACAAACAAACAGGGAGCCAAATCATGAGTGAACTCTCATTCACAATTGCTTCAAAGAGAATACAATACCTAGGAATCCAACTTACAAGACATGTGAAGGACCTCTTCAAGCAGAACTACAAACCCCTGCTCAGTGAAATAAAAAAGGACACAAACAAATGGAAGAACATTCCATGCTCATGGATAGGAAGAATCAATATCGTGAAAATGACCACACTGCCCAAGGTAATTTATAGATTCAATGCCATCCCCATTAAACTACCAATGACTTTCTTCACAGAATTGGAAAAAGCTACTTTAAAGTTCACACAGAACCAAAAAACAGCTCACATTGCCAAGATAATCCTAAACAAAAAGAACAAAGCCGGAGGCATCATGCTACCTGACTTCAAACTATATTACAAGGCTACAGCAACCAAAACAGCATGGTACTGGTACCAAAACAGAGATATAGGCCAATGGAACAGAACAGAGCCCTCAGAAATAATACCACACATGTACAATCATCTGATCTTTGACAAACCTGACAAAAACAAGAAATGGGGAAAGGATTCCCTATTTAATAAATGGTGCTGGGAAAACTGGCTAGCCATAAGTAGAAAGCTGAAACTAGATCCCTTCCTTACACCTTATATGAAAATTAATTCAAGATGGATTAGAGACTTAAATGTTAGACCTAAAACCATAAACACCCTAGAAGAAAGCATAGGCAATACCATTCAGGACATATGCATGGGTAAGGACTTCATGTCTAAAACACCAAAAGCAATGGCACCAAAAGCCAAAATTGACAAATGGGATCTCAATAAATAAAGAGCTTCTGCACAGCAAAAGAAACTACCATCAGAGTGAACAGGCAATCTACAGAATGGGAGAAAATTTTTGCAATCTACTCATCTGACAAAGGGCTCATATCCAGAACCCACGAAGAACTCAAACAAATTTACAAGAAAAAAACAAATAACCCCATCAAAAAATCGGCAAAGGATATGAACAGACACTTCTCAAAAGAAGACACTTATGCAGCCAACAGACATGTGAAAAAATGCTCATCATCACTAGCCATCAGAGAAATGCAAAACAAAACCACAATGAGATACCATCTCACACCAGTTAGAATGGCAATCATTAAAAAGTCAGGAAACAACAGGTGCTGGAGAGGATGTGGAGAAATAGAAACACTTTTACACTGTTGGTGGGACTATAAACTAGTTCAACCATTGTGGAAAACAGTGTGGCGATTCCTCGAGGATCTAGAACTAGAAATACTATTTTTCCCAGCCATCCCATTACTGGGTATATACCTAAAGGATTATAAATCATGCTGCTATAATGACACATGCACATGTATGTTTACTGCAGCACTATTCACAATAGCAAAGACTTGGAACCAACCCAAATGTCCATCAATGACAGACTGGATTAAGAAAATGTGGCACATATACACCATGGAATACTATGCAGCCATAAAAAAGGATGAGTTCATGTCCTTTGTACGGACATGGATGCAACTGGAAACCATCATTCTCATCAAGCTATCACAAGAACAGAAAACCAAGCACCACATGTTCTCACTCATAGGTGGAAATTGAACAATGAGATCACCTGGACACAGGAAGGGGACCATCACACACCGGGGCCTGTTGTGGGGACGGGGAAGGGGGGATAACATTAGGAGATATACCTAATGTAAATGACGAGTTAATGGGTGCAGCGCACCAACGTGGCACACCTATACATATGTAACAAACCTGTACATTGTGCACATGTACCCTAGAACTTAAAGTATAATTTTAAAAAAATTTGCTAAACTCCAGTCCTAAGATAATTATTCAGCAAGTTTGAGTCAGTGATTAGGATTACATTTAAACTAGCATGGTAGGTGATTCTATGAATGTGTTTCTGGATATATCACTGCTCTAGATTTACTCATATATACTTTTTGAGCAAATAAAGAAATCTCATATTGAATACAAAAAAGAAAAGAGCCTATCTCAAAAAGAATTGCGTGTATGCTTATTGGCACATGGTGATGATAGACACAAAATTAATAAAGAGCTAATTTTTCAAAAAAATTGCAGGATAAAGGCAGAATTGTATAATTCATCAACCAAACCGAAGCATTTTTAGAGATAAAGGGGCATTATTCATTATACTGAGACAGTAGCCATAAACTAGAGCTTCTGGGCAAATTAGAATATATGATTGTTCTAACAAGAAGAGAGTAAGTTGCCTTGAGATGTAATATTGCCTTTTGGCACCCAGCTTTTGATAGGCAGTAGAAAGCCTGCCCCACCTCCGAGGAGTCATATATTCTCCAAAGTCATATTCAGATGTGGCCAAGAAAATTATGGAAATGGAAGTATTGCCCAGACAATAGAGACCAAGACAAGAAAATACATTTTACTGGGGAGCTAATTCTGGGAAATGAACTAGTTTCTATTCAAGAGACATCTCCTCCCAGGATAGGAAGGTGCTCTTAATATCCGCCCAATGGGAATGCTTATGCTCTTAGGAGGAATGTAAATTAGTACAACCTCTCTGGAAAACAGTATGGAGGTTTCTCAAAGAACTAGAAATAAACTTCCCTTTGATCTAGCAATCCCCCAACTGTGCATCTACCCAAAGAAAATCATTTTATCAAAAAGGGATCTGCACTCATATGTTTGTTGCAGCACTATTCATAATAGCAAAGTCACAGAATCAACCTAAGTGTCCATCAAGGAATGACTGGAGTGAAAACGTGGTTCATATATGTACACCACAGACTACCACTCAGCCATAAAAAATAAAAGAATGGAGTCAGCAACATGGATAGAACTGGAGGTCATTATCCTAAGTGAAATGATTCAGAAACAAAAAGTAAAAAGCTACGTGTTCTCACTTATAAGTGAGAGCTAAGCAGTGGGTACACCTGGACATAAAGATGGAATCATAGACACTGGAGACTCCAAAAGGTGGGAAGGTGAGGTGGGGTGGGTGAGGAATGAGATATGACCTATTGGGTACAATGTATACTATTTGAGTGATGGGGAACACTGAAAGTGCAGAACACTACTACTATGTAATATATCCATGTAACATGCTTGTACCCCTAAATCCATTTAAAAAATCTGCCCAATGAGATTTTATGATTCCCCCAACCCACCTGACATTCTTTCCTCTTCAGGATAGTCATACTAACTGTGACCATCCTTTTTCTACCCCACTCGTTTCTTGGGGACATATGGAACAGAAGGAACAGTAATTTGACTTTGAGTTCAGAGAACCCCAGATCAAGAAAAGCTTTATCTGGACCTGATAAGATGACTGTCATGAGATGGTCTTTGGGCTTAATTCAATACCTGAATAAAACTCTTACAACATCTTCTTTGGGGGAGAGGTGAGTATATTTTGCTTAATGAAGGCAGAAAGCAAGAGGCTGGACCGTGGTGGACTGTATTCTTATTCGTGTTCATATGCAGCTTTCCCTGCGAGAGGGAGATGCATCTGTTCTTACCCAGGGGCACATGAATTGTGGGCCCTCCTGGGGAGGAGAATAGTCCCAGCCCCATGGGTTTCAGGCTTGGCCACATTCAAGCAGAGCATTCAGAATCTTCATGTGGTTCTGACTTAGCTGTTCTCTCTCTGCCACAAGAACAGCATGTTCTAAATTGAGACTTCTCCTTTGGCCTAGATTTCAGAATAAAAAAGGCACGTGGAACACAGCCAAGCAGAGCCCAGCAAAAGCACAGCAGTTCCACAGCCAACATGTAACAGGAGCAAAATACAAGACTTGACTTTGTGAACCAGTAAGAGTATAGAGTTGTTTGTTACCACAGCACAACCGGGGAAAAGCTGACTGGTACTGAAAGTCTAGTCAATTGATTGGCCAAAGTATAGCCTAAACTCCATCATTTTAGCCCTTACTTTGGGTCTGTCAACCATGTAGGTGTGTGAGGGGGAGACAGTACTATAAATGGGATAATTATTGAGGAGATCAGTGGCTTTTGATAGAGTTGGAAACCATCCTTTTCATGAAGAATCTTTCTTTCAGGGTCTGTATCATAATTTCATTCTGTCTACTGCTTGAGGGTGATAAATGACTGAACGGTTTTTTTTTTGTTTTCATAGTATGTATATATTTATTTTGAGACAGGGTCTTGCTCTGTCACCCAGCCTGGAATGCAGTGGTGTGATCACAGCTCACTGCAGCCACAACCTCCTGGACTCAAGAGATCCTTCTACCTCAGCCTCCCAAGTAGCTGGGACTACAGGCACCCTCCACCATGCCTGGCTAATAGTTGTATTTTTTTGTAGAGATTAGGTTTTGCCATGTTGCTCAGGCTGGTTTCAAATTCCTGGGCTCAGAACAATCCATCTGTCTCAGCCTCCTAAAGTGCTGGGATTATAGGCATGAGCCACCACGTCCAGCCCATTTTATTTTCTTATATAGGTAAATTAAGTGTCATGGAGGTTTGGTGTATAGATTACTTTGCCACCCAGGTAATAAGCACAGTACTCTATAGGCAGTATTTCAATCCTTATCCCCACCACCACCCTTAAATAGCCTGGTGTCCCTTGTTCCCTTCTTTGTATCCATGTGTTCTCAATATTTAGCTCCCACTTATAAGTGAGAACATGCAGTATTTGACTTTCTGTTCCTGTGGTTAGTTCACTTAGGATAATGGCCTCCACCTCCATCCATGTTGCTGCAAAGGACATGATCTCATTTTGTTTTATGGCTGCATAATATGGTCCATCTTCAATTTAAATTTTGCACCTACTCTTGGAATGTACCAGCTGTTTCAGGCTCTGAGGATCAGTAATACCATAGATCTTTCTGTGTAAACCTAATTATGGGTTGTGGGTACAGAAAACATTCTAATCTTATAAGGGCACTTCAGAAAGAGCAGAATTACAAACTGAAGAAATCTGCCACTCATGATAAAATTTACGTTACTACGAAACCCAGATTGTTACACTTTGAGGGACAGAATTAAATTTTCTGACTCCCTTTAACCAATGTACCCTAGTGGCCACCCTCTCTTGAAACAGTACAGAAGATAGTACACTGGAAAGTGACAGTAAGTAATTCTGGAGCCTAGGTTTCTGTGCTTCTATATGCTTTATCCCCTAGGTCAAAGATGCTTACTGCATTTTTAAAGTGTTTTTAGGATATTAAATAGAAGTACATTATTCAGTGTCTAGTACCATTTATTCAGTGTCTAGTATCATTTAGCAACTCACACTGATTTTTTTAAGTTCTCCTTTAAGCTTCATCTGACAGATGTTTTTATTTCATCTTATTTTTAGCATTATAATATCTACATTTTTCTCATGTGGGAGCGCTAACAGTCTGAGTTCAGAAACAGCCCCAGATCTGGAAATGGATTAGGACTTGACAATGACCAGCAGTCAAAACAGCTGGGAAACACTAAAAACACAGAAGGCCCAGTGAAAAAGAAAAGGCCCGAGGTGACCAGATGTTGTCGATAAAGTCTAGTTCCAGTAGCAACAAACTGAGAAGTATCATTAAAGAAGCAATGAAAGGAAAAATAAGAGGCAGTGAGGAAGAAAAAACAGTTAATAGGAACAACTGGAACTATGGCTTGCACAAATCGTAGCTGTGATTAGTAGAAATAGGGTTAGCAAAGTACATTCCGCTGACTGCAGCACCAAGTGGCCTCAAAAATGGGGTACTCTGGGGTCCTAAAGTATAGAGACAAAAAGGAAATCAGAAACCTCAACAAATTCGTGAAAGTCATGATGCACTGGCACAAAAAGTGTACATATAATCAGATACCCAGCACACCTTGCTGTGCTTTAAGACATATACCCGTTGTCTCCCTGGTGAAGAAAATGGAATTCTAACCACCAAATTTACATTATGATCACTATAAAAAGTGTCATGCTCACTCAAAGAAAAGCTATTCACTTTCCTTGAGGAGTTTGCAACCCAGCAAGCATGAAACAAATCCAGCAGAGATGTAGTTGATAAAAAGACGGATGCAAGGTGCTTTAGTAGTTTCCTAAGTCAAATTCCACAGCCAGTGGTTCTAAGGCAGGAAAATAGGGTCTGGAGGCAGGGAACCCAAGGCTAATTCGCACTTCAGCTATGACAGGAAATGTCCTGTCCATGACTTTGTAACTTTACTTCATCCTCCTCATTTACATAGGGCATACCCCAAGTAACCAATGGGATCCTCTAGAGGGTATTTAAACTCCCCAAAATTTTGGAATGGGGCCTTTCTGCCCCTATGCTCAGGCCACTTCCACACTGTGGAGAGTGTACTTGCATTTTCAATAAATCCCTTCCTTGCTTGCTTGGTGCATTTTGTCCAATTCTTTGTTCAAGATGCCAAGAACCTGGACACCCTCCACTGTTAACAGTTCCAAAGGAATAATTAAAGCAGTTGTCTAGAAAATGTCCTTTATAAGATTTTTCAAAACCAGTTCCAATCCCTAATAACTTTACATTTTTCATTTAGAACGTTTGGTTTAATGGGCTTGAAGGCCAAGTTGTAATTAAGAATTACCTTTACAAACTGAAGCAGAGTTACCCTATACTTAGATGCACAGAAAAAAATCTAGTTTCCGATTATCTGACATCGTCCTGATCTTCTTTCCAGACTTCTATCCCTCTGGGAGAGGGAAAACTTTAATATGCCAGTTATTAGTTTTTGTTTTGAGGCAGGGTCTCCCTCTGTCACCCAGGCAGGAGTACAGTGGTGCAATCACAGCTCATTGCAGCCTCAGCCTCCCAGGTTCAAGCAATCTTCCTGCCTCATTTTTAAAATTTTTTGTAGAGATGAGCCCAGGAATTTGAGACCATTCTGGGAAACATGGTGAGGCCTCAAGCAATCATTCTGCCTTGGCCATCCAAAGTGTGAGGATTACAGGGGTGAGCCACTGTATTTGGCCTTTGTTTGTTTCTTCTAATTTAAGCAGTTTCCTTTCCATTTATAAACATTCCCTCCTTTCACTGTCTTTGGGATCACCTTTGGTATGATGAGATTTATGTAAATGTCATATTCTACCTTTTTCTTTCCCTCCTGCACTTCTGCCTCGGGGTGTAGGAGGAGTTTTGGGTTCTCATAGTGGTGGAAAGAAACAGAGTCCTTGGGTCTATTTGGTGTACCCTGGGACTTTGGATTCACTGCTCCAAATGATGGGTTTGGTCTGCTCGCTGGTCTTGTGCCTGCTGCTGAGCAATCTCCATCTCCTCTCTTGGAATCTGTGTTGCTGTCATCCCTGGAGCTTGCACTCCCAGGAACTTGCCCCCTATTTAGAAATTCCTAGCTCTGTAGCCTTTTGGTCCTGACCCCAGAGCTCTGCAGTCCAGGGGTGCTCTTAGCACCTCCACATCTCATAGCCAGGGCATGTAGAATCATCTGGTTCTCTTGCATACCAAATATAGGCCATAGGGATCAACCATCTGTGGTTTGCTCCCACCTTCATGCCATCACCCTGGGCTTGTTGGAACTGTCTCTATGTAGAGTTTCTCCCAATGGCTGGCAGCCTCCTCTGCTCCCCGTGCCAGGAGAATTACGCTATGAACCTAAATATGCTTGGTCTCTCTCATGCCTCTCTGGGTTTTCTAAAGCCACTCCTCCACACCAGATGGTCAAGCACAGAAGCTGGAATGGATAGCGGGATGAAAGCCCCTGTAACTGACCTCCTTGTTCTCCATCTCTTTCCTTTGTCTTTCCCACAATTCCACCAGGCTAGAAAGGGCAGTTTCCCCTCTTCTACATAAGAATATCTTTTCCACCTCCAAAAAAAAACTCTGATCCAAGTCCGCAAGGCCTAAAGCAATTTAGAAACTCCTCTGCCTTTGTATAAAGCCATGCATGCAACTTTTATCTTTTATATAAAAGATACAAAGTTTTTTTTTAAGATAGACTCTCATTCTATCACCCAGGCTGGAGTGTAGTGGTACAATTTTGGCTCACTACAATGTCTGCCTCCCGGGTTCAGGTGAGTCTCATGCCTCAGCCTCCCAAGGAGCTGGTATTACAGGTGCACATAACCACACCTGGCTCATTTTTGTATTTTTAGTAGAGACTAGGTTTTGCCATATTGGCCAGGCTGGTCTCAAACTTCTGGCCTCAAGTAATCTGCCCACCTCAGCCACCCAAAGTGCTGGGATTACAGGTGTGAGCCACTGCACCCGGCCGCAACTTACTTTTTTTTTGTTGTTGCACAATCTTATTTGGGATGACAGAAATTCAGCGTTAGCTTTTTCTCTTTAGATCCCAGCTGCACAGTCCTTATCCAGACCCCCCATTTTATGCAGATAGCTGTATCAGACTTGCTGGGAGGATGGTAATTTTCAAAGGACAAAAAAGAAATAATATTCATTTGGAAACAAAACTCCATGATCTAAATATTGAAAGTATGTTACAGAAATAAAAATTATAAAGAACTCTGAGTTTTTGATTCACTATTTAGAGCTAGGAATTAGCAATGCTTGTTTGTGTATCACTGAAAAGGAAATAATTCTTGAGTCAAAGTGCTTAAGAATCCTCCGGAGACCCCGTCTGCCCCCTTGATTTCCAGCTCTTCCCAGTGCTATGTTGTTTCAGGGCCTCTGTCCTCCTTCCCTTTCTCTGACACAATCCCTGTAACCTTTATCTGGAGATGACTCTTTCTGACACATTCAGGCCTTTGCTAATTTTTCCCTACATATATTATTTTTCTGGAGATGACATTGCCGTCTCCTCACTGCTGCTCCATTGCCTGGCTTTTCTCTAAATGTTAGTAATTTCTCCTTCTATCTTGGCATAAGTGAATTGTGTCCACAGAAGCGAATTCTTATATGGCTTGCCATATTTCAGTATCTTAGCATGTGCGCACACACACACACACACACACACACACACGATTCCCAAGAATGTTTCAATTCCTTGTAGGTCAACCATGATTTGTACATAAAATAATACTTCTTAAAAGAATTTCTCTTTTCTCTTATGAATTAGGTTGGGTATTTAGCCATTTTGTCCTAGTTCCCCTGAGATTATAGCCATTTTTATTAATAAAGTACAAAAACTGCATCATAAACCTTTGGGTCAAGAGTTTTATTCACAACAGAGATGTCAGTGGTTTAGTCAAGGTCAGATTTAACCCCCCTAGGGATCCTTTTCCCTCCCCACCTTCTTTTTGAGACAGGGTATCTCTCTGTCGCCCAGGCTGCAGTGCAGTCGTACAGTCACGGCTCACTGCAGCCTTGACCTCCCCATCTCAAGGGATTCTCCCTCCTCAGCCTCCCAAGTAGTTGGGACTACAGGCATGTACCAGCACGTCTGGGTAATTTTTGTATTATGTGTAGAGATGGGGTTTTGCCATGTTGCCCAGACTGGTCTCCAACTCCTTGGCTCAAGCAATCCACCCCTCTCGGCCTCCCTATGTGCTGGAGTTATAGGCCTAAGCGACTGTGCCTGAACTCCTCCCCCTCTGCTTAATAGCTTCTAGAAATCTGCTGAGTACAATGGAGAGCATACAAGCTTTGATATGAGAGTCCAGACCCAAGATAAAAATCACAGAACTACAAAATTGACATGTTGCATCTCATATTACCTCTTCATTAACCTCATCATAATAAAACTGACAAACATTTATAGGTACTGACTAGTGTGTCGGGCACTGTACTAAGCACCTCACATGCATTAAACACTTAAATTCTCAATAACCCTTGAGACTGGGAAATGTATCTCTCTATTTCCCAGAGGAGGAACCAGAAGCCCACAGACGTTAAGTCAATTGTCCTCAGCCCTTAGCCAAGTTCCATCTCTGTTCCTCTTCTCACTCTTCCAGAGAGTAGCAATAACACACCCAATCCCAACCTCCAAACCCCCGAACCCACAACTGAATGGTATAAAGACAGTGTCCTGACCTCTCTAAGCATCAGTGTTCCCCTCTGAGATTTGCAGAATTCTCAGCCTGCAAATCCCCCGCCCCATCACAGTTTTCTTAGCTCTCTCAGCTTTCATTTATCTGAAAAAGTGAGTGCTTAAACCCCTATGTTCCTTACCCCTTCAGAAAGCAGTTGGGTGGAGTAGACAGAATAATGAGCCCCTTCCCCAAAGATGTCCATGTACTCATCCTCCAAGTCTGTGAATAAGTTAGATTCCAGGGCAAAGGAGAATTAGTTTCCAATCAGCTGACTGCAATATATTGAGAGAGTAGCCTAGATTATCCAGGTGGAGCCAATATAATCCCAAATACACTTAAAAGGGTAGAGGAAGGCTAAAGAGGAGGTTGGAGTGACTCAAAGTAAGGACACGGACACCACCTGCCGTTGCTGGCTTTGAAGAGGCCCAGGAGCTAAGGAATGCAAGGTTCCTCTAGAAGCTAGAGAAGGCAAGAAAACAATTCCATGCTAGAGCCCCAGAGAGGAGCACAGCCCTGCCAACACTTTGGTTCCAGGCTAGTGAGACCCATGTTGGACTAGGGAACTGCAGGGTAATATGTTTGTATTGTTTGCAGCCATTCAGCGTGTGATAATCTGTTACAGCAGGCATAGAAGACAAATATGCTAGGTGACACAGGAAACATTCCTTAATCTCTCTGCAATTCCATTTTCCCATTAGAAAATAGAGTTTGTTCTGACCCTGTTCCCTGGCCTTAAACTGAATCCTAACCATAACCTTAACTCTATTTAGATTCAAACTCTATAGCTAAGTGAGGAACAAACCAGTTAGTACAAGAAAAAACACACTCAGATTTCTTTGCTCATAAATCTTCCTTACATTATGGAGCCAATGTGAGATCCAATGGGCTAATGGAGATAAGGAGTGTAGCACACGACTCACCCTCAAAAAACTTCAGCTCCCTTCTTCCACTGGACCCTGCCATGCTGATTTCAAATCCCACCTTATTCACCTGATGCAAGAACAAAAGGAGTAACAATGTTCACACCTGATGTATATCAAATAGTTTGGAAGTAGAAATGCAAGCTAACTTGAAGTCATGAACAGGTAAAAGAAATTAATCTCATTTATCCGGAATTTATTTGCTATTACAAGCTTCACTTTGCACAGGTCAGTACATGGACTTGCCCACAGGGCCTTTCACTATTTATTCCAGAAACAAACAAACAAAAAAGCAAGGAAAAAGCAAAATAGTTACTGGGATAATTTGAAGTTACCGAGAGAGTGGTGACAGGTAAAATTAAACTTGAAAGCTCCTAATGTTGTCCAGAGGAGTCATGCTGTTAAAAATAATAAGTGGGTCATAATTAAATGCTTATCCTGTGATTTGTTGGTATATTTCTCTCCTTTGCTTTTAACCCCAACTCTTAGTTTCCAGTCCCTGCAGGAATTAACCTGTATATGAAAGACAGCTTGGAAAAACAAAATGCAACTTTCTCCCATCTGAAATAGCAGTTTGACATTTTATATGAATGCCAGCCAAATCATAAGTCAAAAAAATTCTAGATCATCTGGATTATCAAGTCATAGGGGTGTCTGATAGAGAGGTTGGAGGGAGGAGTTTGGCCTTAGGATCCAGATAGGACAAATGTAATGCTATAGTGGATCACACTTTAGGCAAACTTGATACATGAAAGTCTAGATTTCCTTAATACAATTCAGGTATTATTCACTTTGCAGAAGAATTCAGGCCATGATTCTTGAAAATGGGCCACTCTCCTAATACGTATTTTAAAATACATATATTCTTGAAAAATGCGATTAATAACTTGATTCTCTAAGCCCAGAAATAAAGCTTCACACCTGCAATCATCTGATATTCAACAAAATCAACAAAAGCAAGCAATGTGGAAAAGACTCCCCATTCAATTAATGGGATAACTGGCTAACCATATGCAGAAGCTTGAAACTGGACCCCTTCCTCATACCATATACAAAAAGTCAACTTAAGATGGATTAAAGACTTAAATATAAAACCTGAAAATATAGAAGCATATCTGTTGCATACGACAATTTGCACTTATTCTTCCCTGGAGAGACCCTTATTTGAATTATTTATTCCTAACACCCATAGTTTTTATATATTTTCTATTACCTTGATCCTTTTCTATGTTGTCTTAATGTGTAACTCGTGAAAGCTAAGTATAAAACTAAATTTTGCTGTGTGGCTTTAAAGATACCCAGCACCTGAAATTCAATGACCTTTAATTAATCAATCAAAGCTAACGCTCAAAGGAGCAAGGAAAATGTTCAGACCAAAGGTTTTTGGCCAGATTCTGGCCATGGCTTTGAAACAGCTTTCAACCAGATTCAACGGCTAGTTGATAATGATGAGGCAGACGCTCATAGCTTGTGGCCTAAGGTTTATTATGCTATGGATTCTCACTTATTTAAAAAGAACGGGTGGGACTCAACTCAGTTCTAATGGTGGCTCCTAAAGCAAACCTCTCCTATAGCTAAGGTCTGTTCCTAGGGGAGTAGCACTGTTGTCTGTCAGGCAGGGAAGAGATTCAAGTGAAGATCTTAAAATCTAGGGCTCTATGCCAGGCATGGTGGGCATGCCTGTAATCCCAACACTTTGGGAGGCTGTGGCACACTCCAGGCTGGGTAATAGAAGACTTGTCTTAAAAAAACAAACAAAAAAAAAAAAAAAACAGGGTGCTCTGGAAACAGACAAACCTAAGAAAAAATGGTGTCTCCACCTCTTACTGATTGGATGCATTTGAGCATATGGCTTGATCTCTGAGTTTCACTTGCTTCACAGTAAGCCTTCAATAAATGCTGGTAACAATGGTAATTACCATTCTGTAATCTCACACACATGTTCTAAGGGTCTTTTAGCTACACAGCCTCTATTCACCAAAGCAAAGCAGCAACAGGATGCTCCCAAGAACCATTTCAATTGTATCCCTTCAAACAGCAGTGATGAGTCAACAAGTACTTTATACTTCTGTGGTTCATGCAGCTTTGTAGACAGATCTTATTTGCACTTTTTGAACTTGACTCATCACTCTTCCTGGACAAGTAGGGGTAAGGGATAGAGATGGGGAAGGTTGATGCTGCTACCAAGACGATAGTCTTACAGGTAGCTATGAAACCTGCTTAAACCAATTCATGGCACCTGGGGGAATTTTAAGGCATAGCATAACTATCAGTGCCAAGGAGCAAAGTCCAAAGACAAATTAAAATGAGGTCCAAACAGAAGAGAGAATCAATAGTCGAACCCAGCCTGGACCAAAGGGCAAGGATGATCTACTTATGAAGCAGCATCTACAAGAGCCGGGGTCCTGCCACAGAACAGACACCACACGAGTAATTTTTACTGGGACAATTTAACATCAAAGTTATTAACTACTAACGAGTGATTACCTTCTAAGAGAGGTAAAGATAACTCTTGATATACAGAAATATGCCGGGCACGGTGGCTCACGGCTGTAATCCCAGCGCTTTGGGAGACCGAGGTGGGCGGATCATCTGAGGTCAGGGGTTCGAGACCAGCCTGGCCAACATAGTGAAACCCCTGTCTCTACTAAAAATACAAACATTAGCTGGGCATGGTGGTGCATGCCTGTAATCCCAGCTACTCAGGAGGCTGAAGCAGGAGAATCACTTGAACTGGGGAGGTGGAGGTTGCAGTGAGCTGAGATCACACCACTGCACTCCAGCCTTGGCAATAAAGTGAATGAAACTCCATCTAAAGACAAAAAAACGAAAAACAAAAACAAATAGCAGCTCTAGAGTACAACCACTCCATTAAGTCACTGAAAGAGTGCCCAAGGAAGTAACAAACTTGGAAAAGGCTCCACTCCATGGCTGAGACTTACCTTGTTGGAGACAATGGATCCATGGCCCACCAGATGGAGAAGTTTGCTGAGATGCCACAGGCCAGGACGGGCTGGCAGGAAACTGCCCATGGTGGGTGCTATTGGGCCTTACCCCCTTGATTTGCAGTATCCCTAGCCCCACTGGCAGGAAAGCTGCCTGCTTTGTTCCCTAAATAGGGACTTGTATGAATTGGCCCCACTAGGATTCAGCTGTCTCTTACTTCTAATCAGTGAAATTCCTAAACAAGGAAGCCACCTGCTGGCAGCCATAGCTATGCCGAAAGAACAAGAAAAATAAAGTACCAGCAAGGGAAAGACAAGTCCTGTCCTCTTTTAACATCTCTCCCACACTCTTATGTCTGTCAAGGACTAATTGCACTGGCCGAGGAGACATATTCCAGGGTCTATCTCCAGAACCACAAAGCAGGACAAAGAAGAGTGGATTTGGAGATGAGGCACTGATAACTGGCATAGATTCAAAGTAGGTAAAATGAAGGTACAGGTTTGGAGAAATGGCCGGCGTCGACCAAGACGATTTTCAACGTCATGCTCAGGACCTCCGACAAGGGAATGTTAGGACTAACCAGTGGCACATTGTGGGCATAATGGCTCTCACAATTAATCTGCTTCTATGCACAAAACTGCAAATTCTCTATGCTCCCCCTACCCAGTCCACATTTTGTTTTGTTTTTTGAGATAATCTCATGCTATCGCCCAGGCTGGGGTGCAGTGGCATGATCTCCACTCACTACAAGCTCCGCTTCCTGGGTCCAAGTGATTCTCCTGCCTCGGTCTCCAGAGTAGCTGAGATTATAGGCGCCCAACACCACGCCTAGCTAATGTTTGTATTTTTAGTAGAGAAAGGGTTTCACCATGTTGGTCAGGCTGGTCTCTAACTCCTAACCTCAAGTGATCCACCTGCTTCGGCCTCCCAAAGTGTTGGGATTACAGGCGTGAGCCACCACACCTGGCTCTAGTTCTTAAAAGAAGTGTAATAACCTGCTCAGCAGGTTCATCTAAGACCTAATGAGATGTCTGTAGCATGCTCTGTTACAGCTCTGTGCCTGTTGCTAGAAACTTCCCAGAGCGGAAGCTGGAACTGAACAAAGGGAGACTTAAACACTGGCCACAGGAGCATATAAACCCAATTTGAATATTTTAAAATTTAATTAACCATTATTATGGATTGCATGACTGAATTCACCAACTGATTCAGTCAAAATCATCAAACTGGTTGCTACTGCAATTTGATTTTATTTCCTAATCAGGCAATCATGTAATGAATTAGTTGAGAGCAATATACTGGGAAATATTTTCCAGTATAATATTTAAGAATTTTATCAACCACGGTCTCAAAGGACTTAATTTAGGTATCGTAACTTTTTTTCTCTTTCTACTTCTGAAGTATGGTGAGTCTATGTGTGACTAATTGAAGTTGCACATGGTGATTTATCCACAGGACCAGAAAAGTCCTCTGAAGTAGGCTAAGTGCTAGAGGTGTCCCATTTAACTCCAGGAATGGGGCTATTCCTCCTCTCTATCCTGAAAGCTTATTTTCCTGAACTAAACTAGTGAATCTACTATGGACCCAGCTCTACGCACAGTGTGGAGAAAGGATTTTTTTTGTTTTTTGAGACGGAGTCTCTGTCACCAGGCTGGAGTGCCGTGGCATGATCCTGGCTCACTGCTCCTTCTGCCTCCCAGGTTCAAGCTATTCTCCTGCCTCAGGCACCTGAGCAGCTTGGACTACAGGTGCACACCATCATGCCCAGCTAATTTTTGTATTTTAGTAGAGACAGGGTTTCACCATGTTGGCCAGGATGGTCTCGATCTCTTCACCTCATGACCCACCCACCTTGGCTTCCCAGACTGCTGGGATTATAGGTGTGAGCCACAGCACCAAGAAGAGAAAGGTTTTTATAAAATAAATAGTCTAGCTAGGACATATGATTATGAGAATGCTACAAAGAGCTAAGGAAGGGGGCCTCAATTATGTGGCACAAACATTAACTACAAGAGCTACTCAGAGACTACAGAGACAGGGACCATCCATGGGTCTATGTGCACTTGAACACCCGGGCAGGGCTCATGGAGAAGGTAGCACTGACTTTGCCTAATATTTTGTGGGGTTTGTCTGTGTTTGTGTTGAGAGGAATGGTGCATTGTGTACTTGTGGCAGGCCAAGTCTCACTAACCCAGGCCTCCATAATAGCTGTTTCAGCACTGACTGACTGGTTAAGTTAAATATTAAAAACAGATAGGGCCAGTGCCCTCATACAAAGGCTAGAATGTAATAAAAACCCACCAAGAGTTTTGCTTAGGCCTTTCCAGGGCCTTGAAGTATGAAAAGATAATGAGGAAATTCTTAACAGGACTAGTTTAGAATTAAACAAGTTTTATTGGGGGTCTAAAGAAACTCCTCAGACCTCCACAAACAAGTTTATTGGGGGGGTCTGAAGAAACTCCCCAGACCTCCGTGATTTAGCAGGAGACAAGATAAGAGTAATCACCCCAGCACCTGGACCCCTTTAGATTAAGTAAATGTACTGAGGCTCCAGAGGAAGGTCTTCAGAACTCAGATATTAGTTTTAGATTAGAAGAAATTAATCACTTATGTCATTAGATGAGCGCACACTTACACATAGACATATAGCTTTGAAGGTATATAAGCTCTGGAAAACTTCGTAATTTTGACTTGGTCTGGTGATATTTTCCAGGCCTTCTCCTCGCACACGGTTATGGAATAAACTCCCTTCTTTCCCAGCTCATCTGCATCTTGTTGTTGGGTCATGAGAATAAGCAGCCCCACCCTCAGTTTGGTCCGGGAACGTACTGGCAGTGGAAAGAAATGAAGTATAATATAAATCCTGGATTCCAGTTCTAGCTCATCTACTCCATACTTTAAGCAAAGCACTCACTAAACCCCAACTGGGTTATTCCTGAAGTGAGAATGATAACGGATGATTCGTCCACACAAAAGGAGACTAGGTAAACCGTAAAGTTCCATCAGCCTTTATTATTATTAGGAAGGTAGACTTAACAAGACTACGTCATTAGACAGAATATCTCTTTTCCTGGCCAACCTGATTATGGTCACCTTGAAACTCAAGGTGTTTGAGTTTGTACGTTTGAAATTGTACTTAAATGAATTTGAAAGGCAAACTGCCTTCAGCTACGTAATTCCCCCAGCATAAAGGCAATAGCAAATGGAACAACATTCCAGGTTCATACACTTATATGTGTTTGTTCTTTATTTTAAAGTACAGAACGTGGTGATTCTTTTAAAGCTACAAGCATTCATGCCAAGTGTCCAGGTTTTTTCGGCATATGACAGCTGAGAGTCCAGGATGAGTTGAAGGCTCTATTTTTAGATTTTAGTCAAAGGATAAAAATCAGACCTTCCTGTGGGAATCATCCATTCTGAGTCATGCAACACCATCAGGCCAGAATAAAATAGCTCCACAACCCAAAGCATTCATCACCTGTGAAATAAGAAACAGAAGCAGTTTGCAAGATTCCTCTTTTTGCAACCTTGGAGCTTTGGTGGCATTCTGTGAGATGAGCATAATGCCCTTCCTCAATGCAAATGAGCCAACCAGCAGACTTCACTGTTCAATGGGAAAAGAGGGAGGAGCCTTTACAAATTCAGTGTGAATCAGAAATTTAGGTCGGGTGCAGTGGCTTATGCCTGTAATCCCAGGATTATGGGAGGCTGGGAATTAGAGACCAGCCTGGACAACATAGTGAGACCTCATCTCTACAAACAATAAAATAAAAAAAAAAAGAAAAAATGTAAGAAGATCATTTAAATTTAAGTCAAGGAGGAAAGTAACTGGCCACTCTAAATATTATTCAATAAATTGTTTGATAATGTCTAAGCTTTCTGCCCAACTTGGACTAATAAGTCTATGTTTCTATGCTCAAGAATCAAACACATAACACTTGGTTATTCCAATAATGTACAGAATGTGATCACAGAAACAATATTCCATATAACTAGACATTAGAGACTCATATTCAGAAATTTAGATATCATCTGATCTAAACTCTTTCATTTTTATAGTGAAGTAACCGACACCCATGGAATTTAAACCACCTGCTCCAGAGTTAATTAACAAGTTAGTGGCAGAGTAGGATCTAGAAGACACAGAGCAGAAACATTCAAAGACTGTAAATGGTTAAGGTCCTGATTTTCTAATCAGGGGAAACAGTAGACGCCAAAAACTACAGATGAATGAAATGAAGGAATCGTAGATTCACACCTGTAAGGAGCGATGAAGATCATCTCTTCTGACCCACTCATTTTTGAGGTGAAACAGGATGAGCTAGACTAAGGTGTTTGCCTAGCAGCTGGTTAATGACAGAGCACAGCTAGAACCCGGGTCTCCTGGTCTTTGCCTGGGGATCTTTTCACTTCACTGGCGTTGAGATTCTTCTCAGGCAAAATTCTAGAATAGATTATTAAACAGATGGCTTGGGAGCATTTAAAAAGAAAGCAATCATTAGCAGCCAGCATGAGTTCAGTTAGAACGAGTAGGTTATGCCAGGCTAATCTCATTTCCTTTTTGATGCAGTTACAAACAAATGTACACATCATTATAGTATGTTAAAATGAGGGATAGTCCAACAGGATTGAGGTAAGCTATATTTACCCATCTTAAGGTCATCACCAATCTTTCTTGGTCCATATTTTTCTTCTCTTTGTTTCCCTGGCCTGTGTTCTTTTCAGAACTCTATAATCCTCTACTTCCCTACCTAGGTCTGGGGCCATGCAGTGAGAATCCACATTCCTTCTTTTATAACATGTGTACAGTTGGGATCCTTTAGCTTTTTCCAAACTGAAGATATAGAATTTACGTAACTGTAGCATTTGTTTTGATTGTGAATACTAGATTTTGAGAAGACACATAGACATAGTATCCGTAGTGGGAAGACATTGAGAGCTTTAGATTCAACTGGTGGTTTTTCTAGTGCTATTGGAGAGGTACTGTGCATCCACAAATAACAAGATTCCAAGGGAAAAAGGAAGATATCATTATCATGTGGTAAGCGCAGAGATGAACAGCTCTCAATTGGCAATAAAATCAAATTATCAGGCTCTTCCACTGTTTATGATGGTATGTATTATCATGGAAGTGAGAGGTGAGTGAGCTTTAAGGAGATTTTTTAAATTATGCAATGGGAGAAGGAGTTTTAATCTATTGATATATAAATCTTTGTCAAATCTTTACCTGGAGTTGAGCTTACTTAATAACATTGCCTACTATCAGGATACCAGAGGGCAACATGAGGTCAACAAAGCTATCTAGACTAAAGAAGGTAACCCAGGGATGTTCATGGAATACACAGCATATCTTGACCTCTGTAAGACATTGCCAAAGGCTTCCATGGTCTCCTCATTGAGCATTGTGGCCAGATTTTTAGGATGCAGCGTGTCTTGTTTAATGGCTCTACAGTTCTCTAGAAGTTGACCACAGTGCACTATTCTTGGCTTTTTCGTGTTCAATTGACGGCCTAAATGAAAACATATGCTATTCGCTGATCAAACTAATACCCCCAAATGTAGGCTTGACTTAAATTTGTAACAGTTAATGCTCTGCAAAGATGGTGCAGTCCCACGAGAGACTCAGTTCCCATTGCTGGACATCTTAAAAGAGAGGCTGAATGAGGCTTGGCAGAGACACAGCCAAGGAGATTTAATGTATCTGTAAGACTATGGGGCAAAACAACCTTTTACATTTTTTTCTATTGTGTGATTCAATTATTCTAAAATATAAGACCATGAAAATCTGAAATGCAAATGCATATCACTTATTAATGGTTAAGAAAAGTAATGTTTGTTTCTTTGTTTCTTATCCTTCCTTGGTTTTGCCTGTCCAAGGTGACACATGCCATATGTGTTCGATATGCTCAAAACCTGGATGAATAACTCATAGGAGACAAGCTGACATTGGGGTGAGCCTCTAGGTTAAAAAGGTGAGAATGAGTCACAAATAGACGCCAAAATTGTATTTGCATGACAATGGTTGGATTAAACAAAATAGTCCAGAGGAAAAATGACCTGTTTATTCTGATAGTTTAGAGAAAATATGACTTACAGGAGCAGAAACTGGGCCTACAATATACTTCCATTTTATTTTAAAGAGCTCATAATGAGATGTTTTCTGGTATTTTTTAAATGCAAATCTCCAGGGTCCTTTCAGATAGATACAGAGCAAGGAGAGCTGTCTCTCTATAGATTTTAAAAAGGGACCCATGTGTGCATGTCTCTGTGGAAGACGGTAAGCACACATCTGTGTGGGTTCTCAAATAGTCAGAATCTTTCCTGCCAGAATCAGTCTCAATCACTCAGAAATTATTTAACATCTGCAATACTCTCCCCATTTTCCAGTCTGCAAAATAATGCAAGCAAACAAACATAAAAGACATTGTCCCTATAATTTATCATCTCCCTAGTTCATGACAGAAGAAATGCATCTAAATCACAGGTTGGCATACATCATGGCAGGCATCATGGAGGAGTTGGAAGAACTAGGTTCTGTCCAACTCTACACTTTCATAGTTATGCATTCTTATCTGAGTCCCATATTCTTCATGAAGTCCCATTTGTAGAGGAAGGATTCTTGAAGACAGATATTTGAGCTAAAGCCTGAAGGATGAGAAGGATTCAGCCATACAAAGAGGTTTTCAGGCAGACACATCAGCAGGTGCAAGGGTCCTCACGGAAGACAGTTTTGGATTATGCTCAAGGAACTTAGAAAAGGCCTATGTGGCCATGGGTGAGACAAAGAGAAGGATGGGCTGGACAAGTCAGAAGGAACCAGATCAGTCAGGGCCTTCATGCCACAGTAAGGAGGTCAGATTTTCCCCAAGCTCTTTAGAAAGCAACAAAGGATTTAAGGAAGCAGAAATATGTCATGAGATATAATTTTTAAAGCTTTCTCAAGCTGTTTTATGGAGAAGAGGTTGTCATAGCATCAGGCAGTATAATAAGTAGGACAACCAGCTCAGTGGCAATTGAAGTTGTCCAAGCAAGAATAAAGATTTCAGCTAGAAGAATAGAAGGGAGAAGACGAAGATTGAGGTACATATAGGTGGAACTGAGAAGACTTGCAGCTAATGGCTGAGATGTTATTGTATGGATAATCCAAGGAAATATAAATGTGTTTGATAAACTCAGAAAATCTATACCAATGTGAGGCATTGCTATTAATATAGCAAAATGCATAGTTCAGGATATAAAAGTCTACTCTTTGTAGACATGTGTGCTAAACTTACTCCTGAACATAAAGTAGGAAGCGTCACATACATGTATTTACCTGCCAGGCAACTGAGGGGCTCTGATGGGTCCTGTCTGAGGGCAAGCCAGGAAATCACCAGCAATACTGACCACTCCAATTACTTCTCACTGTAGCTAGTCCACCACAGCCAGGCGAGAGTTGCTCCTTTTGAGACAGAGCTTTCCTTGTATTCCTGGACAGCATCTTGAACTCACGAGTGCCATGCTGATTCCATGACTAGTTGCCCAGAAAAGCATTCCCATCCCCTACCCAGTAGGCTACCTAGGACATTCTTTTTTGTTTTTTTGTTTTGTTTTGTTTTGTTTTTTGAGATAAGAACTTGCTCTGTCACCAAGGCTGGATAGGTCACTGCAGCTTTGAAGTCCTTGGCTCCAGTGATGCTCCCACCTCAGTCTGCTGAGTAGTTGGGACTGTAGGTGTGCACCACCACACATGGTAAATTTTGTTTTTATTTTTAGAGGTGAGGTCTCACAATGTTGCCCGGGCTGGTCTCAAACTCCTGGACTCCAGTGATCCTCCCACCTTGGCCTCTCAAAGTGCTGGGATTACAAGCGTGAGCCACCACACCCGACCTACTTAAAGATATTTCTGACAGCCTTCCCACTTTTACAGGGCATTGAGACTTGCAAAAGATGCATCCATAAAGCCAAAATAGCCATGCAGTTTTGGAAGCCCCAAATCAAACCATTTATGTGACATTATACAGAAAAAAATAAATGGTTCATTATCTGAATTTTTTTTATCTTTCAGCTGTAAGGATGGGTCTTATTTAGACACAGCCAAAATTACTGCTCTATAAAGAGCTTAGGGCTACCCTGACTCTGAAAGATCTATATAAAACTCAGTTCTATTTCCAAGGCTGCTATAGATCCAAAATAAATCATCAGCAGTCTGTACATTCATTTATATATACATACTGTACCTTCTCTAACTGAAAATATTTCACACAACAGATTGAATTCAATATGCTTTCCCTTAAGATGCTATTCTGAAGAGCAAAAGTGCTATTGCCTAAAATTTTAAAAGATGAGATGTTAATTGCAGTGTTTTTATAGCTTCAACATTATCTCCACTGATGATTCTCTTAACCTTTCCAATTACAAAAATGATCCAAATAAGTATCCTAGTTTAATTAGAAAATATGTGGTCAAATCCTTAGATTTTTGGCAGATTGCATTCACAACTCAGAAATTAATGTCTAGGGAAAGTGACTTTCACGTATTTCAGGTATACTCAGGATCAGTAAAGATATTGATACTTTCTAGATACTGTAAAGCAGAATATAGATACTAGCATAAAACAGGCAATATAGAATGCCTTTCAAATTGAATAGGTACTTTTTTCTGTTAAATCAGGAAAGACCTTAAAATGATATTCCCTTTTAAATTTTTTAATTATATAAATAATACATTTTCAATGTAGGGAAATGGTAAGATACAGATGGGCAGTGGTCTTACCTATATCCTTCCAGATATTTCCCTCTGGATAGACATGTATATTTTGTTACAACAATTTCTGCACCTCAGAAACAATACAAACAGTAAAAATAAGGTTGTACTAGCCTTATTAACTGTTGCACAGCTAATTTATATACAAATCTATGTGCATTCATTTCAATTTTGACTTTTAAATTTAAATTGATGCTCTCAAAATAATACTACAAGTTTCCACATTAAGCAGCAACAGTTTCAGAATAATTCAAAACTTGATTCAGGCACGCTGCTGATAAAAAAAAAATGTACTTTTTATTTCATTAAAATATGTAGCTTTCTACTACTGCATCCTTCAAAGAGAAGAATATTCTGCCGGTTTGGCCACAGGCTCTTCACGTATGGACAGTTACTCCCTAGTAAACTCTTCATTCATCCTGGTGTTCTTGAAAATATTCATCAAACATACAAGACTTATTTTCATGTTCCTCTGGTTATTTAAATTTTGAATCTTCTCCACATTGAATGGCAAAATCAATATGCTATAATACAATGTTCATACTTTCTTCATCTGACTGATTATGAGGTAAGAAAAGAACTATGCTGCAGTCATCAGTCCACATACAGCTTTAGTTACTTTTTTGAATTTTTTGCTTCTTAAGTCATTTGTAGAATAATCGAATAAGGAATCCATGTCTGGATCTAGAAACTCTCAGTTTCCTTTTTAGCTTTTTTACTCTGCAGCTACATTTTGATCACGATGTTAACTTGTAGAATTTCTAGAGAGAGCATGGCACTTAGGACTGCCAAGATGCCAGAAATACACTTGAATGACTCCACCATGAACTGAGAATCAACAAGAAAAACTCCATAGACTCAGAAACCCCACTGCTCGAGCTGCAGGACCAGCTGCTTCATCACAGTCAGGTGAATGTACAACTCAGTCCAAGCTGGACAATCAAAGTTAGCAAGGATATTACCAATTACTAACGGGATTGTAATTGTCCTAGTCCTTCTGAAAGCAATTAAACAATATGAATCAAAAGCAATACAAAGGTTCATACCTTTTACATATCTTTACTCTCAATTTATGAAATTATAGACTAACCAAATATTCCAAAAATATGGAAAAATTATATGCATGAAGGAGTACCTCGGATCATTATTCATAACAGTAAAATATTGGAAAATACCTACAGTGCCAACAATAGGAAAGTGAATAATGAAATTATAGAGCATCCACTCAAATATTGTCAAGCCTTTTAAAAATTATGGTTATAAAGACTGTGCAAGGGCATGAATAATGCTTATGACATGATATTAAATAATGACTCAAGCTTTATAATTATTTGTACTAATGACTTCAATAAGACATAAAAGGAGAATGCTCGCTATTAATTGCAATTTTTCATCAGGAGAGTGGCAGACAGAGTATATGTGTGATATGGTTTGTATCTATGCCCCCACCAAATCTCCAACATTGAGGATTACAATCCCCAGTGCGGGAGGTGGGGCCTGCTGGAAGGTGATTAGATCATGGGGGTGGATCCTTCGTGAATGGTTTAGCACCATCCCTTGGGTGCTGTTCTCATGATAGTGTTCTCACCAGATCTGGTTGTTTAAAAGTCTGTGGCACCTGCCTAGCCTGCCCCTCCACCTCTTCTTCCTCCTGCTCTGGCCATGTAAGACGTGCCTGCTTCCCCTTCACCTTCTGCCATTATTGTAAGTTTCCTGAGGCCTCCCAAGAAGCAGATGCTGCCATACTTCCTGTATGACCTGCAGTGCTGTGAGCCAATTAAACATCTTTTCTTTATAAATTACTCACTCTCAGGTATTTATTTATAGCAGTGCAAGAACAGATGAATACAATGTGCATAGACTGTTCCAAGACCTTGGAATGTCTTATGTAAAGGCATATTATTAGTCAGCGAAGTAGAACCATGAGAAGTAATATAGATTAAAAGGTTTGTTATAGGGATTTTTATGAAACTATGTTGCTGGTGCAGAAGTCTGTGCAAGGCTGTTGTATCTGTGTCTGATGTTGAACCTTAAGTCACTAAGAATAGCCAGCCAGCAATTGGTAGGAAAGCCTGAGTAGATGAGGGCAAGGACATACTAGAAGCCAAAAGGACAAGCGAGTGCTTGAGGACAAACTTAACCCAAGTCCCTTGGCTTGGGCTTTCTGTCGCTTGCAATCTAAGGAGTTCTAACTGATAAAAGTAGATCAGTCTTGGCCTTGAAATAATAAGTCTGATTATGTTATAGAAACTTCACTATGGCTCCACCTAGCAATAAAACCCATGGAGCCGAGTGACTGACAACCCCTTCCAGAGACCAAATGGACAGAATCTGGGAAAAACTGGGAAAACAAAAGGAGTTAAAGACTGAGGCGTGGAGGAGAAAGTAGCAAGAATAGGAACCTTGAAAAGTGGCAGTTTAGTAACCTTGAGGCTCTAGAGCGAAGACTCTTCATGGACATTGAGAAACTTGGAATCTGCTGAATGGAATGTAGAAGTCACTCTCTAATCTCCACCTTCTATTAATTCTGTGTGGGTTAGCAAGTAGAATGGAAACTTAACCCTTGGTGAAAAGCTGCGTTGTGCATTCTTCTAGACTCTATCTGTGTTTTGGTCCATGAAGATAGGTGATGACAACCAAGGCTAAGTGTTGACTGATACAGCCATTACCTACTGCAGTGTACATGCCTCCACTTTACATTTGTTTGAAAATTCCCATATAAAGAAACTAAACAAACAGAGCACAAGTCTTGATAAATTCACAGTTGTGTGTCTATACTGCCTTCATATCCAGTTGAAAAATGGTCAACACATCATAAATGATTTCACGCTGGGCACAATAGCTCATGTCCATAATCCCAGCACTTTGGGAGGCTGAGGTGGGAGGATTACTTGTAGCCAGGTGTTTAAGATCAGCATGGGCAATAGAGGCTGATCCCTGTCTCTACAAAAAATAAAAAATTAGCTGGGCGTGGTGGTGCACACCTGCAGACCCAGCTCTCAGGAGGCTGAAGCAGGAGGATCTCTAGAGCCCAGGAGTCAGAGGCTGCAATGAGTTATGATTGTGCTACTACACTGCAACATGGACAACAGAGCTAGACTGTCTCTAAAACTAAAAATAAAAATTTAAAAGAAAGGAAGAAGAAACATTTTTTAAAAATGATGTAGCAGAATTTTCCCTGCCAAATCCACCAGTTAATAACCTATTGTTATATCCTGAAAGTTATGCTGGGATTATTTCCTTCTGAAATGGACTTCCTTCCATTCCACCTTCTATCCCTGTGTATTTTTGTTCACCAAGACTCTTATGAGAATATTCTACTACAAATATGTCATTGTTGGGAAGAGAAAAACTTTCACCTCAGACTCTCTCTGAAACACTGGCTTATGTCTGCCCAGCCCTCTAAGAAGTAAGAATGATTTAATAAAGGCCATCCTAGGGCTCACGTGAGATCACAATTTATCTCCACAGTTTTCATGTTATGTTATTATCCTAATGTTGCCTTAAGACTCTTGAAAATAACACTTAAAAAGATCCACATTTCTAATATCTAAAGGAAGTTTTTTATTCCTTTGTTTGCACTCTACCTTGTTAGAAAAATGTTGGAGGAAACTTTCTGTGATATAAAAGATGAAAGAAAGGAAGAAAGAAAAAAAGAAAGAAAAGAAAGAGAGAGAGAGAGGGAAGGAAGGAAGAAAGGAAGGAAGGGAGGAAGGAAAGAAGGAAAGAAGGAAGGAAGGAAGGAAGGAAGGAAGGAAGGAAGGAAGGAAGGAAGGAAGGAAGGAAGGAAGGATCAGGTCAGAAGAAAAACAATGGTTAAAAAAATAAGTTGTCACTAGGGTAAGAATAACACGCATAATGCATTTTTTAATGTCCTGAGAAACTGAGCTGTATATTTGTTTCATAGCTCCCCAGCTTCCATAGCAAAAATGGAGAACTGATAATTATCACTATTTTATTCTTTATGGTTGCTCAGGGGGGAAATTTTTAAAGGTGACATTAGTGGAATAAGGTTACCCTTCTGTCACTCACATTTGATTACTCATAGACTTTTCTATTTGAAGACCCATTAAGGAAAATTTTCCTTGCAAATAAATGTGGTCAAATGAATTGATCAACGTGCATACCTGCCAGGTGCCTGGCATCCCCAAGTGCCTATAGGACATTAACTCCAGTAGCCTGTGTGACCATGTAGAATAAAAATAAAGTTACTGGGAGTTCAGGGTTGATAATATCTCTGATTTGTGTATTTCTGCAGAAGTCAGTCTCTTTCAAAATATGGGAACAGTGAGTTAAAATAAACTGTCTTATTGGCAGAACAGAGTGTGATCATGAGATACCATTCATCTTTTATGCTGATTCATCAGCTCAGAGTGAAATGAGCTTGCATGAGAGCATCCCAGGATCACTGAACATTCAGAGGTATGTCCTCGCATCCTCATTTTTTAAGGTAAAATGAGATTTTCATAGAATAAGGATACAGCTGGTAAATAGCAAGACTAAAATTACATATACACTAGCTTACATTTAAGAATAGCTTGGCTAATTACTCCTAAGTCATCGGTTTTTTGTTTGTCTTTGTTTTTTACTATTTATTTCCTTTGCTTTACAGCTTTATTGAGGCATAATTAATGTAAATAAACCATCCATATTTAAAGTGTATTACTGATGAGTTTTGACATAATATACTTCCATGAAACCATCTTCAGTCAAGGTAATGAAACTTTATGTCACTCTCAGAACTTTCTCTGACCTCTTTCACACTCAATTATTGTTTTAACCTGCCTGTTTCTATTATATAGCAAATAATTTGCTTTTTAGAATCAAGTTCATTGTGATGCAGTGACTATCATTTGCTGTTTTGAACTGTGGTTGATGATTCTGTGGCTTTTGTAGGTATCACAAAAGGGATTTACTTTTATGCAGAAAACTTAGGCTCAGCAAATGAATCTATATTTACAAATTTATGATGGTCTGAAATGGTGGGAAGAACTAGCCAGTCTCTCTAAGGATAAGAGTAGAACATTTAAAATGAAGTTGAGTTGATGGTGATGGGGCAGGGTGGTACCACTTCAGTGTAAGAAAACTACAGAGAAAAAAAAAATCACCTGATTACTATGGTAGGGGTCGGTTCATGATTACATCATGAAAGGGGCAAATAGTTTAGAATATGCTAGGGGCTGGTGAAGAATTAAAGAAAAAAAGACGGAAAAATGAAAGGGGGTAAGGGAAGAAGGGGAAAAGGGAAGGAACGAATAAAGAAGATATTAAGAGTAAAGGGAAGAAGACAGAACACTGCAGTAGGGCTTTGGGCTAAAAGACACAGAGTGACTTTTGTGGTAAAGAAACCAAAGAAGGTCGTGAAATGGGTATCCAGAAAAAAACGGGCAGCCTGTGGCGCTGCGGCTGGATAAAGAGCATCAGGGACAGGGAGGCTGTAATAAGATTCCATCACCATCTCTGCCCATCACTAGGGCTGAAGGTAGAGAAAAACTTCCCCTACTCAAGAAAAAAGAAGCTATTTTTGTCAAGTTAAATGAGCCTGAACCTGCAGAGCTGAATTGGCAGATGAATATTGTTAATTGGTGCAGTTTCTTCGGTACAGGAAAGAGTTTCCAATCAGACCAGCGATTCATCGGCCACATGAAGGCAATTTATTAATAAAAACGAACTGAAGTTTCAGAATCCTTGATAATGATGAGCTCATGGTCCTTTGCCTCCCTTCCCTTCCCTAGAAAGGATGCACTACAGCAATGATGCCTCAGTGATATCTTCTCCAGCCCATTCCATATATGGCAACGTTTCAAGTGGTTTTCCTTTTTTTTTTTTTTTTTTTCATTAGGAATTTCTACATTTAGTTGTCAAATCAAGCTGTTCTAATTGCCTAATTGTGATTCTCCCTTCAACAACAGACTTTTTGAGAAGTTCTTGATTCAAAGTAACCAGGAAAGTCTGCTAAGTGCAGCTTAATTCCGAAAAGTGAAGGGGAAAACAAAACGAAACAGAGAGGAGAAACAGTCTCCCTTTAAAAAAATTAACTTTATTTTACATTTTAATAAATTGGACAAATGTATACTCCTATGTAACCATAACCACATTAAGACATGGAGAATTTACATCACCCAAAAGAATTCTGGTTTCCTTTGGATTAACCACTCTCCCCAGCCCTGGTTATGGACAGCCACTGGTCTCCTTTCTGTCATTGTAGATTAGTATTGCCTTCTCTAGAATTCCATACAAATGAAGTTATATGACGGTTTTTTAAAAAGTCAGCAGAACGTTTTTTGAGATTCAATCTGTGTTGCTGTATGTTCATCATTAGTCCGTGCTTTTCATGGCTGAGTAGTATTCTATTATATAAACGTATTCCAATATGTGTATCCATGGGCATTTGGGTTGTTTCTGTTTTAGCCCATTAAAAATCTGACGGTTGTATCTGAAATGGGTATAAAGTGGTATCTCATTGTTTTAATTACATTTTCCTAATGACTAGTAATGTTAAGTGTTTTTTCATGTGTTTATTGGCCATTCATGAAGTTCTTTTGCGAAATGTTTGCTAAAATCTTATGCCCATTTTAAAAAACAGGGCCATTTTGTAACCGCCCAATGGGTTCTCCTTGCCTGCTGCCCAAGTACAGGTGATTTATCAAGGAGTTTGTCCTTTGCGTGCCCAGGTAAAGGAATTGCAATAGAGAGGGCTTAATTCACTCAGAGTCACCTGAATGGGAGACTGGATTTTTATTGCTCTAATCAGTCTCCCTGAAAATTTTTAGACTGGGGTTTTTTTAAGGATAATTTGGCAGACAGGAGGCCAGAGAGTAGAGAGTGCTGACTGGTTAGGTCAGAGATTAAATCATAGGGGACTGAAGTGGGTTTTTCTTTTCGTCTTCTGTTCCTGGATGGGATCGCAGAACTGGCAGAGCCAGATTACTGGTCTGGGTGCTAGCTGGTGGATCAGAATGCAGGGTCTGGAAAGTATCTCGAGCACCAGTCTTAGGTTTTAAAATACTGATGTTATTTCTGGGAGCAATTGGGGAGGTTCAGCATCTTGTGGCCTCTGGCTGTATGGCTCCAGAACATAATTTCTAATCTTGTGGCTAAGATATTACTCCTATAAAAGTAGTCTGGTCCCCAGGCAAGATGGGAGTTGGTTTTGGGAAAGGGCTGTTATCTTTGTTTCAAAGTTAAACTATAAACTAAGTTCCTTCCAAAGTTAGTTCAGCCTATGACCAAGAATGAACAAGGGCAGTTGGAGTTTAGAAGCTAGATGGAATCAGGTTAAATTTCTTTCAGTGTCATAATTTTCTCACTATTATAATTTCTGCAAAGGTAGTTTCAATTTTTCTTATTATTGAGTTGTGAGAGTTCTTTATATATTATATATATATATATATATATATATATATTGAGTCAGGGTCTTTCTCTCTCACCCAGGCTAGAGTACAGTGGTGCAATCATGGCTCATTGCAGCCTCAAACTCTGGAGCTGAAGGGATCCTCCTGCCTGAGCCTCCTGAAGTGTTAGAGTTACAGGCATGAGACATGGTGCTTGGATAATATATTCTTTGGTGTCTTTCATATAACTGAATTTTAAAATTTGATGAAGTTCAGTTTCTCCATTTTTTGTAGTTTGTCCTTTGTGTGGCCTGAAAAGTTTGCCTACTCCATAAATGTGAAGATCATTGCCTACATTTTCTTTTAGGGTTTCAGCTTTTACACTTAGACCTATACTCCATTCTGAGTAAATTTTTGCATGTGACATGAGGAACTCATTGAGGTTCTTCTTATTTAATCCATGTCTATTCAGTGATTTGGGCACTGTTTATTGGAAAGACCATCCTAACTGAATTACCTTGCTGCCTTTATAAACAATGAGTTGACCACATATGTGGTCTGCAGGTCCATCTGTATGCAAATACTGCATTATCTTGATTACTGTTTGCATTAGTCAGTTCTAATTAGTCAGTTGGCTGCTATAAAGAAATACTTGAGACTGGCAATTTATAAAGAAAAGGGGGTTAATTGGCTCATGACTCTTCAGGCTGTATAGGAAGCATAGCGGCTTCTGCTATTGCAGAGGCCTCAAGAAACTGAAAATCATGATGGAAGGCCAACGGGAAGCAGGCTCATCTTACATGGCCAGAGCAGGAGCAAGAAGGGAGGAGGGGAGGTGCCACACACTTTTAAACAACCAGATCTTGTGAGAACTCACTCACTATACCGTACCAAGTGGGGATGGTTTTAAACCATTCATGAGAACTACTCCCCAAGATCCAATCACCTCCCAGTAGGCCCCACCTCCAACACTGGGGATTACAATTCTTAGATTTGGCAAGGACACAGGTCCAAACCATATCACTGTTACCATACAGGAAGTCTTGAAATCAGATGGTTAGATCTTGAATTTTTATTCTTTTTTTACCTTGAAATTACTTTGACTATTTTTGTTCTATGTTCTTTGCATTTCTGTTTAAATTTTAGAGTCAATTTGCCAATTTCTACATCAGAAGACTGTTGGGATTTTGATTAGCATATCATTCAATCTATAGACCAATTTGAGTAGAATTGACATCTTAACATATTGAGTTTCTTGTTCCATGAACACGGTATATATATACACTTGTTTATGTTATCTTTAATTTCTTTCAACATGTTTTGAAGTTTTTAAAGTACAAATCTTGCAAATATTTTATTCTTAAATAGTTCATATTTTTAGATAACATGCTAAATAGTGTAGTTGATCAGATTTTATTTTCCAGTTATTATTACCAGTATATAGAAGCACCAGGCAGTTCTTATATTAAATTGAACCCTATGACTTTGCCAAAGTCATCTAGTAGATTTTTGAAGTTTTCTTACGATTTTCTATATAAATTATCATGATGTATACAAAGATATACAGTTTTATTTCTTTCTACAACTGTATGCATTTTTTTTTTTAATTTTGAACATTTAATTTTTGTGGATACATAGTAGGTCTACATACTTGTGGACTATATGGGATATGCTGATACAGGCAAACAGTGTATAATAATCACATCAAGGTAAATGGAGTAATCATCACCTCAAGCATTTATCCTTTGTGTTACAAACAATCCAATTATACTCTTTTAGATATTTAAAATGTACAATTAAATTATTAAATTATTTTGACTGTAGTCACCCATTGTTTCTAACTATTTCTTTGTATCCATTACTCATTCCCACTTCCCCCTCCCAATTTCCCAACTACTCTTCCCAGACTCAAGTAACCATCCTTTTACTCTATCTCCATGAGTTAGATTGTTTTAATTTTTAGCACCTACAAATAAGTGAGAGCATGCAAAGTTTGTCTTTCTGTGCCTGGCTTATTTTACCTAACATAATGATCTCCGGTTTTATCTATGTTGATGAAAATGACTGGCTCTCATTTTTTCTATGGTTGAATAGTACTCTATTGTATATGTGTACCACATTTTCTTTATCCATCCTTCTATTGATGAACATTTAGGTTGCTTCCAAATCTTGGCTATTGTGGATAGTGCTGCAATAACCATGAGAGTGCAGGTATCTCTTTGATATACTGATTTTCTTTCTTTTGGATATATATCTAGCAGTGAGATTGCTGGATCATATGCTGGTAGCTCCATTTATAGTTTTGTGAGGAACCTCCAAATGGTTCTCCATAGTGGTTGTACTAATTTACATTACCACCAACACTGTACTGGGGTTCCCTTTTCTCCACAATTTTGTCAGCATTTGTTATTGTCCATCATTTGGATAAAAGCCATTTTAACTGGAGTGAGATGATATCTCATTGTAGTTTTGATTTGCATTTATCTGATTCTTAATGATATTCAGCACCTATTCATATACTTGTTTCCTATTTGTGTATCTTCTTTTGAGAAATGTCTATTCAAATCTTTTGCCCATTTTTTAATTGGATTATTAGGTTTTTTTTCCTATAGAGTTGTTTGAGCTCCTTATATGTTCTTCTTATTAGTCCCTTGTCAGGTGGGTAGTTTGCAAATATTTTCTCCCATCTTGTGTTATCTCTTCATTTTGTCTATTGTTTCCCTGCTGTGAGGAAGCTTTTTAAATTGATATGATCCCATTTGTCCATTTTTGCTTTGGTTGTCTGTGCTTGTGGGTTGTTACTCAAGAACTCTTTGCCCACTCCAATTGTTGTGTAGAATTTTCACAATGTTGTCTTGTGGTTGTTTCACAGTTTTAGGTCTTAGATTTAAGTCTTCAATCCATTTCGATTTCATGTTTGTATATGGTGAGAGATAGAGATCTAGTTTCATTCTTCTGCATGTGGATATTCAATGTTTCCAGCTCCATTTATTGAAGGGACTGTTTTCCCCCCCATGTATATTTTTGGCACTTTTATTGTCAATAAGTTCACTGTAGAAGTCTGGATTTGTTTCTGAGTCCTCCATTCTCTTCCATTGGCCTCTATATCTGTTTTTTTGTGAGTGCCATGCTGTTTTGGATACTATAGCTCCACAGAATCATTTGAATCAGGTAATGTAATTTCTCCAGTTTTGTTCTTTTTGCTCAGGACAGCTTTGGCTATTCTGGGTCTTTTGTGGTTTTATATAGATTTTAAGATTGATTTTTCCATTTCTGTTAAGAATGTCATTGATATTTTGACAGGGATTGCAATAAATCTGTAGATTACTGTGGATAGTATGGATATTTTAACAATGCTGCTTCTTACAATCCATGAACATGGAATATCTTTCCATTGTGTGTGTGTGTGTGTGTGTGTCCTCTTCAATTTTTTGCATCAATGTTTTATAGTTTTCATTGTAGAGATCTTTCACTTCTTTTGTTAGTTAATTCCAGGGTATTTTATTTGTAGCTACTGTAAATGGGACTACTTTCTTGATTTTTTTTTTCAGATTATTTTCTATTGGTATATGGAAATGCTACTGTTTTTTGTATGTTGACTTTATATCCTACAATACTGAATTTGTTTATCAGTTCTAATACTTTTTTGGTGGAGTCTTTAGGTGTTTCCAAATGTAAGATCATATCCTCTGCAAACAAGAAAAGAAAGATCCCTTGAATTTCTGTGCTATTGATTTAACGTCTCTGGTTGCAATGTCTTCTTTTTCATCTCTGATTTTATTTATTTGGGTCTTCACTCTTTTTTTCTTAGTTTGGCTAAAGCTTTTTCAATTTTGTTTATCTTTTCAAAAAAATACACTTTTTGTCTCATTGATCTTTATTATATTTTTCATATCAATTTCATTTGTTTCTGTTGTGATCTTTATTATTTCTGTTCTACTAATTTTGAGTTTGGTTTGCTCTTGCTTTTCAAGTTCTTTAAGATGCATCATTAGCTTGTTTATTTGAATTTTTTCTTATTTTTTGGCATAAGCACTCATAGCTACAAACTTCCCTCTTAGTACTGCTTTCACTGCATACCATAGGTTTTAGTATTTGTTTTTCCATTATCCTTTGTTTCAAGAAATTTTTCCATTTATTTCTTAATCTCTTCATTGACCCAATAATCATTTAAGAACATATTGTTTAATTCCCATGTGCTTGAATAGATTCTAATTATTAATTCCTCTCATTAATTTATAGTTTTATTCCATTGTGATCAGAGAAGATGCTTGATATTACTTCAATTTTTTTGGAATGTTTTAAGACTTGTTTTGTGATCTAATATATGGTCTATCCTTGAGTATGATCCATATGCTGAAGAGAAAAGTGTTTATTCTGCAGTTGTTGGATTAAGTGTTCTGTAAATAATGTTCTAGGTCCATTTGGTTTATAGTGCAGATTAAGTCTAATGTTTCATTTTGATTTTCTGCCTGGATGATCTGTCTAATGCTGAAAGTGGGGTGCTGACTTTACTAGCTATTATTGTACTGGGGTCTACCTCTTTCTTTACCTCTAATAATAATTGCTTTATATATCTGAGTGCTACAGTGTTGGGTGAATACATATTTAAAATTGTTATATTCCCTTGCTGAATTGACATTTTTATCATTATATAATGACCTTCTTTGTCTTTTCTTATCATATTAGTCTTTAAATCTATTTTGTCTATTTTATCTGATACATGTATAGCTATTCCTGGTCTTTTTTGGTTTCCAATGGCATAAAACATATTTTTCCTGTAAGCAACAGAACATTGTCTTATATTTTAAATCTATTTAGCCACTTTATGTCTTTTGATTGGAGAGATTTGTCTATTTACATTCAGTTTTATTATTGACAAGTAAGGATTTACTGCTGCCATTTTATTATTTGTTTTCTGTTGTTTTGTGGCCTTTTTTTCCTTCTTTTCTTTCTTCCTGTATTCCTTTAAATATAGCTGTTTTTCTCTGCTGATATGTATTAATTTCCTATTTTAAGGCCAATAATTCTTAGGTTTGCCCCTTTTAGGCTATTTTCTAGATCTTGTAGACATGCTTCATTCTTTCATATTTTTTGTCTCCTCTGACTGTGTATTTTCAAATAGCCTGTCTTCAAGTTTACTAATTATTTCTTCTGCCTGATCAATTCTGCTGTTAAGATTGATGCATTCTTCAGTATGTGAATTGCATTTTCAATTCCAGAATTTCTGCTTCATTCTTTTTAATTATTTCAATGTCTACGTTAACTTTATCTAATAGAATGCTGAATTCCTTCTCTGTTATCTTGAATTTCTTTGAGTTTCTTCAAAACAGCTATTTTGAATTCTCTGTCTGAAAGGTCACATATCTCTGTCTCTCTGGCATTGGTCCCTGGTGCCTTATTTAGTTCATTTGGTGAGGTCACGTTTCCCTGGATACTCTTAATGTTTGTGGATATTCCTCTATGTCTGGGCATTGAAGAGTTATATATTTATTGTAGTCTTCAGAGTCTGGGCTTGTTTGTGCCTGTCCTTCTTGGGAAGGCTTTCCAGGTATTTGAAGGGACTTGGGTGTTGTGATCCAAGTTTTTGGTCACTGAAGCTATATGTGCATTAGGGAGCACTCCAAACTCAGTAATGCTGTGATTCTTACAGACTCCTAGAGCTATGATCTTGGTAATTTTGGATAAGATCCAGAAAATTTCTCTGGATTGCCAGGCAAAGTCTCTTGTATTTTTCCCTTACTTTCTCCCAAACAAACTCTCTCTCTCTCTCTCTCTCTCTCTCTCTCTCTCTCTCTCTCTCTCCCTCTCCCCCCTCTCTCTCTCTCTGGTGAGCTGCTCTCTGGTGAGCTGGGGGTGGGGTAACACAAGCACCACTGTGGCTACCACCACTGGGACTGTGCTGGGTCAGACCTGAAACTAGCACAGCACTGGGTCTTTCCCAATGCCTGCTGTAACCACTACTTGGTGGTGAAGCCAGGCAGTCTTGTGTCCTTCCCTTCAGGGTGCCAAGTTCCAACCCAACCCCCCACCACCAGGCCTCAGGCAAGTCCAGAGATGCCAGCCAGGAGCCACTGAAACTTCAGAAATCTACCTGGCGCTCTATTTTACTGTGACTAGGCTGGCACCAAAATCACTGGATAAAGTCCTTCCCACTCTTCCCTTCCCCTTCCCCAGACAGACTCATCTCTCCCCATGTCTACCACCACAAGTTCATGGGGATTTCTGCCAGAAATGTTCACTTAATGTTCTACCACGAATGTTCACTTAAGGTCTGAGGGCTCTTCAGTCAGCTTGTGGTGAATGCTGCCAGGCCTGAGACTCACTTTTCAGGGAAGTGGGCTCCCCTCTGGCCCAGAGTAGGTCCGGAAATGCCGTCCAAGAGCCAAGGCCTGGAGTTGGGGGACCCCAAGAGTCTAGTTGGTGTTCTTTTTCACTGTGTCCAAGCTGGTACCTAAACTGCAAGGCAAAGTCCCCTTTATTCTTCCCTCTGCTTTTTCTCAAGCAGAAGGAGTCTCTCCTCATAGCCACTACAACTGTGAATATGCTGAGTCACACCTGAAACCAGCACATCTCAGAGTCTCACTCAAGGCCCATGGCATGTACTACCTGGTTACCACTGCTGATTTTTCAAGGCCCAAGAGCTCTTTCGTCGGCAGATGATGAATCCTTCCAGAGCCAGGTCCTTCCCTTCAAGGCAGCAGTTTACCTTCTGGCTGAGTGTGTGTCTAGAAATATTGTCCAGGAGGTAGGACCTGGGTGGGAGGCTTTACGACTCTCCCCAGTGACCTATCCTACTGTGGCTGAGCTGTTATCTAAGATGCAAGACAAAGTCTTCTTTACTCTTCCTTGTCCTCTCTTCAAGTGGAAGGACGGGATCTCTTTTGGAGCTGAGAGCTGTGCTGACTGGGGTTGGGGGATGGGTGGAGTAAGCGCTCCCTGGCCACCCTGTCTGGTGTCTTGCTAAATCACCTGCCCCCAACGTCCACTGGCTACAAACCCAGCTCAGCCTTAAGTCTTGCCTAGGAGTTGCAGTCCTTGTGGCCTAGCCTGCCTTTCAGGTTTATGTAGAACCCCAGAGTGCTTAAACCCAGAGTAGCAAGGCTTGTGGTATCTCAAATTACAACTGCTAGAATGGGCAATTCCCCTCTGGCTAGGGCTGGTCTAAATGTTCCCTCCATGTTCATTGGCTGAGTTCTGCCTGGTGTTGGCAGCACTAAGTTCCAATGCCAATTCCCACAGTCACTACACTCTCCTCCCCAAAGCACACAGTTTTGTCTCTATGCCATGTGGCTGCTGCCAGGAGATGAGGGAGGGTTGGTGTTGGCAATACAAGACTGTCTCTCCTACCCTCTTTAGTGCCTCTTTCAGTAATATGAAGTTAAAATCAGCTACTGTTTGCTTGCCTGATTTTTGGTTCTTATGAGGGTGTTTTTCTGTGTAGATTGTTGTTAAATTTGCTGTTTCTCCAGGGAGGACAATCAGCGAAGGTTTCTATTTAGCCATCTTGCTCTGCTTCCTCTCACATTTTATTTAGTTTGATCCTATTGCATTGACTATGATTTTTGTAAAGTGTTGAAGTGGTGACAATGATATCTTTGTTTTCTTCCTCATCTTGGTTTTTCACCATTAAGTATGATAATGACTATGGGATTTTATCATTATCCTTTATCATATTATGAAAGTTACCTTCTCTTCTTAGTTTTCTGAAAGTTCTTAGAGAATTAGTGTTAAATTGTGTCAGATAATTTTCTGCATATATTAAGATAATCTTGTGTAATTTTTTTCTCCTTTATTTTGTTAATATGGTAATTACACTGGTTTCCAAACACTAAATTGACCTCTCATTCCTGGAATAAAACCCACTTGGTTATAACATGTTATTTTTCTATATACTACTGGATTCAATTTGCTAAATATTTTGTTAAGAAATTTTACATGCATGTTAATGAGGGAATTGGTCTGTAATTTAGTTTTCTTGCACAATGTTTGCCTATTTTTGGAAATGTCGACCTTGTGAATCAAGCTGGGACAATTCTTTTCTTCTACTTTACAAAACATCTTATAAAATATTGGTATTATTACTTTCTTAAATATTTGATAGAATTTACCAACAATCCCATCCAGCTCTGACATTTTCTTTGTGGGAACATTTTCAGTTCAAATTTAATTTATTTAATGTGTAAGAGCTATTAAGTTTTTCTATTTCTTTTTATGTAAATTTTGATAATTTTTAAAGGAATTTTTATTTAATTGAAGATGTCAATCATATTGGCATAAAATCAATAATTCGTGTAACATAAAGAAGATCTGTAGTGATGTCTTCTCTGTCATTTATTATATTGCTAATTCATATAATTTCATTTTTAATTTTCTGTCTAGAAATGTATTTATTAATATTTTACAGATTTTTCTTTTTCTTTCGTTTATTTTCTCTGTTCGTGTTTTGTTTCATTGATTTTTCTGTTCTTATTTCTGCTTTTCCTTTCCTTGTATATACTTTGGGTTTAGTTTGCTCTTTTATTCTATATTCCTGAAGTATGAGGTTAAATCATGAGACCGCTCTTTTTTCTAACATAGTATTTAAAAGTTACAAATTTTCTTCTACATTCTGCTTTACCTGCATCCTACAAATTTTGATGCATTAAGTTTTCTATTATTTTTCAATTTAAAATGTATTTTCTGATTTTCCCTTGTTATTTCTTGTTTGACCCATGAACTATTTAAATGTGTGTTGTTTAATTTCAAAATTTAGGAGATCTGAAAGATATATTTCTGCTTCCAATTTCTAGTTAATTGCATTGTGATCAAAGAATATTTTCTATAAGACTTCAATCCTTTTATATATGCTAAGATTTATTTTACAGCTCAACAGTTTATCCTGGTCAATATTCTATATTAACTTTGAGAAATATATATTCTACTTTTGTTAGGCTAAGTTGACTGACACTTTTGCTCTAGACTTTTAAGTATTTATTGATTTTCTTTGTCTATGTGCTCAATGAATAACCTAAAGAGATTTGTTGAAATTTATAATTATCTATGTATATTTATTTCTCCTTTTAGTTCTGTTTAATTCTTTCCATGTATTTTGGAGCTCTATTTTTAGGCAAGGTGCATACACATTTAGAAATACGATATTTTATTCAAGCATGAACTCCTTTATCAGTATAAAATATCTCTCTTTATGTCTGGCAGTATTTCTTGACCCAAAGTCTACTTTGACTAATATCAATATAGCCACCCCCACTTTCTTATCACTCATATGCACATGGTAAATATTTTCCATCCTTTTACTTTTAGCCCGTCTGTGTCTTTTTAAGTTAAATTATGTTTCTTGTAGATAGTTTATAGTTGAGTCTTGCCTTTTTATCCAGACTGACAATCTGTGCTTTTAACAGGAATATTTAGACCATGTATATTTAGTGAGGATCTCAATATAGTGAATGTATCATCTTACCATTTGTTTTCTATTTGTAGCATCTGTATTTCCTTCCTTCTTTTCTCATGTGCTGCCTTCTTTTGGATTAATTATATTTCTTTAGTATTCCATTTTATCCATGTATTAGTTTATTAGGTTTACTCTTTTGATATTTTTTTAAATGGCTGCCTTAGGGTTTCTCATATGCATCTTTAACTTATTAGAGTCTACTTTCAACGATAATTCAATTCTCCCTGGCCATTGTGTTGTTATACATATTATTTCTACATATGTTATACACCTAATAATAAATACAGTGTTAATATTTTTGCCTTAAATATTTGATATTTTTAAAAATATAAAAAGAAATAAAAATGTACTACATATTTATTATTTCTTACACTCTTCACTTTTCAATATTTTCATCTGGTATCATTTTCCTCTGCCTGAAGAAACTCCTAGAGGGTGGATATTCTGCTAATAAATTATCTGAGCATCTTATTTATCTGAAAAATCCTTTATTTTGTCTTCATTTTTGAAAGATATGTTTGCACATATGAAATTCTTGGTTGATGGTTTTTATTTGTTTTAACATTTAAAGAAATGTTCCGCTGTCTTCTAGCTTGATTGTAAATAGCCACGGTCTTTTTTTTTTTATCTTTGTTCCCCTGTACACTATGCCTGTACCCCAGCAATTGGCTGCTCTTCAGGTTTCTCTTACTCAGCGTTTTTAAACGATTTGTGGCGTGCCATGGTTTAGTTTTCTATGGGTGTTTATTCTGCTGGGAATTTGTTGAGCTTCTTAGATCTGTGGCTTTGTAGTTGTAATCAAATTTATACTTTTTTGGCTGTAACTTAAAAGGATGTTTTCTGTACAGCTCGATTTTATGGGACTGAAGTTGCACATGTTTCACTGCTTGATACTATCCCATGAGTAACTGAGATAGTTGTTTTGCTTCTTTTTATCCTATCTTATTTCCATTTGAATAGTTTCTAAAGCTATGTATTCAACTTCACTGCTTTTTTATTATTTTGTTGTTGTTGTTGTTGTTGTTGTTGTTGTTGTTGTTGTTTTGAGATGGAGTCTCACTCTGTTGCCAGGCTGGAATGCAATGGTGCGATCTCAGCTCACTACAACCTCTGCCTCCTGGGTTCAAGTGATTCCCCTGCCTCAGTCTCCTGAGTACCTGAGACTACAGGTGCACACCACCACACCCGGTTAATTTTATTTATTTATTTATTTTTTTTTTTTAGTAGAGATGGGGTTTCACCATATTGGCCGGGATGGTCTCCATCACCTTGTGATCCACCTGCCTTGGCCTCTCAAAATGCTGGGATTACAGGTGTTAGCCACAGCGCCTTGCCTGCTTTTTTTTAGTGTTCAATCTGCCCTTTATTGCATCCAGTAAAACTTTCATTTGAAATACTGTGTTTTTCAGCTCTATAAATTTTATTAGTTTCCTTAAAACTATATTTCCCATATATTACCTCATGATGTTTATATTTTCCTTTAAGTCTTTTAATGTATTTACAATAAATATTTTAAAGTCCTCGTCTGTTAATATCATCATTGTCTTTTCTGGATCAGTGACATATTTTCTGCAAATTATGAATACATTTTATTGCTCCTTCATGTGCCTAGTAAACTTTTATTGGAAGCTAAGCTTAGTGACTGGTATGATGTTGAGTGCTAGATTTTGTTGTCTTTAAAGAGTGTTGGATTTTTTCTCAAATGCACTAAAGTTACTTGAGGATATGCTGAATTATTTTGAGGCTTGTTTCAAAACTATATTGGGGCAGATATAACGTTGCCTTTACCCTAGGTATCATTTCACTCTACTACTAAACCATTTCTTCTCAAGGGACTCTACTGAATGTTCCAGTTGTTCACTTCACTCTGACTGGTTGAAAGATGAACATCTCCTCCCACCCTGTGTGAGCTGTGGGAATTATTTAGCATACACATCCCATCCCATTCTTTTCTCAGTCTCATGGAATGTTACCCTTTGCATGTGCCATTGAGTACTCCACAATACTAAGGTGACCTCCCTACCTATATATGGAACCCTTTCTCTGCATACCCTTTTCCTGTCTGGTTCTTCACACTGCACATTCCAGTCACCTCAACCCCTGCAGACTCTGATTCCTATTTTCTCAACTCAAAAAGACCGTGTTCTCCTTAAGTTTCTCCTGCCTGGGTGACTGCCCAGAAAAAGCCTCCAGGCAGAAAGCCAGGGTAACGGTCAGGTTCATTTTCTTGTTTCTCTTCTTTCAGGGATATCCATCTTACACTGCTTTTGGTCCAATGTCTGAAAAAAGCTTTTAGTTGTTTATGGTAGGATATTAAATCTGGTACCAGTTACTCCATCATGGCTCGAGTGAAATATTTGTTTTCAAAAAGATAAAATGTAAAGTGTAATGTAATTAAGGATGTGGCAAGTATAGTCAAATAGTAATTGCTTGTGCTTTTTTTCAACTGCACAATAGAACTAAAGTAGGTTTTATCCTACAATTTTATATAATCCCAAATAGAACTCCATTACTTCCACTAAAAATTCCCCATAATGTACAGGGAGCCAGGTCTAGACACTTTAATAAGAGTTAAAAATACATACTTCTATTGTATATTTGCATTTAGAGTATCTTTTTTTACTTTGTTAAGCAATTTTATTTTGTCATAAAGTGAGTCTCCTGCCAAGGACAGATTTTATTGTTCTACTCTATAATGGACAGGGGAATGTCTAATTCCTACTCGACATATAAAGAAGAGTTTTTCTTCTCTGTCTTTGCCTTTTTGCTTTTCATTGGATTAATCTTCAATAAATATTTCAAGGTCCAACTCAAGTCTCTTTCTCCAGGGAATCTTACCCAACTGTTTTATCCCTGTTTTAGTTATGATAAAGCTAAACAGTTGCCAAAAAAAAAAAGGAAAGAAAGAAAGAAAAAAAGAAAGAAAGAAAAAGAAAGAAAAAAAGAAAGAAAGAAAGAAAGAAAGAAAGAAAGAAAGAAAGAAAGAAAGAAAGAAAGAAAGAAAGAAAGAAAGAAAGAAAAAGAGAGAGAGACCATAAAACACAGCACCTTGAAGTATATGGAAATTTCTCTCTCAGCTATCAGTTTGAAGGTTAGCAGTGCATGGTAAGCAGAGCAGCTCTTTCCAAGCCTCCTTTCAAGCCATCATGTCATAACCCCTTAGATACAACCCCTACATGGTCAAAGTTGGATTGCTGCCACTTTTCTTAGTAGTAGTTATGTAGTTTCTTTTTCTCTTTTTTTTATTATTTTAAGTTCCGAGGTACAAATGCAGGATGTGCAGGTTTGTTACATAGGTAAACGTGTACCATGGTGGTTTGCTGCTCCTATCAACCTATCACCTAGGTATTAAGCCCAGCGTGCATTTGCTATTTTTCCTAATGCTCTCCTTCCCCATCATCCCTGACAGGCCCCACTGTGTGTTGTTCCCCTCCCTGTGTCCATGTGTTCTCATTGTTCACTTCCCACATAGAAGTGAGAACATGCAGCGTTTGGTTTTCTGTTCTTGTGTTAGTTTGCTGAGGATAATGGCTTCCAGCTCCATCCATGTCCCTACAAAGCACATGATTTCATTCCTTTTTTATGACTGCATAGATTTCCATAGTATATATGTACCACATTTTCTTTATCCAGACTGTCATTGATGGGCATTTGGGTTGATTCCATGTCTTTGCTATTGTGAATAGTGCTGCAATGAACATACCTGTGCATGTATCTTTATAATAGAATGATTTCTTTTGTGTATATACCCAGTAATGGGATTGCCGGGTCAAATGGTATTTCTGGTCCTAAATCTTTGGGGAATGGCCACACTGTCTTCCACAATGATTGAACTAATTTATGCTCCCACCAGCAGTATAAAAACATTCCTATTCCTCTGCAACCTTGTCAGCAGCTGTTGTTTCTTGACTTTTTAATAATCGCCATTCTGACTGGTGTGAGATGGTATCTCACTGTGATTTTGATTTGCATTTCTCTAATCACTGAAGTTGAGCCTTTTTTCATATATTTGTTGTTCTGCCACTTTTTCTTTCTCTTCCAGAACAGCCAGTTGTAAGGGGTAAAATAAATTGGAGAAGAGAACATCCACATGGATTAAGTCCCAAGCTCACCCTTTGTTAGTGAAAATGTAGTCACGTGGCCATCCCTACTACAAGGTAGGCTAGAACATATAATCGAGCTGGATAGCCATGATATTGCTGCGTTAACATATAAGAAGGGGAGATGAATTTTGGAGGATAGCTAGCATTCTCCTAATTTAACTCTCCCTTCTCAGAACTCAACTTTGTGTTCAGATCTAGCACAGCAGTCAGCCCTGCTAATCAGACAAGTAAGAGGGGATGCTTAAAGGGGAAGGATCCATTTAATAAACTTTTTGTCCAAATAGACACATTATTTAAATAAAAATAAATAAGTTATTGGCTGGGCATGGTGGCTCACACCTGTAATCCCAGCACTTTGGGAGGCCAAGGCGGGTGGATCACGAGGTCAGGAGATCGAGACCATCCTGGCTAACATGTGAAACCCAGTCTCTACTAACAATACAAAAAAAATTATCTGGGCGTGGTGGCAGGTGCCTGTAGTCCCAGCTACTCGGGAGGCTGAGGCAGGAGAATGGCGTAAACCCAGGAGGTGGAGCTTGCAGTGAGCTGAGATCGTGTCACTGTACTGCAGCCTGGGCAACTGAGCAAGACTCCGTCTCAAAAAAAAAAAAGTTATTGTTATTTGTCTTTGTTTAAATAAGTTATTATGTGTACAAATAAAGAGTCAGTAAATCTGATTCTTGCTTGGTGGTTTTCATTATTCCTTTATGTAAAGTTGCATGTTCAATAGGTCTATTAATGAGACTTTCTCAAGTACAATTTCCGTTTAGTACTCATTTCAGGTAGGCAATGGACGCATGCAATGTAATTCATTCATTATTACTATAAGTTTGGGGCATAGATAGACCAGATTTAAATCTTGGTTTTTGTCATTTTCAAGCTTTGTGGCTTTGGTGAATCATTTAACTTCTCTGAGCCTCATGTTTTTGTAACCATACAGTATCTATCTTTCAGAGTATGGCAAAGATTAAATGAGATAACATTTGTAAATACCTAGTACAGTGTCTGAGCACAGAGTTGGAGCCCAAAAAATTGGGGAAATACACACACACACACACACACACACACATACACACTCATCTTGGTCTCTCGTTCTCTCACTGTTCTCCTTTCTTTGGAATATTGAGTAGTTCACAATGTACACCTACAAGGTACAAGTACACCTTTCATTCTGTTCTGCCACAAAAGTGTAACTTTTCTTCTGAAGTAGATTTTCTCGAAGTACACGTCCAAGAATAATAATCATTAACTGAGCTTAGAAAAAAAAAATTCAGATGGCATGAAAGTCAGAAGAGAGATTCCTTTCTCCTTTTTTCTTTTTTGAGAAATGAAAGAATCTTTCTGGGGATCCAAAGACTAATATTATGTAGTGGTAATAGCTCCTGTCTGAGAATCTTGATATGACTCTGAATTCCACAACTAGCTATGTGCACTTGAAAAAATCACTTAGTCTGCCTGGGTCCTAAAGAGAATAGAGTCCTAAAGAGAATAGTAATAATGTCCATTTATGAGAATGACTGCGCTAGTAATGTTTTTATTTAGTTTATTTTTTATTTAGTTGTACAGTCAAGGCTAAAAGAACTTAAATAACTTGTCCAAGGTTTCTGAGCAATGAACCAGTGGTTTTCATCCAAATCTACTTTATCCAAAATTTTTGCTGTTAACCAAATGGGGATATCAGACAAGCTTACCTTCAGGTTGAATTCAATGACTCTAAAATTCAATGACTATAAATGTGGGTCAAGGAAAGATCAAAACAGAACACAGTTGCCCAGAAGACACCACAGTGAAAGCTATATTTTTTGACTGAGACAAATACATTCGGAGCTCAGTTGTGCCAGTTAGCATGTTAAGATATACAAGGTCTAAATCAACATACTCAGAAGGCTATTCTCTTTTTCTTATGCTCATGGGTCAAAACAGTTGAAAGCAAGAAAGAATTCCGTGAAAGGTCCATGATTTTGAAATTCTCCTAACCAAACTTACCCATTAATTACCTCCCCACCTTCTAGTGTGGAACCACTTACATTTATTCTTTATTGCATCCAAGTTTTTGTTTGTCCATCATCTTTCTTCTCTTATTAGGCTTCTTCCTCCTTGGAGAAAGGTCTATGCTTTAAAAACTTTTCTCCAAGCCCAGAGCTGCTGATTTCCCTTGCAGGCTTGTGTTTTGAAGCATTCTTCTACACTATGGTCCACTTCAGACATCCTTGCTGTCCATTGACTATCTGGCATTGTCACTGCCTTCCAAGTTGTAGCCTTTAGCTTTACTTTAATGTGCAATTAATTTAGTAGATATTTCACCATAGAAATTTCCAGTAGAACTCAAAAATGGTACCTACACTCGAAATCCGCTTGTTTCACAAATAACAAACTGAATATCAGTTTGTGCTCAGCTAAGACAGCCTACTATGCTATAATTTATTTCACCTTCATATTATGTACCAGAAAGTATTCTGTGCTTTGTACTATTTATCTTATTTAATCCTCATAAAAACTATATGTAGTGAGCATTATCTGATCTTTGGGGTATTTTGCCTCCTTCATCTCCGTTATGGATCTACTTGCTGTTTTTAAATACCTATTTCTAAGCTACCAAGGTTTAAAACTTCATTTGGCTTGTAAACATTTGATTTATTAGAGTGTTGTAAACTGTGTTGATATAAACCTCAATTAGTTTAAATCTCACAGTAGCAGCAAAAAGGAAAACAGCATAAAAAAAGGCAACAAACTGAAGTTGTCATCCAGTCAAAATCCAAAAAAGAATAAAATAAAATAAAAAGGGTTTAACATGGGGCTCCAACTCTAAAGCAATTCATTTGTTTATTTAATCATGCAATATATCTAATCCAGCCCTAGAGACATGACAACAGATGGGGCGTGTGTTGGGATGAATACCCAAGCGAATATGTTCTGTTTGAGAGCTGTCATGCAGGAGTTAGTGGAGAGGATTTAAAAAATCTTAAAATTAATATGTCTCTCTCTTGACACCCCCCAAACTTAGTATGTATCCTTTGTGACACTACCAACAGACAAACTCTAAGGAAAGGGGGCAGTTAGTGCAGTATGAAAGCCACCATATGGAGGGCATCCTCCCCAGAGAAACTTCAGTTCCAAGTTGAGTCTCAGAAAGATGTACGCCAAGGTCATGAAACATTACGCACAGACAGGGAACAGCTCTGCTATTGCTCATATTACCAGGGTTGAAATTTGAGTTCAATCATGGTTGAGCACTGCTGCAAATTCCCCTGGTGAAAAAAAAAAATGTGCACAGTGCCTTCTCATTTGTGAAATATTTTCACATTTTTTACCTAAGAATGGGAGCTCTTGTTCATGGTCATCACTAAACCCAAGATTAAAATAATGGATCAGTCGTTTAATGCTGAACAGTAAAATAAATGCATGTAAATAAAGTCAACAGGGAGAGAAATACTGCAATGAAGAACAGTGTAGCACTACACGTGTCTAAATATGTACAGCTTGCAGGAAAAAAATAAAAGAAACAAATGCTAAGGGGAAGTAATCCATTTTCCTTAATTAAAAAAAAAGTACTGTCTCCATCTATCTACCTATCTACCTACCTAATTTCACAAAAGATTTGAGGCAATATTACACAATATTCATATATATATATATAAATAAATAAAATAAACAAGTCAGAGTTAGAGAAACTATCAACAAAGAGAAAGATAGGATCAGGTTGATGATTAAGACAAGGACAAGCTCATGCCAATAATTTCAACACCTTGGGAGGCTGAAGTGGGAGGACAGCTTTAGCCCAGAGGTTCAAGACATCCTGGGTAACAAAGCAAGACTCTGTCTCTACAAAAAAAATTTAAAAATTAGCCGAGTGTGGTGGCTCATGCCTGTAGTCCCAGCTACTAGGGAGATTGAGATAGGAGGATAGCTTGAGCCCAAGAGTTCAAGGCTGCAGTGAGCTATGCTCACAACACTGTACTCCAGTCTGGGTGACAGAGCAAGACCCTGTCTCCAAAAAATAAATAAATAAATAAATAATCAGTAATCAATATATAAATAAAAAGAAAGATTGCAACAGATCTCCAGATGTCTTAGCGCATCTGTAGAAAAGTTATGACAGTTTATCAACAAAAGGAACATCTTTTCCTTACACTTAAGCTTGAAATAAACTTCTTATATGAAACTTAAAATAGAGCACTGAGTGACACCGTAGATGGTATTCTTAACCACTTATTTCCATAAGCGCAGCAACAAAGTGTGTAGAGCTTTTTATTCTAGCGTCCCTGAAAGTCAGCTGAGACCTGTTGCCAAACTACGAATGTGTAGGATGTTAAAATAATGTCGTTTCACTCTGCAAGTCTCTTAGCTCCAGTTTTATCCAGGGGTAAATTCTAGTATTTCTGGCTGAAACATATTTTTCAATCTTACATAAATGTCAGATCTTTCTTTGGAGACTTTTGATGAAAATCTGAGCTGCTGACAGGCCAAGATTACTTTCCTTGGGAACGTAGGTGTGGGTGAGAAATATGTGAAAGTATAGCCTTTAAAGGTGATGACATCTGATAGCAGGACTTTTCGTAAAAATGGAGGCACCTAACCAGGACTTTCAACAGAAAGGACCAGCATCCTATCTCTCTCCTGAGGCTTGCTCTTAGAACGTAAACAAATAGGCAGCTGGTCTCTGGTGAAAGGCCTGAAACAAATTTGATGTGTTCCCCTGACATCTGAAAGTGAGAAGGCCTCTAATGGCCTAACTGTAAGTTCCTCTTCCTAGTCTGAACCCATAAATAAGGTCCAATAAAGAGAGGACCAGGACCAGGGATACATTCTTTCTTATCCCTGAGTAGCAGGTTCCCCTTTTCTGCCAGTTAATGGAATTATTCACAGGCAGATCACATCCTCATGCAAGAACCAAGGGCACCCCACCCTCTTAGTACTATAAAGTCAGCCTCCCAAGATCCCTGGTTGTTCCCACTGTTTCCAAGTGCAACCTCCATGTGACCCTGCATGGTGATCAAGACATGGCCCTAAAGTGGTACCCTCAAGGACACTGAAACAGCCTGGCCACTTTCTTTAGCCATCAAAAGGCATCACACCACCAGGGGTAATATCAAATGTCTGTCCTCATTCACTCCTGTGATTCCAACTGAAGAAAAGAGGCAGAAAATAAGAACCTTATTCCTCTCCCTGAAGTTACTGTTTTCCTCAGTCTTTGTTTTATTCTCTTTCCTTCAATTTTTTTTTTTTTTTTTTTTTTTTTTTTGCAGAGACAGAGTCTTGCTCTGTTGCCCAGGCTGGAGTGCAGTGGTACAGTCAGAGCTCACTGTAGCCTCAAATTCCTGATCTCAAGGGATCCTCCCACCTCAGCCTCCCAAGTACCTAGGACTATACTGCCACCACGCCCAGTTATTTATTTCCTGCAATTTTTGTACTCTATCTCTGTGCTGTTCTAGGTAACTAATATTTTCCATGATTAAAAACTGTATCTGGCCAGGCACAGTGGCTCATGTCTGTAACCGCAGCACTTTGGGAGGCTGAGGTGGGTGGATCACTTGAGGTCAGGAGTTCAAGACCAGCCTGGCCAACATGGTGAAACCACGTCTCTACTAAAAATACAAAAATTAGCCTGGCGTAGTGTTGTGCACCTGTAATCCCAGCACTTTGGAAGGCCAAAGCAGGAGGGTCACTTGAAGTCAGGAGTTCGAGACCAGCCTGGCCAACATGGTGAAACCCCAACTCTACTAAAAATACAAAAATTAGCTGGGCGTGGTGGTATGCACTTGTAATCCCAGCCACTTGGAAGGCTGAGACAGGAGAATCGCTTGAACCCAGAAGGCGGAGGTTGCAGTGAGCTGAGATCATGCCCCTGCACTCCAGCCTGGGTGACAGAGTGAGACTCTGTCTCAAAAATAAAAGTAAAAAAAGTAAAATAAAAATTATACCTTCTGTTCAAATTGTATCCATTCTAGTGATAAATGACCCTTTTCTCTACCAGTGTTTCGCAATGTTTAGTGATCAGTCCACCTGCGTTGAGATCCCCTGGAATCCTTGCTAACATGCTGATTCCATTGATCAGAATTTCTGAAAGTGAGTCCTAAGGGTTTGTATTCTTAACATGCTTTTGTGGTGATGCTGTGGCACTTTAGAGCTACTGACCGAGATATTTGGTTACATGGCAGCAGCTACATCAGTGAATGTATCTCACCCATGCACCCAGCCCTGACATACCTTCAGGTGAGACCCAAACAGAGAGCCTGGCTGAGTTGGGAGCCTTGGGACAACAATTTTGTGCTTTAATTGCTGCCCCGGTTTTAACGGGGCACTTTGCCTTTATGCACTGCTAAGCAATTCTACTGCCGTGTACACTCCCACCTGACACATATAGCGGGAGAGACTAAAAATAGACCCCACCTGCACAGAACATCCCAAAACAGGGCTGCTTCCTTCCTTCTGTTCTGTGATCCAGGGACATTGCTCAAGAAGCATTTGTTCTCAATTACTCTTGCTAAGAAATGACACGTGCATTCAGACAGCAGTGTGACCTCTTTTATGTTAAAAGAACTTGTATGGGAAAAAAAACCAAAACTGCAATTATGGTCATACCTATTGACTATATATGTATACACACACACACACACACACACACATATATATTAACTAAATGAATATATCAAACATTGCATATACTTTTGGCATATTTGGTTTTCTCTTTCATGGAACATAGGGACTAATCTGTATTCAGGTTAATAATTATACATTATTGTGGTCTTACATATAATTTGACCCAGAAACAAGAAATCAAGAATGTTCTTTATATATATTCAATTTTATTTTATTTTATTTTCAATTTTTGTTTATTTTTATTTTATTTTATTTATTTATTTTTGAGAGAGAATCTCACTCTGTCACCCAGGCTGGAGCAGTGTCACGACCTCGTCTCACTACAACCTCCACTTCCTGGGTTCAAGCTATTCTCCCACCTTAGCCTCCTGAGTAGCTGGGATTACAGGTGCACACTACCTTGCCGGGTGAATTTTTATATTTTTGTAGTGATGGGGTCTCTCCATGTTGCCCAGGCTGGTCTCAAACTCTTGAACTCAAGCGATCCACCTGCCTTGGCCTCCCAAAGTTCTAGGATTACAGGTGTGAGCCACTGCACCTGGCCTGTATATCAGTTTTAAGGTGTTCAGAATACAGTGTAAATCAGTGGTTTTATGCCTAATGTGCACGTAAGAATAATCTAAAGAACTCATTTATCTAAGGGTGTTTTGAACTCGTTCTGCTAGTGTATTAGTCAGGGTTTTCCAAAATAACAGAACCAATAGGCCTTACCCACACATCTATTTATCTCTGTGTGCATGCACATGTGTACATTAGGTTGGTGCAAAAGTAATTGCTATTTTTGCCTTTACTTTCAATGGCAAAAACTGCAATTAGGTTTAATAGAGAAAGAGATTTATGAGGAGGAATCAGCTTGCATGATTATGGAGTCCGAGAAGCCCATGATCCGCCGTCTGCAAGCTGTAGATCCAGGAGAGTCAGTGGTGTAATTAAGTCCCAGTTCAAAGCGCCAGGGGGGCCACTAGGGCTAAGCCCAGACTAAGGGCAGGAAAGGTGGAATGAGATGTCCCAGCTCAAATACTGGGGCAGAAAAAAAAGGGGGGCAAGTTCTTCTTTCCTCTGCCTTTTGTGCTCTTCAGGCCCTCAGTGGACTGGATGGTGCCACCTGCATTGGGCAGGGCCGTCTGCTTTACTGAGTCCACTGATGCTGATGTTAATCTCATCTGGAGCACCTCCACAGACACACCCAGAAATAAAGCTTAATCTGGGCACTGCATGACCTGGTTAGGTTGATACTAAAATCAACTTCACAGCCAGTTCTCAGCATGTAGCCTTGGACAAGTTACTTAACCTCTCTGCCTCGATTTCTCCATTTGTGAAACTGGCATAATAACAGTATATAAATATTAAATTAGTTAATACAAGGTTGAGCATGGTGGCTTACGCCTATAATCCCAGCACTTTGGGAGGCCAAGGCAGGCAAATCACTTGAGCCCAGGACTTCAAGATCAGCCTGGGCAACATGGTGAAACCCCATCTCTACAATAACAACAACAAAAATACAAAAATTAGCCAGGTATGGTGGTATGTGCCTGTAGTTCCAGCTACTCAGAAGTGTGGGGCCGGAGAATTACTTGAGCCCTGGAGGTTGAGGCTACAGTAAGCCCTGATGGTGCCACTGCACTCCAGCCTGGGCAACCCTGTCTCCACAAAAGAAAAAAAAAAATAGTTAATATACATAATGCTTTAGAAAAGTGTTTGTCAAACAACATATGATCGATATGTATTATCATTAAATGACAACTACTCGTTGGATTGCTCATTAAAAGACTTGAAAAAATGCATCCAGAGTAGATCCTGGAAATCTACATTTAAAATAATTATTGCTAATAATTCTGATGCCGGTGGCTCATGGATCATCGTTTGAGAGCTGGTAATCTAATAGGACCATTCATTTGAGTTTAGGAAAAAATGTTGGTATTCTACTTCTATTAGCTCTCTTTATCAGAAAATAGAAAATTTATTTTAATAGTACTTAAAATAGTAGCTGATGCTGGGGCCTTCATTAGTCTATGATTTAGATATCTTATAGGGGTCTCCAGGAATTTCCTATAAAGTAGGAAAGGGAATCTCACAAGATAGGAGCTGATGGTCGTCCCTGCACCAGTGATCTTTCAGTGTACGGTGATGCATTGCAATTTGCATTCATGCTGAATGAAATGAATTTATAGACTATATTTATCTAATTATAGATCATTACAAAAAAACAATTGACTTGAAAAGATTTTTGCTAAAAGTGTATACATCCATGACAATGCTAACAATTTCAACAAAAGTTAAGAAGAAAATGACATTACCATTTGTCTTGGTTTTTGCACGATCCCTCTGCCAACCACATCTTCAATAAAAGCAATCTTCATATAATCAATCTGACAAAAAAGAGGCCCCCAAAAGTGCATTTATCAAGAATACTGTTTGAAATGTTAATGGTTTCATTGATAATTATTTCATCCCAAGTATACATTATGCTGTGATCTGTTAAAGAATTTCTCTAGTGCATTAAGACAGTTTGGAGAGTGGCTGGCACAGTGGTTCATGCCTATAATCCAGCACTTTGGGAGGCTGAGACAGGAGAATTGCTTGAGCCCAGGAGTTCAAGACCAGCCTGGGCAACATAGAGAGACCCCACCTCTATTAAAAATAAAAATAAAAACCTGGCCAGGAATGGTGGTGCATGCCTTTGGTCTTAGCTACTTGGAAGGCTTAGGTGGGAGAATAGCTTGAGCCCAGGAGTTCAAGGCTGCAGACAGCTATGTCACTGCACAAGACCCTGTCTCAAATAAATAAATAAAAGTTTGGAAAGCATTAGAGTAATTTTTGAGATTCAAAATTCTCTTTGTTAACTAGTCAATTCGTGTGTACAGAGATCAATAACAAAAGTAAAACATTGTCTTTTTAATTTGAGAAAAAATGATCATCTCACTAGAAGTAAATTAAAGTGTACTACACAATCTAAAAGATCTCGTGTTTTTTAGATGAAGTTTTTTCCTTGGAGCATGAAATAAAATTAAAACCAATTACTCAATCTGAGCCCAGTTGCAACTAACTTCTCCCTTCTGTTTGTCCTTAAGATGCTTGTATAACAAAGCAAATTCATGAGATATCTGAGTATAATTTCCCTGGGCAGTAGTTGATTTCCACTCAGCCTTGGGAGATGACTCAACAAAAGAAAATTTGTGGGGTAAAGAAGACATAAATAGACAACAGATAAAAATTGATGGGATTGATGTCTCGCTGTAAGCCAAATAGAATTTCTGCAGACCAAATGGTTTTGAAAGGCATTTACCGTATTGTGTGTAACTCTCTGTGATTATATCTGGGAGTCATCATTTCACTTTCACACTCACTGTCAAATGAACATCAGCCTCCAATTTAACACTGTGTGGAGGAGGGGTCAGAGCAAATAACTCTTCAGATTTTTATGGTAGGGAAATTATCATGTATCCACATTGCTCAGACCTTTGCAGAACATGTAGGTTACTTTGGACTTGAGCTTTGATATTTGTACTTTATGACATTTACTAATGACTCAAAAACATGCAGTGTACTCCTGAACTTTTAAATCACGGATATGTCTTCTGTTCTGTAGTACTACACTAACTACAGTAACCACCTGCCTATGAAAATTAAATATTGGTTCATGGTTATAATTACAGGCACAAGCTTAAGGCAGTGAAGCTTAAAATTAAGTTGAATCATATGAAATGCCATTTTTGGAAGCTGGAAATGGTAAAAATCGTCAACTCTGGAGCCAAGCAATCCTAAACTCTGGTTGGTCCTGCCAGTGCTGGTGAATGGCTCCACTCCAATCTAGGGGTGCCCGGCTCCAAAGACAGCTCCTAAACTCTGAATGTTGTACCTGCATTTAACAGTCTCATAAAAGTATTATCTCTACCACTCCAGTTTTAGCTACTGTAGTTAGTGTAGAGGGCTAAAATCCTCATGTACGGCATTTAATTACATGAGAAACTTTCTTCAAAGGGAAGTTGAACTCTAACTTATAAAGTCTTTCAAATCCTATATGTAGTGTTCATTTCCCCAAAGATATCTATGCTCATCAAGGTCCAGAAATTTGTAAATTTAGAGAAATAAAATTAACATATGAGTATACAGACCACAACTTAACCAAACAAATGAATTTTTCCTTCAAGATAGACTCTGTGGGAGCCTGTACATTTATTCTCAAGATGAGGCTATTATTTGAAATGTAGTTGGTGCCCCTGTTGGCATTTCTCTAAGAGAGAATTTATAAAAAGCCTCCTCATTATTTTATAGTTACACCTCATAAATCTGTTCACCTTGGGGTGATCAAATGAGAGGCTGGCAGGATATCAATCTGTGTTTTCAATACTGGATATTTGAATAGTGATGAAAACACCAAGAGGAATGACCACTTTGTCAGAATTGAAATGAAGCCTTTCTAGAGCTAAAAACCCTGGGCTGAATGTCAAGAAGGCTTATGGATTGGTTTAGTAGGATAATTATGTGGCTATTCACTGGTAAGTGAAAAGAGGAGAGAAATAAGCATGAAAAAGTCATACTAAATGTGATCGTATTTTGGTGTTTGGTGTCGGTCCCATCTATTTTCTAAGAAATTCTTAAATTCTGCTATATGATTTTATAAAAATTCTCTAATGTTTGAACATGAAACAGCATAAGTGCCTTTGACTCTGTCGATCAGTCCCCTCCAAGCCTTCTGTGTTTGAGGGACTTTTCCTGCCTGCGATCCCCAGGAGGTACCCTTCCACAGGGACTCACACAGCAGCATATCTGTGTACTCTATCCAGCTGTTCCTGTTAATAAGAGATAAAATTGAGACATAGAAGGTGAACACTTTTTATTTCCTTTCCCTCCTGGAAATTGCAGCACCCAGTGTGCCCTGAGTGTCAGTGTTCTATGCTTAGCAAGTCACTAAAAGCACAATTCACAGCTTCCCGTCAACAGCAGCTCTTGTCCCGGCTTCTCGGATGATTCCCATGAACTTGGCATTCAACCTAAGGGTACAGAGTCATAAACTGGAGTTGGCTTTTTTTTTGGAGTGTTTCTTTTGTTTGATTTTTGTTTGAGAGAGAGAGTCTCACCCTGTCACCCAGGCTGGAGTACAGTGATCAGGGCTCACTCTAGCCTCAATCTCTTGGGCTCAAGTTCCCACGTGGCTGGGATTCCCAAGTAGCTGGGACCACAGGCACACACTACCATGCCCAGCTAATTTTTTTTTTTTTTTTTTTTAATTTTTAGTAGAGTTGAGGTCTCTTTATGTTGTCCAAGCTGGTCTTGAACTCCTGGGCCCAAACCATCTGCCTGCCTCGGCCTTCCAAAGTGCTGGGATTACAGGCACGAACCACCGCGCCTGGCCTGGGGTGTTTCTTTTGTACCATCATCTATTTGAGCGAATCTCCATGCAAACGACAAGACCCATGATTCTGTCTCACAGAGACCTTCGGATTAAGCCCAATCCAATTAGATTTTAATGTCAGTTTTTATTGACCTGTGGTAGAGAGGCTGATAAATTTTCCCAGTAAAACCTTCTTCCTAAAGACTCTTTCATATTGCTGATCTTCTACACCAGCTGTTCTTAAATGGTTTCTCTCTCCACACCACAGAGTAATCTGACAAGAAAGATGGAATGAGAGCAACTCGGGAAATGTGCCTAGACTCTCACCTCTTTTAGTTGTGTAACTGCCAACACTGTGGCCACATTACTGATGAAGGTGTCTTGCATGGAAGTGTCATCTGTTAGGTATGTTAAAGAGAAAAGAGGCTAAGAATAATTGACACCAAAACCTACTGAGTTTAAAGGATGTGAGATGACACCCAGATGCCTGAGAGGGGTGATAAACACAGGCACGATATTTTAAGGGTTCCAGAGTTGGCAGTCCTGGATTGCAGGATGGCCACTCACCACTACTGCCAGGTCCAACTTATCTTCAGGATTGCTTGACTCCAGAGCTGGTTTTAAACCAGTTCTGGCCAACCAAACTGAGAATTTCACAAGGTTCAGCTTAATGAAGCTCTGCTGCCTGAAGTTTGTCTTTTGTGTCCACTTGGTGCTCCAGGTATTTTCTGGTCTTACACCAACCTTCTCCAAATACTGCCAGTTGTTGAGTGGCCTCTTGCTGGATCCTATAGTTTGCATTGTCCTTTAACTGTCTTCCTTTTACTGCATTCAAATCCACAGCTCTCCAATTAGGGATCATGCTTAGGTGTTGCTGCAGCTTCATGCATTACTTAGCTTCCCCTCTTAGAGCAAAATGGAACCCAAAGGAATCCACAGTAAGAGAAATTTTTAGAGTAAGGAAAGCAGAGAGGATAGCTTTGCATAGATCTGGAGTGATAGGACACCTTTCTTGGCCCTCAGTTCTAATCTAGCCAAGTGGCTGCCTACCTCATCTAGACATATGACTGTCTTTTCCTAAGGCCTTCTTGTGGTGATTTGGAAACTGGAAAACATATTACATTGTTCTCCAGGCCACACTCAAGATGTGTCTATTTTTGTTACTCATTTTGCAATGGCTTTAAATAGCATACCTTGGGAGGCATTTTGAGATCAAGGAGTTTACCTTTGAGATAATGTCTCTTCTTTGTCAGCACTGGGGCCACAAGATATGTGCTGTTATGATATTGCAATCCACTGGGATAAAAATAACTCATGATGTCAGACCTTCATCCCAGGAGTCCTGCCCTCTTGAGATCATCTTCCAGGAGGGGAGGTAGGGTGGGCCAGGCCTGGAGCCTCCGCAGAGACAGAAATAAAGTGCTAATGGCCTTCCGCGACACGGACAAGAGTGGGAAGTGGACAGATATATTTATCAAGAGAAACGGCTCCAAGCATCTGCTACGTCCCCATTCTCCTATTTTTCCCAGGTCTATTTCTGGCATCTCTTTCCACAGCACAGGCAGCTCCGCAGAATAAAAAGCATTTCTCCCACCTGCCCTGGCCTCTGACCTGGCTCTGAAAGAGGCAGGTTGTAGATGATGGTTGTCAGTGTCTGGAGTTTTCACTGAAAAACAGTCACCTGCAATGGAAAGACACACAGAGGGGAGTGATTTCATCACCATTGATTTTTCCCAGCTTTCAGTTTTGTATCTCCAGGGTGGAACTCAGTACAGCAGCATCCCTCAGTGGTTCCAGCCCAGAAGTGCAGGGGGAAGCCGGCTGTCTGTTCATGAATTGTGTAGCTCAAAAAGCAGAGGCCGAGAAAGCAAAACTTCAAACCTTTGTCAGAAAGGGTGAGACCTTGCTCAGCACGATAGCTGAGGACAGCTTCCGCCTTCAGTGCTGGTCTCTCTAGACTGACAGTTGACAGCTGATGAGCCCACATTCTCAGTCACAGAAATGACCTCACCTGGGCACCAGTTTGTAACGGATGTTTAAGAGGAAAGTAAGGGAATTAAATGCTGCACAGGAATTTGGCACTTCTGTACAGAAATAGAAAAACCAAATGAAACTTACAGTACCTTCCATTCAACGAAGATTCTTGTGAAGCAAAGTATATTTGGGAAAATATAGTAATATGATTTTTAAACATATATGTATGTTTATATATATATAAACATATGATATAATATGACTTATAAACACTTTTTAATCATTATAATCAATCTCTTTAAAGATCTTAGAGGGAACTTATTAATCAAAATTTAAGCCTTCTTAAAAGAAAACATTTCCTATATACTAATTTTGCACAGAAGCAAAAGATTAGATTGGGATTCTGCCTGTTGTGGAGAGACAAAGTCAAGCATGCTCCAGATTTCTGTGTTTGTGTTTTTACTTCGTACTTTCAATGCATCCGCAAGAATAGACTTGTTTCTCTTCTTAATCCACAACTATTAAGTTCACAGAATGTAAGTAAGGGATTTTATGAATTATGCGATAAACCAGGGAACCTCCCAGCTACTGGGAGGCTGAGGTGGGAGGATTGCTTGACCCCAGTGGGTGGAGATTGCAGTGAGCAGAGAACATACCACTGTCACTCCAGCCTGGGTGACTGAGCGGGACCTTGTCTCAAAAAGCAAACAAAGAGCTGGGTGCAGCGGCTCATGCCTGTAATCCCATCACTTTGGGAGGCTGATGAGGGAGGATCACTTGAGGCCAGAAGTTCGAGACCAGCCTGGCTAACATGGTGAAACACTGTCTCTACTGAAAATACAAAAAATTAGCCAGGTGTTGTGGCGCATGCCTGTAATCCCAGCTACTCAGGAGGCTGAGGCACCAGGATCACTTGAACTGAGAAGGCAAAGGTTGCAAAGAAACAAACAAACAAAAACACACAAGCAAGAAACTTGACCCCAGTGTTTGGGTCTATCTCTAAAAATTCTGACTGAATAAGTTGCCCACTTCTCAGAATAGGTGCCCAAGCTCATTTTATGCTGCTCTAACAGAATACTGAGACTGGCTAATTTATTACAAAGAGAAATTTATTGGCTCACAGTTCTGGAGGCTGGGAAGTTCAAGACCAAGGTGCCAGCATCTGGTGCAAGCGTCTGTGCTGCATCCTCACATGGTGGAAGGCAAGAAGGCAAGATGGGGTGGAACTTGCCCTTTTATAAGGCACCACTTCCACCCATGAGAGTAGAGCCCTATGGCCTAACTACCTCTTAAGGGTCCTACCTCTTTATACTCCTACAATAAGAATTAAATTTCAACATGAGTTGTGGAAGGGACAAACATTAAAATGATAGCAATAAGGGAGAGGACCCCTCTCATGGAGATGAGGGAAACATTTACTACTCATGTTTTCAACTCTGCCTGGCCAGGAGATTCAAACACTGCAACTTCTGGTGACTACAGAGCAATCCAATAGAGAAACTACCAAGGAAAGCCAAGTGGTTTCCAAACAAGTTCTCTCAAGATGACACCTGATGTGGTTCTAAAACGTCTCAGCTTTTGCAGGTTTTAAAACATGACTTGTCAATTTCCCAGGCGTGGTCTGACGCTTGGGGCCAGAGTTGCATTGATGGCACTTGAGAGACTAATCTATAATCCAGAGCTCCAAATGTACACTGTGAAATAAAACTGCCAAAGTGAGCTAGAAATGTTCTTTCTGCCTTCTCTCTTTGTAGAAAAACTACCTGAGAAGAGGATTTATAGTTGGAAGCTGTTTGGTGATCATGGAATCAAAGTGTGGGTGTGGAGGAGATGAAATGACCTGAAAGGCTAGTATCACTGAGCTATAGTAATCTGGCTCACCTGTCTTGACTGGGACATGCCTGCCAGGCATTCTGGTTGGGTTCCCTAGAAGCACATGGACTCTGAGACAAGGATTCATGTGAAAGTGATTTTTCAGAATGTGCTACCAGGAAAAACTGGTAGGTGAGTGGGGATGTGGAACAGGAATGGGAAGTGAGGTAAGCGAGGCTGAGTTACCAGGCAAAGTCCCCAGGAAGGTGAGTTTGCTTCAACCTCACAGGAGAGCTCTGGAGGTAGAGCAGTTCCCACATCAAACTGTCCCAAGTAGGGGGAAGAGAACTGGAGTACTTATACTCCAGCACCCAGAGTCATTGGATAAGGTCACCTATGTGTGCAGAAAGCAGACTCTGCAAGCTTCACAGAAGTCAGCACTGGCCCAGGGACAGGACTCAAAGAGGGGTAGGTGCTGGCTGTTGGAAGTGAAAGCATACTAGAAAACCAAGTGCACACAATGGCATGAATCCACAGGATGTGCACTGACCTGTGGGGATGCACCTTGTTGTGGTTCCCCTTGATGTATCCTCCCCAGACTGTTGTAGGATGCCCTGTCACAAGCCCTGTCTCAACCAACCTCCCATCTTGAGCACCCCCTAAAGGTCATTCCCTTCCTTAGCTTTATCCTGGTCTCTGAACTTGGGCATTCATAGTCTATATGCACCCTTTCATCAAATATAACTTAGGATGACTTTGTTTACATATGGCTGAGCTTGACTTTTGCATGCCACATACCCTTATTTTGTACTCCCAGTAAAACCTTAATATTACCCCAGGTACATATAGCTTACATTGCATAAAGAAAGAAGAAAGTAGGAAGAAAGGAAGTCAGGAATTACATAGTTAACAAAGGCTGGGGAAAAAAACACAATTTCCATAGAAGAAAATCATTTCAAGTTATTTTGGCACCAAGGACAAAAAGGGTTCAGATAGGGGAATTATGGAGAGATGAACAAGAGACAAGGCTTGTGACAGAGCATCCTACAACAAAGGCCCATGTGGGGCCTGAATTAGGTAATTGAGGGTGATCAGTCATTTAAATTAAGAAGCTGCAATGTTTCATGTAGCTTTCTTGTAGAACAGCTACAGACTCTAAATATTTCATTTTTGACGTTGATAGACTAGGAGAAGAAATTATCCCCAGGAAAAATGCTGTGCATGACCAGGGTTAATGATATGGAACACCCCACAAAGATGCTTTGTCTTTGGGTACCAGGACTTAAAATCCTGCACAATGAAGGTAGACAAATTTCTTCTTCCATCAGTCCCAGATGGAGAGCCCAACTTTATGGATAATATTTTATCCCCCTCCTTTCTCTCTCCTAACGTAACATTTCCACCCTGTAGCCCACCCCACCCTACTCTATCTCACTCTTTAATCCCTTTTCTATTTGGATTCTGTTATTTGCATTCCAGAGAATTTTTTTTCCTAACAAGTATAAAGTGAAGATACTGTTCTTTATGATGAAAGGATACAAATCCTTCTCAACCTAGATGTTTCTAATACTCTTCAGTGAGGGTCTAAAGTGGGAAATTATTTAAATTAGTCATTAGTTAATTTCTCCCCAGCTTTCTCAACCCAAGGACAAAGCAGTAACTTAGCTGGTTCTCACAAGATCCAATGTTTGTTTTTTCAGATCGAATATGAAACCAAGAGCGAAAAGAAACAGTGCAGTTAGAAAAAAAGAGCGGGCGTGATTCTTAACCTTGAGGGTGCATGAAAATACTGTCAGAAGAGGAGGAGTTTCGATCTGCAGCCCTGCCGAGCTGGGTTTCTGAGCTCTGCTGCTGTCTTTCTCCAGGTAATAGGAGATTTGAAGACATCACCCAGAAGGTACAGCTTCAAATCCTGTTCTAGGGCCCAGGAGCAGAAGTATAGACCCCACTCCTGAGTTAATTTGCTGTATAACATATGGCATTTTAAAACTTTCACTAAAATCTTGTTCCTGTGCTTTGTGGTCAATGTCCGGGCTAATTTGGGAATTGGGACCAGCCCAGTGGATCCCATTGGTAAACAGAGAAATTCAAGAGTTCAAGGCAAGGCCTCAAGTCCAGCAAAGTGTTAACACCCTTGAAACCCCAAATCCTGGTGGGCACTAATGCTTCCCACTCAAGGGTCCAGATGCCAACTTTTGCATGGATACACTGTTGAGGATCGCTCTGCCTGGAATGCCTTCCCCCTGCTCCTCACAGCCCATTTTGTTCTCCACACATCATTTCTGAGTCTACAATTCCTATAAAATTTTAATATCCAGCTTAAATGTTCATCTCTCCATAATTCCCCTGTCTGAACCCTTTTTGTCCTTGGTCCCAAAAATAACTTGAAATGATTTTCTTCTATGGAAATTGTGGAATTTTTTTCCCATTATGTAAGTGCCTTGACTCAATGTGATTTATTACTTCAGGATCTGTGTAGTAGCTTTCTATGCTGTGTGTTCTTCTTCTGTAAACGGGGGATGATAACAACAGTACCTGCCTCAGTGAGTTGCTGTGATGTTTAAATGAGTTAACACCATAACTGGCAACAGAACTAGATACATAGTAAATGTCCAAAAAAATCCCACCTAGGGTTAAACAGAAGACCCAAAGAAAGGGAACTCTTCTCAGAAGGAAAGAAAATTGTCATTAGTTTTATCGCTGTGGTTTCTGCTGCTGTGGATGTTTTTAAAATTATCTAATTTTCAGAGCCTAGGAAATGACAAAGAGCCCTGGTGCCCAATTATAACACAGGAGACTTGGAGCCTCTTAAAATTTGTGTAAAGCAGGGCTGATCATAATCGCAATACATCACCACTGATGTGTTTTGTTTGTGTGATATCGTTTGGTTCTGGTGATTTTTTCCTGCGTTTTTCTAGGTGACATGCTATCTCTCCAAAATAAGGAAGTAAAGTCTTGGAGGGAATATAGTAAGCTGCATTTCTCTTGTATCCATTCTTTCATAGGACTTCAGAGACCACTGGATCTCATGCTTTGGTGAGAGCATCACATGAGGACTTTGCTATCAAAGCAGATTTTAGAACCCATCTGCAGGCGTTCAGACTCAGTATCTCTGCCCCGAAATAGGCATTTTAAACAAGATCCTTAGGTTTTTCTAAGGCAGGCATCTTCTGGTCCTCGTATTTCAGAACATTGCTTTTTATGGACACATAGGAATACACAGATACATACATGCTGTTTAACTGGAAAAATATTAAGTCTTATTGTTATTTATACATTCATTGCAATGTATTTCATTCACCAAATATTTACTGAACACTTAGGATGTACAACAAAGATTCAGAGTGAAAAAAAGTCCCTGCCATCATGGAGCTTAAATTCTTACTGGGTAGAAACAATTCATCAACAAATAAATGCAAATCCACTTATACATGTGTGTCTATGTTTCTTTATTATATATGTAATATGACATCATATACACTATAGGTTATATATGTGTAGTATGGCATTCTATATAGTATATACTATATAGACAATATATACATATACATATATTATATAGATAATATATATATTATATAGATAATATATACATATATTATATAGTATATGCTATATATACTCTATATTACATATACTGTATATACTATATTGATACTATAACATAACAAATATAATACTATGTTATATAGTATATTTATATATTATGTATAGTATATTATAGGTACTAGTATAGTACATTAGTATGATATATAGTAATTATGTTAATATCATATGTTATATATAATATAGTATAGAATACTATACTATATAGAATACTATATATACTATATAGAATATTATAATATAATACTATATATTATAGTGTAGTATACTATATACACTATATTATATATATTATATATACTACTATATATACTATATACAGTATATATGTTGTATGCATACTATATATAGCATATATAGCAGTATATACTATAGAGTGTATATATACAGCACATATAATATGTATATATGTATAGTATATAGGTTGTTTATACTATATAGTTATTTTTCTTGTATATAATACAATTATATTATACTTTACATGTCTATATGTGTGTCTATATACATGTATAAGTCCATATATAGGCATTATATAAATATAGTATGACATTATATATTCCATATATGAAGTATGACAGGTGATGATAATTTCTTTAAAGAAAAAAAAGTCAATCATAGAAGATACAGTGACCATTTATGTAGAGTGACAAGGAGACCTTTCCGAAAAGAGGCGTTTGAGCAGAGATCTAAAATAATCAGTGAACAAACACCAGAGCTGTTGAGAACAGAGCCCTGCAGGCAGTGGTAAAGCAGGTATTATGCCCTGAGGGAGCACTTTCTTCAAGTGATGATGGAAATCAAGGAGGCCAGCCTGGTTGTGGTGGCAGAAGCAGGTGGGAAAGGAATGGAGGTGAGTCAGAGAGGGTACAGGGACCAGTTCATGACGGGCCTTGCAGATGACAGAAAGGACTTGGCATTACTCAGAGCAAGACAGGAAGCCACAGGCAGCTCTGAGCAAGGAAAACTGTGACAAGACGTGTTGGAAAGGATCGCTCAGGCTGCTGTGAGAACAGCACAGACGAATGCCAAGAAGCTGATGGCAAGGCCCTAGTGCTCAGGAAAAGCCAAGCAAAAGCTACAAGGCATCCTGGTCTCATCAGAAATAAATCAAGGAGAGAAAATGCAATGCCCGGGAAATGAGCTTCAGAAACACACATCAGAGGCTACTGAGTGAGAATTCATGACATCAAAAGCAATTTTCAAAATTCAGTGTAGTTTTTTTAATCCAAAAAAATATATCTCAACACTCCCCCATGCCAACGCTCTCTTTGAGTGAGGCAGATTCCTCAGGATTCATGTGACAGTCACACATGAGCACATGAATGACAGAGAGAAGCCACCAGCTGGCTCTGCCTGACATTCAGCTTCTTCTGCATGAGGCTGGCTTTGTTTTGGCCAACAAGTGTCCAATGGGACATAAAATCTGAGCAGAAATGTGTCCCAGTATCTTCTGTATTTCCTTCTCCTCTGCCTTTGCCTTGCTTTCTTCTTTTCCCTCTCCTTATGCCTCTCTTTCTTCTTTTCTCCTCAGAAACTCATTGTTTCGAAAAAAAAAAAAAAAGAGTACACACTTTTTTGAAGAATCTAAGCAATGCAAAAGTACAAAAAAAGAAAGTGTTTTTTTAAGAAAGCTGCCTCATAGAAACAATCATCAATAGCAAACGGATAGAAGATCGCAAAAAGTTTGTGGCTGAAAACAAAACAAATGCATTACCTTGTGGTTCTGTAGGCCACAAGTCTGATGTGGGTCTCTTTGGGTTAAAATCTAGGTGTCTTCAGGTCTATCTTCCTTTCTGGAGATTCTAGGAGCAAATGGATTTCCTTGCATTTTCTAGTTTCTAGAAGCTTCCTTTATTCCTTGGGTTGTAGCCTCTTCCCAAAGCCAGGAATCAGAGCATCTCTCTGGTCTACTTCCACAGGTCTGTTTCTCTGAGCGTACCCAAGGAAAGGTTCCCCACTTAAGAGGACTCCTTTGATTACTCCTTTGATTACATTGAGGATCGTTCTGCCTGGAATGCCTTCCCCCTGCTCCTCACAGCCCATTTTGTTCTCCACACATCATTTCTGAGTCTACAATTCCTATAAAATTTTAATATCCAGCTTAAATGTTCATCTCTCCATAATTCCCCTGTCTGAACCCTTTTTGTCCTTGGTCCCAAAATAACTTGAAATGATTTTCTTCTATGGAAATTGTGGAATTTTTTTCCCATTATGTAAGTGCCTTGACTCAATGTGATTTATTACTTCAGGATCTATGTAGTACCTTTCTATGCTGTGTGCTCTTCTTCTGTAAACGGGGGATGATAACAACAGTACCTGCCTCAGTGAGTTGCATAGGTAACCATTACATAGGTAATCCAGGATCATCTTCCCATCCCAAGGTCCTTAACTTTAATCACCTCCACAAGCCCCATTTGCCACATAAAATAACATATGCACAGGTTCTGGGGATTAGCATATGGACATCTTTGGGGAGGTCATTATTCTGCCTACCAGATATGTAGAACAAATGCTTTCACAAAAATGCAATATACTATTCTTGTTATTTTTTAAAAAAGTATTCAGTTTTACCTAAATCAACAGATTTCAGAAATAATTATTGCAGAGACATCCTTCAGTCCTGCTGTGTGTGTTAAATGGCAGATGTAATTACAGAAAGTTAAGAAGCTTAGACCAAGGGTGAGAAATCTGCATAACAACGAAACAAGATATTATGCAAAACCTATGTAGTGTTAAAATAAGCATAATGGGATGTCCTTTTGTGAAATGTCACTAACTAATTTCTTTAAACGGATACTTCCTTTTTCTCTGGGCACCCTCATCTCCCAACCATCACCACCAAAAAAAAAAAAAAAAGGTGTAAGCCAATCTAGTTTTAGCTTTCACCTTTTGAGTTTCCAAAGTTTAGGCCCAATGGGAATGGAAAGGAGTCAAGACATATACAACACTGAGCAACAGTCAACTCCTCCTGCCCTTTAAGCTTCTCACTCCTTGCTGCCATGATGAGAGGAAGCCTTATCAGTCACGTGGCAAGATCCACTAGAAGAGAATCAAAGGCCCTATCAGTCAAGCCCCAGTTGAGCTCCCAACCAGCATTTATCCAGGCTAGTGAGGACACCTGGAAATTTCCAGACATCCCAGTGCTCCAGCTAACATCACATGAAACAGAAGAGCTATGTGGTGGACCTACAAAATCATAAGAAGAGATGTATCACTAATGATTCATGCCATTGGGTTTGGGTGTAGTTTTTTAAGGCAGCAAATAAATAAATAAAACCATGTGAAGATGCTGGTGAAAACCAAGCCTTTAATTAATGCAGAGGAACAACCTAGGAGCTCAGGTCCAGCTCGATAGATGATGGAGACTGCCTCACGTCTGCTCACACCATGATAACTGTGCAGGTCATCCAGGGGAGTTACTAGAAAACCAACATGGATTTTGTGGGGACACAAAAGACAGTAACTGTCAAATTCAGCCTACAGACCTTCAAAAGGAAGCAGTAGATTGGGGGCACCATTCCCTCCAAGGTTGTGTGCATTGGCACCAAAGACAGTTCCCTCTCTGACTGGCTCACCTTTTAAAACAACCTCTGATTGTTATGCATAAGCTTTTTGGTAATGCCATCATGGGTAGTACCTGGAACCCGATGGATGTGACATTTTAGCCTTCTCTCCTGAAGGTTCTGTAGCCTTTCTTAGACTTCTCCAGGGATGAGCTTGAAGATCCCCCAGAGTGATGAGAAACACATTTTTCAGTTCACTTATATTAACAGTTCAGTCACAGTTAGCTACTGAAGTTCAAATTTCTGTGACCACTTTGGAGAAAAACAAGATCCTAAGAGGATGGCAGAGAGAAGAACCAATGCCTCTATCAAAGTAGCAAGGATGGCCAACCGGGCAAGTACAGAGGACATCACAAAGAATCTTGGAACAACAGGTTGTCTCACAAATGGCAGAAGGTCAAGGAAGAATTAAGCCCATCTGCACTGCCCAGATGGTCTCTGAGTTCTCCACACATCTGTACCAGCCCCTCCCACCGCGTGGAGTCCTCGCAGGCTGTGAGTTCTCCTCTCAAACAATTGGCTCTAACATCCTGTAGGTGAAGTGGCACCAACTCCCTCAGGCCCCTAGCCTCTCGCAGGACCTCCAGCACTGCCTGTCCCTGTGAGTCCCTTAATCTCTTGGTGCAGAATGTGGCCTTTCAGCCCATGATACAAATTCTTGACAAGAGCAATACTTGAGGTGGCTTTTAATTTTTCTCACTCAGGAATTTAACTCTTTTTTGAATGTAATCTTAGACAAAGTCATTTACTGCCGAGAGCCACAGGACACAATGGGACCAGGTGTAGGAATCGTGACTTTCCACAGGGCTCCTTGAGGAAGCACCTGCCAGCTCAGATGATCAGAGGCAGCTTCTGCTTTATCTCTGAAGGATGATGGGGTTAAGGCTCTCAGCATTAACCTTCAACAGAGCCACATTGTGCCTGACAGGTGTGGATCTATCTTCTAAGGAGAGAGCGCAAAGGGCCACTGTGGTTTTCAGGGAGGAAAGCTACAAGGTTTGTGGCTTGCCATGCTAACATGCAGAACCTGACTTCCAGAGCATCCTTGTCTGATCTTAGCCTTAACATCCTTCGACTCTTTCCACTGCAATCCTGGACTAGATCCTGGGAATACTCCCAGGACGATGTGGCTCCATATTGGATCTCAGCCTACTTCCAGAGAGTTCTGGGGGTTGAGGGGGTTGTGGAGTAAGGTCAGATCCCCTCAGCATGTTGCTCACCAGCACAGCTCAGCTTTTGGGAAGAAACACGGTCCTGTCTCTGAACAAGGCATAGCTGTAACCACTGGGTGAATGACCACATGTAGATGGAAATTATTAAGGTTTTATGCAGTTAAAAATCTGACCCAGGACCTGTGTAAAAAGGGAAAACTGTTTCAACGCTGGCTTTTTTTTTTTTCTGCTAGAGTTTACTGCCTTGTAAAATGGCATTTCCCATGGCTAACAGTTGAACTGGAGTCACTTGTAGGAAATTTAAATTCTAATTATGACAATTAGGTTGCAAAATAAGCATAGCGACATTCACTTATCCATTATATTTTGTTTTCAATTTTTAAATGGTTACAAAATTAGCCTTAAAAACTGTTATTTTCGATTCTGGGAGTACATGTGCCGGTTTGTTATCTGGGTATATTGCACATTGCTGAGGTTTAGGGTGTGGGTGATCCTGTCACATAGGAAGTGAGCATAATACTCAATACCTTTTTTTTTTTTAATGGAGTCTTGCTCTTGTCGCCCAGGCTGGAGTGCAGTGGCACCATCTCGGCTCACTGCAACCTCCACCTCCTGGGTTCAAGCTAGAGCCTCCCAAGTAGCTTGGATTACAGGCACCCGCCACCATGCCCAGCTAATTTTCATATTTTTAGTACAGACAGCGTTTCACCATGTTGGCCAGGCTGGTCTCAAAGTCCTGACTTCAGGTGATCCACTCGCCTTAGCCTCCCAAAGTTCTGAGATTACAGGCGTGAGCCACCACGCCTAGCCAATAGTTTTACAATGTTTGCCTCCCTCCTTCCTGACCCCATTTTGGAGTCCCCAGTGTCTATTGTTGCCATCTGTATGTTCATGTGTATCCAATGTTTAGCTCCCACTCAAAAGTGAGAACATGCAGTATTTGGGTTTCTGTTCCTGCATTAATTGGCTTAGGATAATGGCCGCCACTGCATCCACATTGTGGCAAAGGACATGATTTCGTTCTTTTTTATGGCTGTGTAGTAGTCCATGGTGTATTTGAACCACACTTTCTTTATCCAGTCTGCGGCTGATGGGCACCTGGGTTCATTCCATGTCTTTGTAAAAATAGACTTTTTTTTTTTTCTAAAAAGAGGCAAAGTTGGTGGGCAATTCTCAGTGAAATTGTGCAATAAATGGGCACTGTACTGACACTGACCAAAAGTAAAATCTAGTGATGGGATGTGCTAAATGAGGGAGTCCTGGGGGAAGACACAAGGGCCTGAGGAAATGAGGAGAGTGGAGTGGTGTGCAGTGAATTCTCTTGTGCTGGAGGACAGGGAGCAACCCTCTTGCTGGCCTGACCTGGAAGCCTTGGGAATTTTCCATCCCCAGATCCCCAGGCAATACCAGGAGGCCTGTGAAAGCTTCCAGGTTGGACAGAGGGCAGGGCCAGTCACACCTGGGGTGGGTTACGAGAAGAGAGAGAAAGGGGGAAAGGTGAGCACAGCCATCGTCATGATGCAGGTACCTCCAGCCAGATCCCGGTTCTCACGGGCCGCCAGTCTCAGCCTAGCTGATGTCGACCCAGGGAGTCCAGACTCCCACACTCTTGGCTTCCACCCAGCCACTGTTAGGCATGAACGGGACACCTCAAAGTTCTGCACGTCTCTGAAAAGAACCCCGTTCCCTGACCCCAGCCCTGAAGCTTTGCAAGCACTGACTGTCTTGAGGCCATCGGAGGCATCTCCTTGTGCCCTTTCTCCCGTGTGACTCCATATCCACAGGAAGACCTAGACTCCATGTCACCCCAACATGTGAGGCCCCTCTGCCACCCTGAACCCACCTGCCATCACCCTCGACTTTCAAAACGCTGCCAACACACCCTTTGGGATCACAGCCAGTTTCAGGTAAAATCCCTGTATCCTCAGTCACCCCTCTGATGGGTCCCTTTAGTGTTTTGCTGCTCTGAGGCCACTGCTTCTTATGGCCCCTCGAAGGGGCAGCTGTTTCCTCTCCACATCCCACATTGGTTTTGGGTGGGCTCCTCATAGTGACTAAAGACCATGTTTCCTCTCCCCTCTACAGTCCTCACATTCTCAGACTACCACCCACCACCCCTCCTTGCCATGTCCCTTTATGCATCACTGAGTTGAGCTCCTCTCATGTCTCAATAAGGTTAGCACCTCTTCCTTGACACACTCTACTGTGCTATCCTCATGAGGCTTCTTGGTGAGTCAGTGACCACAAATGCCCTCTCCAATCCCCTGGCCTCCCTTCCCTACCTTCCTCTTCTCCAGTAATCAGTTCTTCACCTGCTGCAGCCTCTCCTTCTATCATGCCCTGCCCTGTGTCTACAGCCACCAGCCCCTCCATGATCCCGACTGCAAACTCTCTACTCTGTCACCATCTCTTCCTTTGTTCCAACACTCTTAGTTGACTATCCCAGATTCAAGACTTCTTTGACGCTCTTTTGAATTTTTGTTTTCCACTTGGCTTCAAGGGCCCTGAACCCTTGGGTAGAATTTGGACAGATCTAGAAACCTGGGGAAAATTTTAAAATTGTGTATGTGGAAAGGTCTGTGGGGAAGTGGGAGTGATTGGAGAGAGTGAAGATGGAGCAAAGAGCTCACAGAAAGGGTCAGAGAAACATCTGCTCAGTTTGCCATGAGATTGAGGTCAGCCTGCCTGAAATTAAGGGAAAACAATCTGATAAGCTTGAAAAAGTTCAGTGTAATCAGATTAAACGTAGGGACCTGTGCAAGATCCAATTCAACAATAAAGCATTCCCGGACTATTCTAGTATCTGGGGCATTTTTTATCCACTCGACCTCTTTCATTTATTAATCATCTAATGTGTTTCAGATGCTGTGTTGGGGCCTGGGAAAAGCCAGGCGAGATGTGGTTCCTGCTATCAAGCTGACTGACATCTATCAGAAAGAACAGATCACAGTAGTTTACATGATCATAGTTATATGTGGGGTCATGAAATAAAAGTGATCATCTAAATCAGACGGGGAGGTCAGGAACGTGTCCTGAAGAGATGCTCTGGCTAAGTTCTGGGGGAAAACAGGAGTGTAGTGGACACACCAGACTCAGAATTCTGGCCATTGTCACCCCTCCCCCTAAGGCAAGCTTCCTCTCACCCATGGCCCTGCTGGCATGAAGATTGCATTGCGGCACCCAAGCCCCTAGCCCATCTCCAATTCGTAGCAGCCACAGGAGTACAGCACCTATCACTAAAGCCTTGTTCTGAAAATAGACAAGCCGACTGCATGGTGGTTCCACAGAGTTTAAATAAATCAACAGAGAGAGATTGAGTCAATGGAGGGGTCAGAAGCTCGGAAGTGCTATGAGATAGAGGCTGGGCAGTAGTGAGCCATGACTCTGAAGAGCTACTGTGGTGATGAAACAGAAATGCAACAGCGAACGGAGCCAGGAGGAAGACAGAAGGGAATGGAGAGGCCATACAGAGAGAATCAGGGATGCCACCAGGGAGGTCCTGGGCCCAGGGCAGACATGGAAGGGAGGAGGACCTGGTGTGGTCCCTACACCTTTTAACGCCAGCTTCAGTCCCCAAGTGTCATCTCTCTCTCTCTCTCTCCGTCTCTCACACATACACACACACACACACACTCACATACATTTTTCTAAGTCATAAAATGACCCAGAAAATATACTTCCAAGTATACAACCAAAGAAAAATTTCGCATATGTGTACAAGGAAACAAGTACAATGATGTTCATTGGAAAAAATGTAAATATTCAGCAAAGAAATCAATAATTAATTGTGATATACGTATGTGTCAGGCTATAATTTAGAAGTAGAGTGAACCAGTATTCTAGATAGATGGATAGACAGACATATAAATATGTTGGCCGGGCGCGGTGGCTCAAGCCTGTAATCCCAGCACTTTGGGAGGCCGAGACGGGTGGATCACGAGGTCAGGAGATCGAGATCATCCTGGCTAACACGGCGAAACCCCATCTCTACTAAAAAATACAAAAAACTAGCCGGGCAAGTTGGCGGGCGCCTGTAGTCCCAGCTACTCAGGAGGCTGAGGCAGGAGAATGGCGTAAACCCGGGAGGCGGAGCTTGCAGTGAGCTGAGATCCGGCCACTGCACTCCAGTGCGGGCGACAGAGCAAGACTCCGTCTCAAAAATAAATAAATAAATAAATAAATAAATAAATAAATAAATAAATATGTGACATACATACACACAGACATATCATATATATACTTTGTATACACATATACATGGACAAGGATAAATCTTAAATTAAAATGATAAAATTTAAAACGACATTGAATATATACGTAATACCATTTATATACATTGAAAACAATAGTATGTGTTGCTTGTTCTGGATACAAAAAATACAGACATGTAACTGTTACAAAAATTAATTTAAAGTTTACAATATAGTAGTTGCATCAAAAGATAATGGAATAACTTTGGCGAGACAAATTAGTTGTTCACTTCAAAAAGTTTAATTTATGTTTTATTTAATAAGAATTAAATCAAATGTGACCAACAAAATTGTGAATTCTTGTGTATTTAATGTTTTTCTTTTTTGTTTTTATTTTTTTATAGACATGGTATCCTGCTATGTTGACGAGGCTGGTCTCAAACTCCTGGACTCACGAGACTCTCCTGCCTTGGCCTCCCAAAGTGCTGGGATTACAGAGATGAGCCACTAAGCCTGGCCACTGTTTTTTAAATATTAAGAAAAAAATGAATAGAGAGAAGGAGAGCAGAAAGGAGGCAAGAAGAAAGTACAGTTGTCTGGACAACAAAATCAGAAACAAAAGCACGGATGTGGAGAGGGAGGGATGAAACATAAATGATAACAAAAAGAGAATCAATATGTGTTGGTGAATGTCTAAGGGTGGGACTCAGTGAGAAGGAGACGTGCACTTTGGCTCTGGGCTTTCTGGCTGGTACTGATGTTGATAACATAGAATAGAGAACAGGGAGCAGGTTAGGGGAGGCAGGTGATGAATCTGACTTTGGAAGTGCTGAGTGTGAAGGTCCCATGTTTCATCCAAGTGGGTAATGTGTCATGGGTACATCAATGCTAAGGACAGAGCTAGGAACCATTTGCATCAAAGTTGCAGTTGAAGCCATATAACATTGGGAGACCCAGGGAAAGTACCTAGAATGACAAGGACAGATAGTAAAGGATGGAGCCTTGTGCTGTGAATGGACTGAAGATTGCCAGAAAACGAGCTTGTGAGGTGGGTGGTAAGAAATAGTGCTGGTGCCATAAGAGAATGGTATTACAGAGGCTCAGGAAAGCAAGTACCTTAAGGCATAAAACTTATAACAAAAGTCAGAAAGAAATATGAATACATATTTATTGGATTTGGAGGTGCTGAGGTTGAGCCACAGGATCCCCCCTTCTGGTCACTCTTAGCCATTGGCCTCTGTGCCCCCCTTCTTTGTGTGTCTCCATGAAAGTATGCAGTTCAAAGCCCCAGAAATGAAAGGGTTAAGCGTATGACTTCTTTTTATGTGTCCAGTCTTTCCTTTCTTCATTCCGGGGCATTTTTCACGAGCATTCCTTCCCTTACTTGTTGATGTTATTTTAAACATCTTCTTTAAGTAGTGATCTAGGCTGGATCTGTGTCCCCACTAAATCTCAGGTCGAATTATAATCCCTAATGTTGGAGGTGGGGCCTGGTGGGAGGTGATTGGATCACAGGGGTGGTTTCTCCTGAATAGTTTAACATCGTCCCCCTTGGTACTGTCGTGGCAATAGTGAAGGTGTTCTCCTGAGATCTGATTGCTTCACAGTGTGTAGCATCTCCCCCGGCCCCTTTGTCTTTCTCCTGCTCCCGCCGTTTTTGACACTTCTCTCCTTCTTTACCTTCCGCCATGATTGTAAGTTCCCTGAGACCTCTCCAGAAGCTGATGCTGCTTCCTGTACAGCCTGCAGAACCACGAGACCATTAAAACTCTTTTCTTTATAGATTACCCAGCCTCAGGTATGTCTTTATAGTGATATGAGAATGGCCTAACATAAGTAGGAAAGTATTATGGGATGGATTCTTCTCCCTTTAAAATGCTTATCTGGAAGTCCTAATCTCCAGAACATCAGAATGTGGCTGTATTTGGAGAGAGGGTGTTTAAAGAGGTCATTATGCTCAAATGAGGCCTTTAGAGTGGGCCCTAATCCAGTAGGACCGGTGTCCTTTTAAGAGGGAGAGACACCAGGCTTGTGCGTGTGCAGAGGAAAGGCCATGTGAGGACACAGCGAGAAGGCAGTCATCTGCAAGCCAAGGAGAGAGGCCTCCGGAGAAATCAAACCTGCCAACAGCTTGATCTTGAACTTCTAGCCTCCAGAACTGCGAGAAAAGACATTTCTGTTGTTTAAACCACCCAGGCTATGGTGTCTTGTAATGGGAGCCCTAGCAAACCAATGTAGGAAGGATGTGGAAGTTCTGCTAGTGACCAGGTCTGCCTGGCTGTGTCTGTTATGAATGTGCTTGGGCGTCCTGGAGGGAGCGATGTGTGCACAAGTTAAGGTTGCAGATCCGGTCACACTCTCAAAACCAAAGGGGACAGAAGTGGGAGATGAAGTCAGGAAGATTAAACTCAGGGGTCAGATCATGTAGATCATTTTAAGGATATCTCTGTTGAAACGTTTTTAAAAGTTACAGTGTCTTGGCTTGATAAGGCCACTGGAAAAACAGGAAACTGAACAAAAAAACTAATTGAGTTCATTTTAAACGGCATCCATCCTCTTGCCCCTGCAGAAAGGTGAACAAAAGGCAAATGACACAAACCTGAAATGCTAGGCAGAGGAGTTTTGATGATGTGATACAGGAGACAGTCTAGGTGTCTGAGCACGAATAATTGAAGAGTGGGTGTTATTTGAGGAGGATCAAGGAAGGTTGGGAAGGAGGTGGGGGATAAGAACATTCCCAATCTCAGCTTGCTGTCATGTCTTCCTGCCTCCTACCTCCTGTCACATCAGTCCTTCCTGTAAATGCTGGCAGAGGAGACCCTGGCCCCAGTGCCATTTTCTAGAAGATGCTCTCTGCCATTCCCCAGCCAGACTGGTCACCATTAGGTGATGATTCCAAGGGGCCAAGGGGCCATGTCCCCCAGAACCCATGCACCTCCTTCTAGACCACACCCTCCAGTACCTGGGACCCTGGAATGATATACTCCTACAGTCCCAAGCCCACTTCCAGCACCCCTGCCTGCCTCTTTCCAGGGTCCACCTTCTGAAGGGTCAAGCGGGCTTCTGAGGGGCTGGAGGGCTGCAGTGGAACTTAAATGTGAAGCCGGGATGTCCACCTATCATTAATCACCTCTCCAAGCAGGAGGGAGACAAGAGTGAGAAGAGAAGGGGCCGGGTCACAGGCTGGGGGAGTGGAGGCTGACTCTCCTTGCGAGGTGATATTCTGGTACTTCAAACAGAGGAACCCGAGTTCTGAAGTCAAACTTTGTATTCCATGTCCTTATGAAGCACTGTTTGCCAAGGTAGGAGGACAAAACATGTTCCATGTAACAGTATGGAGCTCAATGTATAACTTTACGTGTTGGACATATGGTCGTCTCGCTCTCATTGCCCAGGCTGGAGTGCAGTGGCATAATCTCGGCTCACCGCAATCTCCGCCTCGCAGGTTCAAGCGATTCTCCTGCCTCAGCCTCCTGAATAGCTGGGATTACAGGTGTGTGCCACCATGCCAAGCTAATTTTTGCATTTTTAGTCGAGACAGGATTTCACCATGTTAGCCAAGCTGGTCTCGAACTCCTGATCTCAGGTGATCGGCCAGCCTCGGCCTCTCAAAGTGCTGGGGTTACAGGCCTAAGCCACTGTGCCCGGCCCATTTGTGCAATGTTGAAGGCAACATGCTCTCCATCCGGGCTTCTCTCCTCAGCCACTGACTCCAAAACCAAGACCTAATGATTCATTTTCCCTTGATTTTATTTCATGGTGTCATTTCCTCCTTAAAGCATTAAATGGCAATATTTTCATTTAAATGTTTCAGAATGAACATTGATATTTGTGACATTTGCATTTTGTTCACATGTCTGAGAAGGAAAAATGATGGATGTCTTTTTGGTATTAACTCAATGATTTGTCATTTGTGTTCTGCTTTTCTATTTTTCCAATATTCTATCAAGCTATACTGTAACATCACTTTTTCTGATGTTAATAACACAATGATCGTATTTAAATAGAGACATCTAAGTTTCAATTAATTCAGAGGAATGAGGACAGGCAATACTCAGTATTCTCTTCTCGCTCTCAGGTTTCCAGTTGTATGTGCAGTAACTGAGTCTGGTCAGCAGATGGCAGTGAACATCTTGTCAGAAAGAAAAATAATTATTTAGGTTGCATTAAAAATAAAGAGCCAGAGACAGAAAACACAGGACCTGTGGAGAAGCAGACGTGCTACAAAACACTGCCTTTCTTGCAGGAAAGGGCAATGCATACTTTTTTTTTTTTTTTTTTGCCATGTCTCACTCTATCACCCAGGCTGGAGTGCAGTAGAGGATCCTGGCTCACTGCAGCCTCCGACTCGAGGGCTCAAGCGATTCTCATGCCTCAGCCACCCAAGTGGCTCCACGCCACCACGCCAGGCTAATTTTTTGTATTTTTAGTAGAGACGGGGTTTCACCAATGTTGGCCAGGCTGGTTTCGAACTCCTAACCTCAGGTGATCCACCCCCCCGGCCTCCCAAAGTGCTTGGACTACAGGCGTGAACCACCGCACCCGGCCCAATGCACATTTTGTATGGGATCTATACAGCACAACACCTTGCTTCATGCACTCCTTTCTACCCAACCCTGCTTACTTATTCAGGAGAAATTGTGCAAATGAGATGTTAAATTAATGGCACACTCAGACTGGGGAATTCTGAGACAAAGAGGGTAAAACTAGGGTGACCTGGAGTGCAGAAGGCTGGCCCTGTCTCGCAGTCCCCAGGGAGGGCCAGGCTGCTGAGTGGCACGATCTGCCTCTCCAGATGCCCGGCTCTGACCTGCTTCCTGCCGCAGCTCCTTGGCTGGGCCTCCCTGCTTCTCTGTATGCTTGCAGCATCCCAGGCTAGCTCTAGGCTCCAAACCCAACCCGGCCCCTCCCACCCCCTCCCGCCCTAGCAGCCCCTCGCGGCCTGCGAGGAAGACAGCTTGTTTAACCCGTGCAGCCTCATCAGCCTGCTGATCTGGTGGTTACCATGGCAACCCCCAAGGCTCCCCCGGCATTCTCAATGACTGACCAGGTTTGGAAAAACCATTCTGGAATTGGCGGAGGTATATTTGGGGGGACATTTTAATGAAAGAACAGCTTGACCTAGTTTTCATTCAGCACCATGAAATGGCAGGGAATTGAGGTGTGACTGTGACTGAATAGAAAGGGATAGCTGCTGCCAGGAAATGGGAAGGTCTCCCAGGCTGAAGAGAGAAAGAGCAAGACAGGGCCTCGACCTTTGCTATTTCCTCATCTTCCAGCAAGAAGAGATCAATCCTCAGCCTGGCCAACATGATGAAACCCCGTCTCTACTAAAAATACAAAAGTTAGCCAGGTTTGGTGGTGGGTGCCTATAATCCCAGCTACTCGGGGAGGCTGAGGCATGAGAATTGCTTGAACCCAGGAGGTGGAGGCTGCAGAGACCCAAGACTGCGCCAGACAGAGTGAGACTCTGTCTAAAAAAAGAAAAAGAAAAAAGAAGAGCTCAACCCTAAAATTAGTGGGCAGTTCTCCAACATGGGAAACCATGGGATCCATAGTGTGCAAGACCTTGCTTTATGCACCCCTTTCTACTTAACACAGCTTACTCGGGGAAATACCAAAAACAATGCAGAAATAGAGAATAATTCTGTTTTGTTTGTTTGTTTGTTTGTTTTAAGAGACAAAGTCTCACTATGTTGTCCAGGCTGGTCTCGAATTCCTGGCCTCAGCCATCCTCCTGTCTCAGACTCTTGAGTTTATGTTTTAATAAAGATAAAATGTAAGATTATTTTAATTCTGTAAAAAAGGAAAACAAAACCAAAAAATGCATTTCTTTTTGGAAAATGTGGGGGAAACATTCCTGACAATTTAGAGCTAACATTATCTGTACTGTTCATATTAGTTTTTCCAATTTCCAAAGGCTACTGCAGAAGGCAGTCTCTAAAAGGCCATCATGATTGTAAGCTTCCTGAGGCCTCTTCAGAAACAGCTGTTGGTGCTATGCTTCCTGTACACACAGCCGAACTGTGAGCCAATTAAAAATTAAACCCTCTTTCTTATAAATCACTCAGTCTCAGGCATTTCTTTTCTTTTCTTTCTCTTTTCTGTCTTTTTTGAGATGGAGTTGCACTCTGTTGCCAGGCTGGAGTACAGTGGTGCAATCTCAGCTAACTGCAACATCTGCCTCCTGGGTTCAAGCGATTCTCCTGCCTTAGCCTCCTGAATAGCTGGGACTACAGGCACATGCCACCACACCCAGCTAATTTTTGTATTTTTAGTAAAGACAGGGTTTCACCATGTTGGCCAGGATGGTCTCAATCTCTTGACCTTGTGATACGCCCACCTGGGCCTCCCAAAATGCTGGGATTACAGGAGTGAACCACTGCGCCCGGCCTCAGGTATTTCTTTATAGCATACAAGAATGGCCTAACACACTTCCCAAGCTAATAAATTCTAACATATTACTTGTCAATTGCAGGTCTCAAATTCAGGTGTTTGCTGCTGTTGGCAATGGTTTGTTGTAAATATTTATTGCAGGCTTGAAAGTGTATTAACTGAAAACCCTTATAAGGTAGGTACTTTTAGACTCACTTTCTGGATTAAAACAATGAAGGCACAGGATGTCAAGTCACTTGCTCAACCACACACAGGTAAAGAGGCAGAACTGGGATACTAAATTTGGCAGTCTGTGAATGGAATCCACATTCTTATTCACTAGAGGAGACAGGTTATCTGGGATGTTTTTCTAAAATGCAATCTCATTTGAATTGCAAGCCCATACTCCACTAGATTGCAGAAACTTAATCTCAGTCAAAGGTCATGGTGTCCAGCATGACCTGTGTTTCCTAGGGTCATGTCTGAGTTAGTTGGGAATGTAAACAGAGATTTGAGATCTGGAAGAGGAATCTGGTTCTCAGCCATCAAACCACAGAAGTTGTCACCAAGTTGTTCCTACAGATAGCAATCCTGCCTGACTTCCCCCAAGATCTTCTGGGTGCTTGAGAAACACTAGTCTACTCCAAGCGCTGGTGTTTGGGAGACTCTGCAAGACCATCTCCTCCTAACTGCACTTACACACATATCTACTCAAGTTTAGTTTAGCTCTGCATCCTTGGCACTCCACGGGAAGAGGGCCATGGGGAACAGGACTTCCAAGACCTTATCTCACCATCCTCACTTGACCTGATGGAAGAGGTTGGATGGGATCAAGGGGGAACTCATGTAGCAGCCAGGATCACAGCCCTGCATGTTTTTATTGCTGCTGCCCACACCCCTCCAACCCAGATATGCTGAGGGAGGCTCTGTCTTTTCCTGGACTCTCATTTACACACCTATAACAAATAGAGCTGCACCAAGAAGCCCCTCCCTAAGATTTTATGTGAGACAAATACCGACTTGTGAGTGGTTCAAAGATGTTTTTGCTGTAAGATTTGTCAGTTTGGATTTTATCCTGAAGTTAGTGGGTACTCTGGAGATAGTTAAACCTGAAAGACTTGGGAAGGCAATGGTTTGCTTGAAAAGAGGCAAGAAAATGAAGAAAGAATGAGCAAAAGAAGAGGGAGCAGAGGTTAGGTGTGGTGGCTCATGCCTGAATTCCAGCATTTTGGGAGGCCAAAGAAGGACTGTCTCTTGAGCCTAGGAGTTTGAGAGCAGCCTGGACAACACAGCAAGACCCCATCTCTAACTAAAATTTAAAAATTAGACCCCATCTCTAACAAAAAAAAAATTAAAATATTAACCAGGCGTGGTGACACTTTCCTGTAGTCCTAGCTACTTGGGAGACTGAGGCTGGAAAATCCTTTGAGTCTAAGAGTTTGAAGTTACAGTGAGCTAGGGTGGTGCCACTGCACTCTAGCCTGGGTGACAGAGCAAGATCCTGTCTCTAAATTAAAAATAAAAAAAAAGAGGGGGCAGAAAATCTTTAAAAATGGAGAGGAACCACTTAACATCTGTTCAGGGATGTGGTTCACTAGCACCAATGAGATTAATATCATCACCATCACCTTCATCACTACCATTTTGCATGCATCATCTCTAATCACATGCCCAGAGGTCAAACACTGGTAGCACAAGGGTGGAGTAAGCATCCCAGGGCAGGCAGTGACTACCTCACAGTAGTTTCCACCGACCTCACGTCCCTCATGTAGGTACCAGCCAGGCCCCATTGGCATTGAAATGTGTAGACCCAGATGTGTTGGGTGAGCCTAGGTAGAAATCTCACTTGATGGCCACAGTATATTTATCATATACATAGAGTTATGATGCATCTCTGCCCAGGAATAGAATCCAAACAAGAGTCTTAGAAATGCACTGAAGTGAATGAAATCCAGGACCGTAGGGCTGGTCACCCAGAGTCTCAGCATTATGTCTTCTTCCACCACCTGTTTCTTCTGTTGTAATCTTACAAGTGAGTCGGAGCCAGTGGTCGCTTAATCCTCCCCTCCCCCCTTGATGCTGCCTCCACATCCGCACCCTCCTCAACAGCAAAAACGAAACAACCACAAAGCTCCTCCGCTGGTTGTGTGCCTAACATTTTATCCTAAAGTTTTGAAAAGAACAAAAAATAACCTGATAATTTCTAAATGAGGTAATTCATTTAGGCACTGACAGCCATTCATGCATCACCATGAATTCATTTACCAAATTAATCAATCAATTTAGGCCAATAATCAGATCAAGCAGGCAGCAGACCAGTTTGCTCTGGTTTGATTTATTAGATAACTAGAAAGATCAGACGATTAGATCAGATTAATCAAATGCTTTTTACAAGCATCCACAGAACAGAAAAGGTCTTCCCAGGGCATCATGAGCTAAACCGAGTGCACTGGGTGACTGGGCTCTGGAGAGGAGCTGCTTATGGTTTTGCTCTGCATCCCCACCCAAATCTCACCTTGAATTGTAGTAATCCCCATGTGTTGTGGGAGAGACCCGGTGGGAGGTAATTGAATCACGGGGATAGGATTTTCCCATGTTGTTCTTGTGATAGTGAATAAGTCTCACAAGATCTAGGCTCCCACCTTGCTCAGGTTTTAGAAGTCCCGCATTGCAGAGGCACGGCCAAACAACCCAGTGACTGGACATCTGTGTTAGTTTCCTGTGGCTTCCGTAACAAACTACCATAACCTTAGTGGTTTAAAACAACACAAATTTATTATCTCGTGGTTCCAGAAGTCAAAAATGGGTTTTACGGGCTTAAAGCAGGTGTAGACAGAACTGCATTCCTCCTAGAGATTCCAGGGGAAAACCCATTCCTTCCCTTTTCCAACTTCCAGAGGCCACCTTCATTCTTCGGCTTATCACTCTGATCTTTGCTCTGCCATCAGTCACATCTCCTGCCTCCCTCCTTCACTTATGGGGATGCTTGAGTTCACATTGGGTCCATCCAGATAATTCAAAATCATCTCCCATCTCAAGAACCTTAGCTTAACCCCCCTGCAAAGTTCCTTTGGCCATGTAAAGAAACTTATCCACAGGTTCCAGATCAGGATGTGGACATCTTTGGAGGGCCGTTTTTCCACTTCTTCCAACAATCCAAGGCCATCACCAGGTTTTCAGAAGCCAAGATGGCCTGCCTGGTCCTTTCAAGACACCCATGTGCTTGGAGACACTGAAAGGCCTCACAGGATAAAATCACACACTGCTGGTTCTGCCACAGCTCTTAAAATTAAAGTAGTCTGTCTGCATTAAAACCTGGCTTCCAGAAGACTTCTGCTATCATGGAAATATATAACCCGGGTGGATAAATAGCATGCTTCCAACAATGCTTATCACCTATCATTAGAAAATGATAGGTGGGTTTATCACATTTCCTGTGATGAAGAGGTGCCATAATTAATTACCTATTGGGAAGGGCCGGTGATGATGCTTAGAACTTGGGACTCCAGGCCCAGCTCCAGACTCCAGAAAAGATGAAAAGTATTGAACTTACAGTGGTTACTTCTGCCATGAAACATGTTAGCTGGAGACAGAACCCAATAACAAACTCAGCTATATTGAAGTGTATGTGTGTGTGTGTGTGTGTGTGTGTGTATGTAAAATCTTGTGTTTTCCTTATGATTTACCTCTACCAACAACAGTGCACTTCGAAGGTCCAAGGTTTGGAACTGGGGATAAAGTCTTTAAAAGTAAAAATAAAAATCGTCTAATATATGCTATGTCCTGAGTGACTGCGAAATAATGTGGCTGTTAAAAGCTGACTGGGTCTTCAAGGAAGTTGTATTAGTGCATTTTGGGGATCATAACAAAGTGCCAGAAATTGAATGGCATAAAACAACAGAAATTAATTTGCTCACAATCCTGCAGAGTAGAAGCCTAAGATCAAGGTGTGGCAGGGGAAATTCCCACGGAGGTGTCTCGCGGGGGCTTGCGGATAGCCGTCTTCTCCCTGTGTCATCACATGGGCCTCCCTCTGAGTGTCTCTGTGTCCCAACCTCTTATTATAAAGACACCAGTCATATGGGATCAGAGCCCACCCTAGTGGTCTCCTTTGACCTTAAATAACTTATCCAAATACAGTCACATTCTGAGGGACTGGGGTTAGGACTTCAACATATGAATTTCTTTTTTTTTTTTTTTGAGACGGAGTCTTGCTCTGTTGCCCGAGCTGGAGTGCAGTGGCCAGATCTCAGCTCACTGCAAGCTCCGCCTCCCGGGTTTACGCCATTCTCCTGCCTCAGCCTCCGGAGTAGCTGGGACTACAGGCGCCCGCCACCTCGCCCGGCTAGTTTTTTGTATTTTTAGTAGAGACGGGGTTTCACCGTGTTAGCCAGGATGGTCTCGATCTCCTGACCTCGTGATCCGCCCGTCTCGGCCTCCCAAAGTGCTGGGATTACAGGCTTGAGCCACCGCGCCCGGCCAACATATGAATTTCGGAGGGCACAATTCTATTGGTAACAGAAATGTAGGACTGAGCAAAGCAAAGAGGAGGAGGCAGCAGAGGTGGAGGGGAGTGGAACGTACATATATATGGCTTGAGAGGGGCTGGAACTTGGGCAAAGAGAGTTTGGTTTTTTTGTTTTGTTTTGTTTTGAGACGGAATCTTGCTCTGTCACCCAGGCTGGAGTCCTATGGCAGGATCTGCGCTCACTGCAACCTCTGCCTCCCGGGTTCAAGCGATTCTCCTGCCTCAGCCCCCCGGGGTAGCTGGGACTACAGGCGCTCACCACCACACCTAGCTAATTTTTCTATTTTTAGTAGAGACGGGGTTTCACCGCGTTGGCCAGGATGGTCTCCATATCTGGACCTTGTGATCTGCCCACCTCGGCCTCCCGAAGTACTGAGATTACAGGCATGAGCCACCGCGCCCGGCCCAAAGATAGCTTAATCTACTCTTAGGCAAGGGAAAGACACCAAGCCCAGACAGACTGATGACAGTGAGGAGGTTCTGTGCTGCCTCTAGATAAGTCACTGATAAAAGCTTGGTTTCAGGGTTTCTAGGTCTTCTTTCACCTACAGTCTGCTTGTCATAGCACTCATAGTGCACTCACTGTGTTAGTCTGTTCTCACACTGCTAATAAAGACATACCCAAGACTGGGTAATTTACAAAGAAAAGAAGTTTAATCGACTCACAGTTTCACATGACTGGGGAGGCCTCACAATCATGGCGGAAGAGCAAGGGACGTCTTACCTGGCAGCAAGAAAGAGAGAGTTGTGCAGGGGAACTCTCCTTTAAAAGATCATCAGATCTCGCGAGACTTATTCACTATCACAAGAACAGCATGGGAAAAACCTGTCCCCGTGATTCAATTACCTCCCACCAGGTCTCTCCCACAACACATGGGGATTACTACAATTCAAGGTGAGATTTGGGTGGGGATGTAGAGCGAAACCATATCACTCACATTTCTTTAGTACCCAGACTATGTCTGCTTCCCTCCATGACTAAAAACTCTAACCTTCTGTTGTGAGGCAAACAATCAAAATGAAGGAGATATGCAAAGTTTCCCCACTTTACTTCCTTGGGGACAGAAAACTGTGACTTAGATAAACATTGTCCTAAAACCTCTCCACCTTAATTTCCTCATTTATAAAAAGAGTGGATATCCTGGATGATTCTAAAATTATATTAGTAGGATTGGAGACTCAAATCTACTTATGACTCTAGAGAAAATTATTTAACATATGCTTCCCAGGGAAGTATTAAATTAAAATCATGGCTACATAAAGACTAAATACCAAATGAGGATATCTATCAATAAAAAGAAAGGCAATTAGCAACATAATCAATCGATATACTGTTTATGTTTTATTATGAACATGAACCAGTTCCTTAAGTCAATTACTGCTTGCACTACCTTGCTAGGGCTGCCATAACAAGGCATTGCAAACTGTGTGCTTAACAGCAGAAATGCATTGTCTCATAGTCCTGGAGATCAAGGCATTGGCAGGGTTGGTTCCTTCTGAAGATGTTAGGAAATAATCTGTTTTCGACCTCTCTCCTAGCTCCTAGCTCTGGCTTGCAGCTGAATAACATGTCTTCTCATGGCATTCTCCCTGGGTGCATTTCTGTGTCCAAATTTCCCCTTTTTAAAAGAATACCAGTCATATTGGATTAAGAGCCCACCCTAGTCCAGTATGACATCATCTAACTAATTACATCTGCAATGACCCTATTTCCAAATAAGGTCGTCATTTGAGGTACTGGAAGTTAGGATCTCAACATATGAATTTAGCAGGGAACACATATAAACCCATAACACTGCCTGTCAGTGGATTAAAAAAAAAAATAATGAGAACATTTAACTCTCTCACCGTATCAGTCTATTCTCACATTGTTCTAAAGAAATACCTGAAACTGGGTAATTTATAAAGAAAAGAGGTTTCATTGACTCCCAGTTCCATAGGCTGTCCAGGAAGCATGGTGCTGGCATCTGCTAGGCTTCTGAGGAGGCCTCAAGAAACTTACGATCGTGGCAGAAGGCGAAAGGGAAGCAGGCACGTCTTACATGGCAGGAGCAGGGGCAAGAGAGAGTGCAGGGGGAGGCGCTGCACACGTTTAAACAACAAGGTATCATGAGAACTCACCAAGGGGACAGTACTAAAGCATTCATGAGAAATTCACCCCCATGATCCAATCACCTCCGACCAGGCCTCACCTCCAACACTGGGGATTACAATTTGACATGAGATTTGGTGGGGATGCAGAGCCAAACTATGTCACTCATCCTGTCCATTTAAAAAGAGAGACTCAGTCAACATGTACCTACACTGTAGCCTCCTCCTCTGTCCATAGTTTCACTGTTCATGGTTTCTGATACCCACAGTCAACTGCGGTTCAAAAATAGATAAGTACAGTACAATAAGATATTTTGACAGAGAGAGACAACACATCCATATACATGTTATTACAGTATATTGTTATAATTGTTCTATTTTATTATTAGCTATGGTTGTCAATTTCTTATTGTGCCTAATTCATAAATTAAACGTTATTGTAAGTATGCATGCATAAGAGAAAAACATACAGTAGTATATATAGTATACTATAGTCATGTGTATGATATTCAGCACTATCCGTGGTTTCAGGCACCCACTAGTAGTGGGCTTGGCACATATCCCTATCAGATAAGAGGGGATTACTATATTTTCTGTAATGTTATTCTTAATCAGTAATTAAATCAAAAGCATTTTTTTAAAAAGAAAACTTTCTAAGTCAACTAAAGAAAAACTCTTGTTCTCCTGTATGTCTTCTTCTGTATGTCATCATAAAATGTTTGCCTCTAGAACCTTTCCTGTCCTTCTAGCCTATCTGTTTTTGCTCCCCCAACTCAAGTATGCATGATGTTTAGAGGTTATTTCCAGAATGTTTTCCACTTAACGGATCCTTGAAGCAGCAAGTTAGACTGCCTGTAATGATTTGGATGTCTGCAAGGTACCTGCAGGGAAGAGATTCAGTCCTTGCTGGTAACTCAGAGTAACCCCGATTTCAATGTGTTTGGAAAATGTGATGGAAGTCTCCATAATTACAGTCTAGACTCACTCAGCAGTCTCCAGAGCACATATTTATAACAAAACAAATACAATATTTTTATTTCTCTTATCTTGCAGTAAACATTGCCAGGACATACTTTTGTTTCACCCTTCTTCACTTTTAATTAGCTTTTACAGACCGTAATAGAGCTGTAAACACCATGTGACAGCAGTAGCATTTTCTGCTCACTTAAGAATTCAAGGCCAGGCGCGGTGGCTCACCTCTGTAATCCTAGCACTTTGGAAGACCGAGGCGGATAGATCACCTGAGGTCAGGAGTTCGAGACCAGCCTGGACAACATGGTGAAACCCCATCTCTACTAAAAATACAAAAATTAGCTGGGCGTGGTGGCGTGCACCTGAAATCCCAGCTACTGGGGAGGCTGAGGCAGGAGAATCACTTGAACCCAGGAGGCAGAGGTTGCAATGATCCAAGATTGCGCCATTGCACTCCAACTGGTGTGACAAGAGCGAGATTCTGTCAAAAAAAAAAAAAAAAAAAAAAAAAAAATTCAAGGTGGCCTCAAAGAATTCCCACAATTTACGAAAACCATAGTTTAATATGAACCTTTAAAAGATAAATGTACATTTAGCATTTGGGACTATTACTTGAACTCTGGTTTGAAGATGTCTACTACTTTGAACGTTTAATAACTGATTTCCTATGGGCACACAATCAATTGAAATATGAAAAGGCCTGTCTAGATGGAAAAAGTATCTTTTAAAGCAGTGGGGACATCTTGTGGCCAATTTTATTAAAGTTCTTTTTTTTTTTTTTTTTTTACTTTATTTTATTTTATTTTATTTATTATTATTTTTTTTTTGAGACGAAGTCTCACTCTTGTTGCCCAGGCTGGAGTGCAGTGGAGTGTTCTTGGCTCACTGCAAAGTCTGCCTCCCAGATTCAAGTGATTCTTCTGCCTCAGCCTCCTGAGTAGCTGGGATTACAGGTGCATGCCATCATGTCCAGCTAATTTTGTATTTTTGGTAGACATGGGGTTTCGCCATGTTGGCCAGGCTGGTCTTGAACCCCTGACCTCCAGTAATCCACCTGCCTCGGCCTCCCAAAGTGCTGTGATTACAGGCGTGAGTCACCGTGTCCAGCCAAGATTTTTTTAAATGAGATAACAGTTGATCCTCCTCCATGTGGATGCATCCTGCCTCTGTAGATTTAACCAACCGTGGGTCAAAAACATTTGAAAAAAATTTTTTTCTGTACTGTTTGCATATAGACTTTTTCTTCTGATCATTATTCCCTAAACAACACAGCAAAACCATTATTTCATAGTATTTACATTGTGTTAGGTATTATAAGTAATCTAGAGATGACTTAGAGGGTATGGGAGGATATGCGTAGGTTATGTGCAACACTACATATTTGCAAACACTACTATTTTCCCTTTTGTCTACACGCCCACAAATAAACACATAAAAAGACATCCTTTTACAATGGTGTAGAATTTGCATTTAAGGGACTTGAGCATCTGTAGATTTGGGTATTCGTGGGAGGTCCTAGAACACCCCACAGACACCAAAGGATGACTGTATTTTGACTGAATAAATATAGGGAATGCTGACAGTAGGTTAGTAATTGTGCTATATGCAAGGAGAATAAAGATAAAACACAAGCTGTTTTTTGAGGAAGCTATCAGAATAGAAAGAAACTGAGCTATTTAATATGGCCAGACCTCATTTTATTTACTTATACAGAAGAAATCCAGGTGTCTTGTTTCAAAAAACAAAAACAAACAAAAAACTTAAAAGTACAGATGTCATGAACACCTGTTTTCCATACATCCTGCATTCCTTAATACCTGCCCCTCAGTTTTACTTTAGAGACCAACCAGCACCCGCTGTCCATGTCTTAAGGTGAGACTGCTTGTCAACTCCTTTGGCTCCAGGTCCATCTGATCTGTGTATTCTTTTTCCGGGTTTTTTTTTCGTTTTTTTTTTTTTTTTTTTGGACGGAGTCTCGCTCTGTTGCCCAGGCTGGAGTTCAATGCTGCCATCTTGGCTCACTGCAACCTTCACTTCCCAAGTTCAAGTGATTCTCCTGCCTCAGCCTCCTGAGCAGCTGGGATTACAGGCATGCACCACTACACCTGGCTACATTTTGTATTTTAGTAGAGATGGGGTTTCACCATGTTGTCCAGGCTGGTCTCAAACCCCCGACTTCAGGTGATCCACACGCCTTGGCCTCTGAAAGTGCTGGGATCACAGGCGTGAGCCACCGCACCCGGCCAATTTCTTTTATTTAAGCCACCTAGTCTATTGTGTTTTTATGGCAGCCTGAGCTAATACACAAGTACAGAATATAAATATTTTTAGCTGTATATGGAACCACTGTTGACCATATATCAGACTTTAAAAGTCTCAATAAATTTTAAAAGATTACAATTTTGCAGACTATAGTCTTCAATGATGGCCTTAAATCAGAAACCAGTAAGAAAAGAACATCTAGAAAATGTCCACGTTTCATTTTTTAAAAAGCTAATTGGTGTTAATAAAATTACAGGTGAAATTAGAAAATATTTTAAACTGAACGAGAATAGAAAACACAACATAGCAAAATCTATGAGGTGCAATGCCTAGAGGGAAGTTTATCACTTTAAATATTTAGAAAAGAAAAAAATTGTAACAGTTATGTTTCATCTTAGGATGCTGAAAAAATAAAACTGAACCAAATTAAGTAGTAGGAAGAAAATAATAAAGATAAAAGCAGAAAGCAATGAAATAAGAAACAAAGAAAAAAACAATAAAGCCAAAAATGTTTCCTTTGAAAAGAGTAATTGAATTAATATACTCCTAAAAAACCAATCACACACAGACAAAATATCTAGAATTAGGAATGAAAGAGGAAATATAACTGCTTATCCTAAAACATTAAAAGGATAATAAAAATATTATGGATAATTATATGCTAATAAATATGTCAATTTAAATTAAATGACAAATTTCAAAACTGATCCAGGAAGTAATGTTGAATCAGAATACCCTGTATCTACTAAAGAAATTTAATTTACAATAACTAACATTTCCATAAAGAATACAGTCCTAGACAGTTTCAGATGGTGAATTCTATCAAACACTGAAATGAGAAAAGACAGCAATCTTACCAAAACTCTCACAAAATAGAAAAGGGAACACTTCCCAACTCATTTTATGAGGCCAGCATCAACTCTGATATCCAAATCTAACAGACCAGAAAAGAAAATTTCAGAAAATGTCTCTCAGGAACATAGATGCAAAAGTTCTTAACAATATTGGAAAATCAAATCCAGCAGTATATAAAAATAATATTACATCATGACCAAGGACCGTTTATCCACGGAATGCAAAGCTGATTTAACAACAGAAAACCACTCAGATAACTCACTACATTGACAGATGAGGGAGGAAAAACAACATGATTACCTTAATATAGGAACAAAAACATTTGACTAAATTAGTCATTCATGACAAAAACTCATAGCAAACTAGGAATAGAAGTGAACTTTCTCAACCTCTTAATGGTCACTACAAAAACCACTACTGTTAACACACATGATGAAATAGTGAACTATTTCTTCCTTAATTTGGGGGGAAAATCATGAATATCTGCTCTCACGACTTCAATTCAACATTACACAAGATGTTAGAGCTACTAAAATAGGGTAAACTTAAACAAATAAACAATTGTAAAAGAGAGAGAAGCAAGAAGGGGAGGGAGGAAGAAAGTTTGGAAAGAAAGAAGTAAAACTGTGTGTGTTTGCAGATGATGTGATATTTATGTAGAGAATCCTAAGGAATCTACAAATAACTTACCAGAATTCAGTGAATTTAGCAAGATCACAAAGTGCATGGTCAAAATACAATAATTAACTGTTTTTCTATATGCTAGCATCAGAGAACTCAAAAATAAAATCTAAAATTGTGCTATTTACCATAGACGTGTATAAAATACTTAGAAAAATGTTTAAAGTCTTGAAAGATCTTTATGCTAGACAATTACAAAGATTCGCCAGAGAAATCAAAGAAGACATCAATAAATGGAGAGCCATGTGCATGAATTAGAAAACTGAATATTCCTAAAATGTGAAATTCTTCCCTAATTGATGTATGTCTTCAATGTAGTCTCAACACGTTCCTAGAAGACTTTTCCTTACATAGAAATTAACAAGCTGTTTCTAAAATCTATACAGCAATGCAAAGGACCTAAAATCATTAAAGCAACCTTTAAAAATAAGAACAAATAAAAAAAATAAGAAAAGACTCGGTACCAAATTTCAAGACTTAAAATAAAGCCAAAGTAATGAAGATGAGGTGGTATTTTCACAGAAAAAGAGAGACAGATCAGTAACTCAGAGTCCAGAAACAGACCCACATATGCATTCTATTAATTTTTGATGAATAAATGCACTGACTCTTCTTGGTTTGGTGATATGTATATGAAAAATACAATTACAAACAGATTTGAATTTTTCTAACATATTAAAATAAAGTACCTGACAATATTCTTCAGGCAAAGGAAGAGATAAATGATAAAGAAGATTGTGGTCTAGCTCAGAGGTCTAGCACAAGCAAATGGAAAAGTAGAGATGATATATATTATACTATATCTTAGAAGCAACACTACTATAGGCAAAGTGTACAAAAACTCATTTTAAATATAATTCAGGAGGGAGACAAAAATAGCTGGGACTCTTGTAATGCATCCCACAGTCTAGCTCCATAAGGATGATCTCAAGATGTTTGGTTATTCATTCATCTTCAAGAGTGAGGTCCTTAAGCCTATTTGAGAAAGAGAGGAGAGGGCATGGGGAATGGGGATAAAAGGAAACAAAGGAGCAAGGAGCTTTATGTGGGTGTGATCATGCAGGAGCTCAGGAAAGGATACTCCAGAATCAAGGCCTCAGAAGCAAAAGTTTCTCTCTGACTTTCTGCCGTCTCCTGACTCTGACCTCTCATTCTCCCTGAGGCTAGTTATAGGGACTAGACTATCTCTGGCCAGGCGCAGTGGCTCATGCCTGTAATCCCAACACTTTGGGAGGACAGGGCGGGCAGATCACCTGAGCTCAGGTGTTTGAGACCAGCATGGCTAACATAGCGAAACCCCCTCTCTACTAAGAGTACAAAAGTTAGCCCAGTGTGGTGGTGGCACACTCCTGTAATCCCAGCTACTCAGGAGGCTGAGGCAGAAGAATTGCTTGAACCCTGGAGTCGAAGGTTGCAGTAAGCCGAGATCGCACCACTGCACGAGTAACAGAACAAGACTTAGTCTCAAAACAAACAAGAAAGAAGAAAGAAAATAAAAGAAAAAGGAAGAAAGAAAGAAAGAAGAAAGAGAAAAAAGAAAGAAAGAAAGAAAGAAGAAGGAAGGAAGGAAGGAAGGAAAAGAAAGAAAAAGAAAAAGAAAGAAGAAAGAGAAAGAAAGAAAAAGAAAAGAAAGAAAAAAAGAAGAAAGAAAAAGGAAAGAAAGAAAGGAAAGAAAGAAAGAAAGAAAAAAGAAAGAAAGAAAGAAAGAAAGAAAGAAAGAAAGAAAGAAAGAAAGAAAGAAAGAAAGAAAGAAAGAAAGAAAGAAAGAAAGAGAGAAAGAAAGAAAGAGAGAAAGATAGATTATCTCTTTCCCGGGGTGGGTCATAGAAACCAGAACCTTTTTTCCCTGACACCAACAATAAAACCTAAAATTATTACTCTGCCTCCCCCTACGTCTTTCTTTCTTTTAAAAAAAAAAATTTTTTTTCTTTAAAAAAGACAAAGAGAGAGAGACAGGGTCTCACTATGTTGCCCAGGCTGGCCTTGAATTCCTGGGCGCAAGGGATTCTCCTGCCTCAGCTCCCAAAGTGGTAGGGTTACAGTCGTGAGTCACCACTCCCCAGGCTCAATGACTTTCTGTGTAAAAACTGGCCATAAGTAAATTGTCTGACCTACCTCGTTTGATTCTAGGTCATAATAGCCCCATTCCAGAGAGTGTCCTGCCCCACACCCAGAAAGAAGGAACATGGCACAGTGAGGCCAAGAAGAATGTAGGCAGACAGGCCTTGCTGGATTTCCCCACTCAGTCTGTCAGCAGTAGACCACACCCTATGGTCCAATCCTATTTCTGCAGAGCTGTCCATATTGTGTCGGACATAAGCATGAAAGTGAACAATTTCCTCTATCTCTTTGAATCTTCTTTCTGAAGGCTCCATGTCACATAAAACTATGATCTAATAAATTTGTATGCCTTTTCTCCCATTAATCTGCCTTTTGTCAGTTGACTTTCAATGAACCATCAGAAAGTGAAGGGGAAGTTTCCCGTGGCCCTGCAATAATAATAATATGCCATAGAATGAGGAGCATGATGGCATCAATGCTCTGTATCATTCTGAATGTCCATCTGTCCATTTGTGCTCCACCTTACAGAAATTTGTTGGAATCTCTGCCCCACTGAAGTTAGGGACAAAGAAGTCCCTAACTTCATTGATGATATTCTCTGTATATATTTTTATTTTTAGTTATTGACTTAATTATTTATTTATTTATTTATTTATTTTGAGATGGAGTCTCGCTCTGTCGCCCAGGCTAGAGTGCCATGGCACGATCTCTGCTCACTACAACCTCCACCTCCCAGTTCAAGCGATTCTCGTACCTCAGCCTCCCAAGTACCTGGGACTACAGGCACGCACCACCATGCCCAGTTAATTTTTGTATTTTTAGCAGAGACAGGTTTCACCATGTTGGCCAGGCTGGTCTCGAACTCCTGACCTCGAGTGATCTGCCTGCCTTGGGCTCCCAAAGTGCTGGGATTACAGGAGTGAGCCACCGTGCCCAACCTCTCTATATATATTTAAATTGTTACTTTCCTTCTAACATATATGTGATCTGTGATAGAAAATAATGTGTCATTAAATTAATCATAATTTCTAAACGTGGCATTTATGAAAACAACATTTTGCGTTTTGAATGATAAATTTACAACTACAGTTACAAAAACATATTCGAGAAAATGAACCAAGAGTGACTGAGATGGAAATTGCCACGGCCTCTCTGTTGGATACTTCCTGTCCCACTGCTTTTTATCTTTCACTCCTGCCTGGTAGCTTTTGACATGTAAATATATCCATTCGTGGCCACTAGATGGCAGTCTACTCAAAAACACGACTTGGCTCCTTCTGCTTTCCACAAGGCTAAGGAATTATGTTAGCATTTGACCTGTTCTCTCCCTCCAAAACCTAGCAAACCCAAGTTTTCATGGGTTTGCTAAGAACAAACGTAGTTATCCTGAGTACCTAATACCTGAACAAAAAATGTTCACTGTTTTCAACAAAGGGAACATTTGTCACAACAGGAATTCACTAGAGTTAGACAGAGAAAGGGTCCCAGCCATGAGTTCAGTAAAAGGTACAACATCCCTCCCTCTGTCTCTCTCCCTGTAACTCTCCACCTTTCTCTTTTTCTTCCCCTCTTCCTTCTTCCCTCTTTCTTCTTTCTTCCCTCCCTCCCTTTGTTTTCTTCTTTTTATTTCTTTCCTTTCTTTCTTCTTTCTCTTTTCCTTCCTTCCTTCTTCCCTTCTTTCCTTCTTTCCTCTCTCTCCCCACTTCCTTAATATAGTTTGGCTGTGTTCCCACCCAAATCTCATCCTGAATCATAGCTCCCATAATTCTCACATGTTGTGGGAGGGACCCAGCGGGAGGTAATTGAATGATGGAGGTGGGTTCTTCCCATGCTGTTCCTGTGATAGTGAATAAGTCTCATGAAATCTGATAGTTTTATAAAGGGCAGTTTCTCTGTACACGTCCTCTTGCCTGCTGCCATGTAAGATGTGCCTTTGCTCCTCCTTCACCTTCTGCCATGATTGTGAGGCCTCCTCAGCCATGTGGATCTGTGAGTCCATTAAATCTCTTTCTGTTATACATTACACAGTCTCAGGTATGTCTTTATTAGCACCATGAAAATGGACTAATATATACCTCCTCCCATTCTCTTTCTTTCTTCTCTCCCTCCCTCCCTTTCTGTCTTCCTCCTTCACCCTGTCTCTCTTTCTTCCCTCTCACCCCTCCTCCCTTCCTTCCTTCACTTTGTTTAGTTTTTTGTTTCCTCACTTCTCTGGCATCTTCGATGCTGGTTTCAGCCTCTGGAGTGTTGTAGAGGTGAAGAGGGAAAGCTTCCCCCTCTGCCTCTGAAGGTCCACCGAAAATGAACTGACAAGAGGCTGATTAATAATCCTAGGAGAATGAATTCCCAATAACCCAATGAGGTCCAGATTCTTATATACTCTTCTTCAGAGGGGAAGAGGAGGTGAGAGTCTGTAGGAGAAAATGACTTTTAGGGAGGTCTGAAGGGACCCAGGAGGTGGATATTTATCTTGTAAATGATGCTGTTTGGAATTGAGACATAACAGAGAACAGATAATAGTTTGAGACAAAGTTTATTTGCATTCCAGGTACGGTGTTTAACTTCCAGTCTCTTCCTCTGTGATGAGTTTTAACCTTTTCTGGTTAATGAAATTTCAAGGGACAGATGCAAGGGATCCAATTGTGTTCCTCTTTTGAAGCCTGGTTTCTGGTTTAACAAGGGTACTTCCGAGAACAGCCTCATCTTCTGTTTGGGAGAGAGAGAAGATTGAACGGATTGGAGGAGAGGTTAGAGAGACCTTGACACTGCTTCTTTGGTTCCACTTCTGGTATATTGTTGTTTTCTGAGCCCCAACAATATACACAAATACATGAAACCAGAGGCTGGCACTCTGGGAGAAATGATGCTGCCATGCAGTTTCTGGCCTGGTACCTCTAGCGATCTTCTTCTCCTGGTTAAGATCTTTTTTTTTTTTTTTGAGATGGAATCTCCTTCTGTCACCCAGGCTGGAGTGCAGTGGTGTGATCTCAGCTCACTGCAACCTCCGCCTCCCGGATTCAAGCGATTCTCATGCCTTAGCCTGCCAAGTGGCTGGGATTACAGGTGCATGCCACCGTGTCTGGCTAATTTTTGTATTTTTAGTAGAGATGGGGTTTCACCATGTTGGCCAGGCTGGTCTTGAACTCCTGTCCTCAGGTGATCAGCCCACCTCGGCCTCCCAAAGTGCTGGGATTACAGGCGTGAGCCACTGCACCCAGCCTTCACCTGGCATAGTTTTGCATAACCTACAGAACAGGAGGCTGCTTCTTCCTTGGTCCCTGACTTCTTGCTCTTTGATGTTGTCCAGCAGTGAAAGGATCATTCCCCAGTCACTTGCACACAGGAAGAGAGCAAAATCAGGGGCTGGCTATAGTTAAGACAAAGGTAATCCAGGACTGAGCACCCCCACTCTCTGGGTGGTAGTGTATCACCCAACAAGTACATTACCTAACAAACTCTATGTCTCAGTTTCTTTGTCTATAAAAGAGGATAATAATTTTACCTACCTCATTTTTTTAATATAAAATGAATAAAGTAAACAATACCTGAGACATGGTATGTGGTCAATGAATGTTAGTGCTAATAACACTGATGATTATTACTATTATAAACACAGCAAACAAAGTTAAAAGAGAATTCAGATTAGCAAGGAGCAGATGAAATGACTAATACTTGCTTATTGTTTTGGTGGTTGTTTTGTTTTGTTTTGTTTTGCAGACAAGATTTTGCTCTGTCACCCAGGCTGGAGTGCAGTGGCACAATCATAGCTCACTGCAGCCTCAACCTCCTGGGCTAAAGTGATCCTCCCACCTCAGTCTCCTGAGTAGCTGGGACCACAGGCGCATGTCACTATGCCTGTTAACTTTTGTATGTTTTGTAGAGATGTGGTTTCACTCTGTTTCCCAGGCTGGTCTCTAACTACTGAGCTCAAGGGATCCACCTATCTTGGTCCCTCAAAGTGCTGCAATCACAGGCATGAGCCACCGCATCTGGTTAGTTGCTTTGTTATTTTGAAGCTTTACCTTAAAAATCTCTTTGGACTGAGAAGTAGGGCTTTCCCATGGTTGAAAGTTCAAATGTTTGGTAGCAGAATAGGATGGCTATAGTTAGCAATGGTGTATTGTATATTTCAAAGTAGCCAGAAGAGAGAACTTGAAATGTTCCCCAAGCATACGAATGATAAATACTCAAGGTGATGGGTACCCCAAATACCCTGACCTCATCATTACACATTCTATGCATGAAACAAATACCACATGTGCCCCATACATATGTAAAATATTATGTATCAATTGTTGTTCTGCCTTTACCAGGTCAAAACACAGACAGAAAGCAGCATCCAAGCATTCTCAATGACTCATTGCAATCTTCCTTGGACTGTGGATGAGGAAAGGGGACCCAGAAAGACACATTTGCAGGATTCTTAGAGACTAGTAAATGAATTCAGGATTGTTACCTAGAGAGAGATGCATTTAGAGTTTCAGGCTTTAATCTCATAAAAATAACAGAGGCATCCAAATATTAAACCCGTGCCACGGAGGAACAGGGCTGTGCCATAGAGGGTGTTTAGAGACCAGCAGGGTAGTCTACCCTTTGTTTTGTTTCAGAATGTCACAATCTAAAACAGCGAAGATCCTGCTGTCTTGCTCCCAGATGATATATAATTGTTTGAAAATAAGGATAATTTTTCATCATGAAAAGATGTCCTACTCAGGTGGGAGGAAATGGCTCTTCTTTCTGGAAGGAGGAGTTACAGCAAATAAAGAAATCGTGTGGTACATATACACCATGGAATACTATGCAGCCATAAAAAGGAATGAGATCATGTCCTTTGCAGGGATGTGGATGAAATGGGAAGCGATTATTGTCAGCAAACTAACACAGGAACAGAAAACCAACACCACATATTCTCACTCATAAGAGGGAACTGAGCAATGAGAACACATGGACACATGAAGGGGAACAACACACCGGGGCCTGGTAGAGAGGTGGGAGGACAGAGAGCATCAGGATAAACAGCCAACGCATGTTAGGCTTAATACTTAGGTGATGGGTTGGTAGGTGCAAACCACCATGGCACACATTTTCCTACGAAACAAACCTGCACATCCTGCACATGTGTCCTGGAACTTAAAATGAAATGTTTTTAAAAAAGGACATCATGGCCTTGTTACCTTCCAGACTAAGAAGAAAGGTAAACTTAAAATATTTTAGCCATGTGACACCTTACTTTGTCATCAGCTGTGGTTATACATACGGCTTCTTAAGTAGCATTCCCGATTATTATGAGAGATTTTTTGTAAGATGTAGGAGTACGGGCACAGAAAGGGAGACAGCTTGGGTTGTTTTTATCACGTAAGAAACCTGTTCAGAAATCAGAACTAATATTCCAGACAGCCACACTATATTATTTCTGAAAATTACTTTCCTTGCTTAAGGCTTTCTTGCCAGACTTTCAGAAATCACAGACTTAAGTTTCTCTAAGGTGTCCTGCTGTGCTCCTAAAGCCTGACGACTTCATTAATGGCTCTCCCAGGTTAGCAACAACTTCCTTCTTGTCAAATCTCCTGGAGAGTGCTCCCTCCTGAATGTACACAATGTGTCTGAAGATTTTGACACTATGAGTCAACCTCTTTAAAAAAAAAAAAAAAAAGAAAAACAAAACAAAACAACAACAACAAAAACAAGCAACAAAAAAGAAAGCTTGTTTTGACTTTTTTGAGACCACATGCTTCTGGTTTTCTTACAACTTCTCTTAAGGTACTGCTGAAGCGGCTTCCTTGTCTGGGGTGATACCCAAGATTGCTTGTCTCAAGGCCGTGGAAAACTGGCACGTGAACACACAACGAGTGAGCTTCAGAGTAGAAATGTAATAGGCGAAAAAAAAGAGAAGAGCTCTCTGTTGCAAAGAGGAGTCCCGAGAAAGTGGGTTGCCAGTTCCAAGGTGAAAAGGGTTTTACAGATAAGCTTGTAGTGGCGATGTCTGATTTACATAGGGCACGAAAGATTGGTTGGACCAGGTACGCTATTTGCATAGGGTGAGAAAAACTGGTTAGGGCTAGGTGTGTCATTAGCAGAGGGCATGAAAAGCTCTCTGCCCCCAGCCTAATCTTTTACTATGCAGATGGGTTCTCTGCCTGGCCGGCGCCATGTTGTGCGTCTCTATATTGCACTTGTGATAACAAAAAAGGGAAGATGGAGCCTCCATGTTGGATATGCCTGGCCCCCAGGTAGCCCTTTGCTATTGGCACAGCTGCGGGCATTCCCCCGTGCAAGCTTCCAGCTTGCTTATCTATGTTTGCAGCTGGATTTTTCAGGCTGCTCTTTGTTAGAAAAAAATAATTTCTCGGGCTGCTTTTTGTTAGCAGGGAAGCCTTGCCGAGGACTCTTTTATCCTATCTGCCTGAATAATTTTTTTTCATCTCCTGCATCACTGTTTCTCAGTTTGCTATATGAACCATTGTTTCCAGTCAGGTTGCAGAATTTGGGGTAAGGGAGATTCTGTTATCAGCTCTTTATTTACACCATGCAATCGCCAGTCCAACCCTGCCCCTACTGTCCGGGCAATCACTGTTCTGATATTTTCCTACCATAGATTGGTTTGGGCTATTGTAGAATGTCATGGAAATAGAAACATGTAGTATGTACTTTTTCAGGAATAACCTGCAGGTAACAAATGCTCTATTTCTATCATTGTATCTGAGCAAAATGACATGAATGACTAAAAAAGCATATGGAGCACAAGACTGAAGAAAAACTAAGTGAAAGTACTCACACTTCCTGATTTCAGGTTAAAACTACAGTAATCAAGACAAGTGGTATTGATGTAAGAATAGACACACCAATGAATGAAATGGAATACATCTTCCAGAAACAGATTCACACAAATATAGTCAAGAGGTTTTTTATGTGCTAAAATGTATATAACATTTACCAATTTAACCATTTTTAAGTCCTCAGTTCAGAAGCATTAAGAACCAACAACGTTGTATAACCATCACCACTATCCAGTTCCAGAATTTGTCATCATCCCAAACAGAAACTCTGTACCTATTATCAACAATAAATTTTCATTACCCCCTTACCCCCAGTCTCTGGCAATCACTATCGAACTTTCTGCTTCTATGAATTTGCCCTTTCTCAGTGCCTAATATGAGTGGAATAATACAATATGGGTCCTTTGTGCTTAGTTTATTTCACTTACTATAATGTTTTCAAGGTTCTTCCGTGTTGTAACATGTATTAGAATTTTATTTCAAGCGTGAATAATAGTCCATGGTATGTCTATACCACATTGTTTATCCATTCATCCGTCGATGGATATTTGGGGTTGTTTCTCTCTTTTGGCTATTGTAAATTACGGTGTTATGAACATTGGTGTATAATGTCTATTTGAGTACTGCTTTGAATTGGTTGGGGTATATACTTAGGATCAGAATTACTGGATCATATGTCAATTCTATGTTTAACTTTTTGAGGAACTGTCGAGCTGTCTTTCACAGCAGCTGCATCATTTTACATTCCCACCACAATGCATAAGAGTTCCAATTTCTCAAAATCTTTACCAACTATTAGTTTTATTTTTAAAAAATATGTAATAGCCATACTAATGGCATAAAGTGATATTTCATTGTGGATTTGATTTGCATTTCCCTAATCATAACTGATGTTGAGCATCTTTTCATGTGCTTATTGGCCATTTGTATGTCTTCTTTTGAGATATGGCTAATCAAGTCCTTTATCCATTTTTTAATTGAGCTGGATTCTTTTTTCTGTTATTGTTGAGTTGTAGGAGTTCTTTATATATTCCACATAAAAGTCCCTTATCAGATATTGATTTTCAAAATCTCTCTTCTATTCCATGAGTTGTTTTTTGCTCTCTTAATAGTATCCCTCAATGTATAAAATATTTTAATTTTGATGAAGTCCAGTATATCTATTTTTTCTTTTGTTGCCTGTGATTTTGTTTTCATTTTCAAGAAATCATTGGCAAATCTAATGTTATGAAGTTTTTGCTCTGTGTTTTTTTCTAGATGTTTTATAATTTCAATGTTTCCATTTAGGTTTCTGATCCATTTTGAGTTAATTCTTATATGTGATATAAGATAAAGATCTAAGTTCATTGTTTTGCATGTGGATATGTGCTTTTTCCAAGCACCAATTATTAAGATAGTCAACGGATTTTTAACAAATATACTGAAGAAATTCAATGCAGAAAGGGTAGTATTTTCAAGATACAGTCCTGGAGCAGTTGGACATCCATATGCAATTCTGTGGGAAAATGTTAGTGTTACCCCATGCTGCTGTTCTCATGATAGATGGTTTTATAAGGGGCTTTCCCCCTTCTTCTCGGCACCTCTCCTTCATGCCATCATGTGAAGAAGGATGCATTTGCTTTTCCTTCTGCCATGATTGTAAGTTTACTGAGGCCTCCCCAGCCCTGAGGAACTGCAAGTCGATTAAAACTCTTTCCTGGCTGGGCACAGTGGTTCATGCTTGTAATCCCAGCACTTTGGGAGGCTGAGGCCAGGTGGATCACTTGAGGCCAGGAGTTCAAGGCCAGCCTGGCCAACATGGTAAAACCCTGTTTCTACAAAAATAAATAAATACATAAATAAATAAAAAATAAAATTAAAAAATGCTCTTCCTAGTATAAATTACCCAGTCTCGGGTATGTCTTTATTAGCAACATGAGAATGGACTAATACAGAGGTTTTGGAGATACTATCAAAAGGAAAATCTATGAAAGAAAAATTGGCAAGTTGAACTTTTCAAAATTAAGAACGTAATTCTATTTACAGTAGCATCCAAAAGAATAAAATACCTAGGAGTCAATGTAACCAAGGAAGGGAAAGACTCATACACCTAAAACTATAAAACATTGAAAAAAATGAAGAATACCTAAATAAAACGAAAGACATTATTCGTCCACAGATTAAACGACTTAATATTAAGATAGCAATTTTAGCAGTATTAGTTATCTACAGATCAAATGTAATTCCTATAAAAATTCCAGCAATCTTTTATTCAGAAATGGGACAGACAGTCCTCAAGCTTCTATGGAACTGAAGAGGATTTCAAATAGCTACAACGATATTTTAAAAAGCAAAACAAAGTTGAAGGACTAAAACTTCTCAATTTTAACACTTCAACTTTATAGCGATATATAATTCTACACACACAACAATGGAATAGAATTGAGTCTAGAAATAAACCCAAATATCTATGGACAACTGACTTTCAACAAGTGTGCCAAGATCATTTAATGGGGAAATAAAAGTATTTTCAACAAATGGTGTTGGGACAACTGGACATCCACATGCTAAAGAATTAAGTTGGACTCCTACCTTATTCCATATACAAAAATTAACACAGAATAGATTAATTACATAAAAATAAGAGCTAAAACAATAAAACCCTTAGAAGAAAACAATAGATTTCTGTATTTGACACCAAAAACATGGTAATAAAAGAAAAAATTGATAAATTAGACTTTATCAAAATGAAAAACTATTGTGCATTAATGACACTGTCAAAAGAATAAAAATACAGCCTACTGAATGAGAGAACATATCTGCAAATCTTGTATCTGATAATGGTGTCATACGTAGACTATATAAAGAACTCTCACAACTTAGCAACAGAAAGACAAATAATCCAATTTAAAAGTGGGTAAAGGACTTAAATAAACATTTCTCAAATGAAGATATGAAAATAGCCAACGACCACATAAAAATATGTTTGACATCATTGGTCATTAAGGCAATGTAAATCAAAATCACAAGATCCCACTTTACATGCATGCGGACAACTATGTTAAAAAAAATTGAACATAACAAGTATTGGTAAGGATATGGAGAAATAGAAACCCTCATACATTGGGAATCTAAAATGGTACAGCTACTTTGTAAAATAGTTTGATCGCTCCTCAAAAAGTGAAACATAAAATTACCATATGACCCCACAATTATACTCAAATGTATACCCAACAGAAATGAAAATATAAATAATCACAGAAACTTGTACATGAATGTTTATAGCAGCATTAAGCATAGTAGCCAAAAGGTGGAGACAACCCAAATATCCATCAATGGATGAAGGGATAAACGAATTGTGGTATATACATGCAATGGCATATTACTCAGACATGAAAAGGAGTTAAATATCAATACATGCTACAACTAGGATGACTCTCAAAAACAGTATGCTAAGTAAGAAGCAGTACACAAAAGGTCATAAATTGTGTAATTTTTTATATGAAATATCCACAATAGGCAAATACATAGAGACAGCAAGTAGATTAATGGTTGCCAGGTGATGGTGAGAGAATAGAATAAGTAATTACTTAAGAGGTTTGGGGTTTCTTCTTACGTGAGGAGAAAGTTTCAAAACTAGAGAGAGATAGTGGCTGCACAACATTCTGAATGCACTAAATATCAATGAATTGTACACTTTAAAACAGTTAATTGCATGGTATATAAATTTCACCTCAACAAAATAAAGTTTCTTGCTTTGTGGAAAAAAACTGTTAAGAGAATGAAAATACGAAACATAGGTGCAGACCAAAAATTGCAAAACAGATCTATGATAAATGACTTGTTTTAAGATACACAAGAATACTTAAAACCCAACAGAAGAAAACAAATGACCCAATTAAAAATGGGACAACATCCAGAATGGCTGAGAACCTCTAGAAATCTGTTCTTCCACAAAAATAATTAGTACCCTGACCCCAAAAGTTGTCCAAATCAACATTTTCAGAACTCTAGAAATTGAATAAGACTTGCAAAAACTCTAGAAGCTTTTGTTCAAGAAAACCAGCTGAATCTTGGCAAGAAGAGTGAACTTTAGGGCATTTTGACTTGCCTAATCCTATCCTCCTCTGTCCAGCTTCACAGTAGCCATGGAAAACAACGGCCTCACAACTACAGTGTTTGTGAAAAACACTGACAGCCTAGCAGCCACTGGAAGGGACAGAAGAGATTTGGAGCTTCCAAAAATCCCTTCTTCAGGGATTATTATTACAGGCATACCACATTTTATTGCGCTTAACTCTACTGCGTTTCCTAGGTACTGCATTTTTTACAAATGTAAGGTTTGTGGTAACCCTGCAATGAACAAGTCTATGGACATTACTTTCCAACAGTATGTGCTCAAGTCATGTCTCTATGTAAACTTTTGGTAATTATGATGACATTTCAAACTTTTTCATTATTGTATCTGTTATGATGATCTGTGATCGGTGATCTGTGATGTTAGTATTTTAATTGTTTTGGGCGCAATGAACTGCACCCATATTAGATGGCAAGCTTAATCAATAATGTTGTGTGTATTCTGACTGCTGCACCAATAAGCCATTATTCCATCTCTCTCCCTCTCCATGGGCCTCCCTATTCCCTGGTATACCATAATATTGCAGTGAGGCCAATTAATAATCCTACAATGGCCTCCAGATGTTCAAGTGAAAGGAAGAGTCACATGTCTTTCACTTAAAATCAAAAGCTAGAAATGATTAACCTTAGCGAGGAGGAAGACATATCAAAAGTTCAGACACAGGTCAAAAGCTGGGCCCCTGTGCCAAACAGTCAAGTTGTGAATGCAAAGGAAAATTTATCGATGGAAATTAAAAGTGCTACTCCAGTGAACATACAAATGATAAGAAAACAAAACAGCCTTATTACTGACATAGAGAAGGCTTGAGTGGTCTGGATAGAAGGTCAACCAGCCACAACACTCACTTAAGCCAAAGCCTAACCCAGAGGAAGACCCTAACTGTCTTCAATTCTACGAAGCCTGAGAGAAGTGAGGAAACTGCAGAAGAGTTGGAAGCTAGCAGAAGTTGGTTCATGAAGTTTAAAAAAAAGAAGCCATGTCTATAATATAAAAGCGCAAGGTGAAGCAGCAAGTGCTGATGTAGAAGCTGCAGCAGATTATCCATAAGATCTAGCTAAGGGTAATTAATGAAAGTGGCCACACTAAATAAAAGATTTTCAGTGTTGATGAAACAGCCTTCCATTGGAAGAAGATGCCATCTAGGATTTTCATAGCTAGAGAAGAAAAGCCAATGCCTGACTTCAAAGCTGCGAAGAACAGGCTGACTCATATGTTAGGGGCTAATGCAGCTGGTAACTTTAAGTTGAAGCCATTTCTCATTTACCATTCTGAAAATCCCAGGACCCTTAAGAATTATGTGAAATCCACTGTCTGTGCTTTATAAATGAAAGAACAAAGCCCCGATAACAGCACATCTCTTTACAGCATGGTTTACTGAATATATTAAGCTCACTGTTGAGTCCTACTTCTCAGATGGAAAGATTTCCTTCAAAATATTACTTCTTATTGACCATGCACCTGCTCATGCAACAGCTCTGATGGAGATGTACAAGGAGATTAATGTTGTTTTCATGCCTGCTAACACAGCATCCATTCTGCAGCCCATGGACCAAGGTAATTTCAACTTTCAGTCTTATTTAAGAAATACATTTCCTAATGCTATAGCTGCCACGGAAAATGATTCCACTGATGGATCTGGGCAAAATAAATTGAAAACCTTCTGAAAAGGATTCACCATTCTAGATGCCATTAAGAACATTCATGATTCATTGTGGAAAGTAAAAATATCAACATTCACAAGAGTTTGGAAGAAGCTGGTTCCAACTTTATGGATGATTTTGAAGGGCTTAGGACCGCAGTGTAGAAACTGTAGATGTGGTAGAAATCAGAAGAGAACTAGAATTAGAAATGGAGCCTGAAGATGTTACTGAATTGCTGCAATCTCAGGATAAAGCTTGAATGAGTAAGGAGTTGCTTCTTATGGATGAGAAAAGACTATGTTTTTTTCATATGGAATCTACTTCTGATAAAGATGCTGTGAACATTGTTAAAATGACAACAAAAGATTTAGAATATTACACAAACTAGTTGGCAAAGCAGCAGCAGGGTTTGAGACGATTCACTCCAATTTGGAAAGATGTTCTACTGTGAGTAAACAGCATCATATGCTACAGAGAAATTTTTAGTGAAAGGAAAAGTCAATTGATGTGGCAAACTTCACTGTTGTCTTATTTTAAGAAAATGCCACAGCCACCCCAAGCTTCAGCAACCACCACCTCCATCAGCCATTAACATCAAGGCAACATCTTTCTCCAGCAAAAAGATTACAACTCACTGTAGGCTCAGATAATTGTTAGCATTTTTCAGCAATAAAGTTTTTTTTGTTTTTTTTTTTTGTTGTTGTTGTTGTTTTGAGACGGAGTCTCGCTCTGTCACCCAGGCTGGAGCGCAGTGGCCGGATCTCAGCTCACTGCAAGCTCCGCCTCCCGGGTTCACGCCATTCTCCTGCCTCAGCCTCCCAGGTAGCTGGGACTACAGGCGCTGCCACCTCGCCCGGCTAGTTTTTTGTAGTTTTTAGTAGAGACGGGGTTTCACCGTGTTAGCCAGGATGGTCTCGATCTCCTGGCCTCGCGATCCGCCCGTCTCGGCCTCCCAAAGTGCTGGGATTACAGGCTTGAGCCACCGCGCCCTGCCTCGCAATAAAGTATTTTTATCATGGTATGCAGATTGCCTTTTTAGACTTAATGATACTGCACATTTGATAGACTACTATGTATTAGAAACATAACTTTTATTTTTATTTTTTGAGATAGGGTCTCACTCTGTCACCCAGGCTGGAGTGAAGTGGCGTGTAATACAGCTCACTGCAGCCTCCAATTCCTGGGCTGAAGTGATCCTCCCACCTCAACACCCTGATTAGGTGGGACCACAGGTGTGTGCCACCATGCCTGGCTAACTATTTTATTTTTTTGTAGAGATGAGGTCTCACGATATTGCTCAGGCTGGTCTTGAACCCCTGGGCTCAAGTGATCCTTCTGCCTCAGCCTCCCAGAATGGTGGAATTACAGGCATGAACCATCTGCAGCCTCCCAAATGCTGGAATTATAGGCATAATTGTTATGTTACACGCAGCCTGTAAACATAACTTTTATATGCCCTGGGAAACAAAAATGTTTATGTGACTCACTTTACTGTAATATTCACTTCATTACAATGATCTAAAACCAAACCCACAATATCTCTGAAGCATGCTTATAGTTAGACTGTCTGGAAGCTCAATGAAAAAGTCAATTGTCAGAGTTTTTCTCTACTTGATATGACTTAGGACTTGCTCTGTCTGAGTAGCCTTATCTCCAGGACATTCATCAAAAACAACCAGTGGTGGCTGGACGCGGTGGCTCATGCCTGTAATCCCAGCACTTTGGGAGGCCAAGGCAGGTGAATCACGAGGTCAGGATATCAAGACCATCCTGGTCAACATGGTAAAACCCTGTCTCTACTAAAAATACAAAAAATTAGCTGGGCGTGGTGGCACATGCCTGTAATCCCAGCTGCTCCGGAAACTGAGGCAGGAGAATAGCTTGACCCCAGGAGGCGGAGATTGCAGTGAGCTGAGACCGGACCACTGCACTCCACCCTGGGCGACAGAGCAAGACTCTGTCTCAAAGAAAAAGAAAAACACACACACACACACACACACACACACACACACAGTGGTAACTGTTTAACATTGCAGCTCCCTGAATCAGTGTTGCCACTTGAGACTAACAAAAAGCTGACAAAAAAAAAAAAAATACAAATAAAAGGAATTGAGATGTCCTTTCTGCATTTGCAGGACTGTAACAGATGCCCAAGAAAGGTTCAGTTTTCACCTCCGATTGACTTTGAGGCCCTGAGCAAGTAGAAGTGAGGTTTTCTGCAAGAAGAAAGTGAAAGCATAACAGGGAATTGAAGATATGCCCCAACCCACACCCAGAGTACCCTGGCAAAAGCTGGAGGACATATTGATTCAAGGCATTTTAAGAAATGTCTGCCTGATTATTAGCTGACCCTTCATCTAACCTAGCAGTTACTTCAGTGGCCACACAGGATAAAGGATACAAACTTTCCAGAACTGTTTCAAGAAACAGCAGCAACAACTACTACAACAAAAGCAATAAACCCTGAGTTAGGGGAAGGGGATCTAATTTCCAGATTTTCCACATTATATTATTTTAAATACCCAATTTTTACAAGAGATTAACACACATTAAAAAAAACATGAAAAAAATGGTTCATGCACAAGAAAATATACAATGAAAAAGATAAAAAAGAAAAAGAAAAAAGTTGAAGAAATTATAGTGCAAAATGTCCCAAATCTGGTAAAAAAAAAAAAAAAAAATTAATCTACACATGCAAGTAGGATAAACTCAAAGAGATCCATACCTAGACACATTGTAGTCAAAATGTCAAAAGCCAAAAAAAATGACAGTATCTTGAAAGTTGCAAGAGAAAAGCAGTTTATTACATACAAGGAGTCCTAAATAATATGAACAGCTTATTTGTCATCAGAAACCATGGAGGCCAGAAGACTGTGGGATAACATATTCAATTAGAAGAAATATTAAAAGAAGTACTTAGGGTTGAAATGAAAGGACATTAGGCAGTAACTTGAATCCACCAAAACTAAATAAAAAGCACTGGTAAAAGTAACTACATAGGTTAATATAAAAGACAATATAAATATATTTTTGTTTGTAACTCTTTTATTCTTCTACCTGATATAAAAGACAACTGCATAAAATGATGTTGATCAGCTAATAAAGCACAAAGATATAATTTGTATAGCAATAGTACAAAGGAGAGTAGAGGAAACTTGGTTGTACTGAAGCAAAGTTTTTACTATTGAAATTAAGTTGGTATTAATCTGAATTAGGTTGTTGTATTTTAAATTAAGATGTAAATTGTAATCACCAAAGGAATCATTAAGGAAATCTCAAAAATTAGCAAAAGGAGGTAAAAAGTAATTAAAATGGTATGCTACAAAATATATATTTAACCTAGAAAAGGCAGCTAAGACAGAGTAGAGAAAAAAAGTACGAGCGTATTAGGGTTCTCTAGAGGGACAGAACTGAGATATATATATATAATTACTAAATATTAACTTACATGATTACAAGGTCCCACAACAGGCTGTCTGCAAGTTGAGAAGCAAGGAGAGCCAGTCCAAGTACCAAAACTAAAGAACTTGGAGTTCGATGTTCCAGGACAGGAAGCATCCAGCACGGGAGAAAGATGTAGGCTGGGATGCTAGGTCAGTCTCTCTTTTTCACATTTTTCTGCCTGCTTTATATTTGCTGGCAGCTGATTAGATTGTGCCCACTAGATTAAGGGTGGATCTGCCTTCTTCAGCCCACTGACTCAAATGTTAATCTCCTTTGCAACACCCTCATAGACACACCCAGCATCAATACTTTGTATCTTTCAATCCAATCAAGTTGACACTCAGTATTAACCGTCACAATGAGATATACAGTAAACAAATAGAAAAATAGATAGAAATAGTATCTTATCAGTAAATTCATCAAATGCAAATGAACTAAGCACTTGAATCAAAAGGGAGAGACTGGCAGAATAGATTTTTTTTAAAATGATCCAACTCTATGTTCTCTCTCTCTAAAAAAAAAAAAAAAGTTTCAAAGTAAGACACAATTGAGTTGAAAATAAAAGAATGAAAAAAAGGTATACCATGCAAATAGCAACCAAATGACACCTTAAGTGGCTATACTAATCTCAGAAAATGTAGACATTAAGACAAAAATTATTACTAAAGACACTGAGGACATTTTATAATAAGAGGGGAAGCCCGTCAGGAAGACATACAGTTATAAATAGATATATGTACCATGCAACAGAACCCCAGAACACATGAAGCTGACACTAACAGAATTAAGGAGAAACATAATTTAACAACAACAGAAACTTCAATACCCTAATTTCAAAAATGTACAGAACTACACCAAAGATGAACAAAGAAATAGAAGACTTGAACAACACTAATTACAGATACCTGTAGACCGTTTGAGAAAACAGCAAAATATACATTCTTCCTAATGTACATAGGAACATTCTCTAGGAAAGACTATATGTCAGGTCACTAAAACAAACTTCAATACATTTAAATGAAATAAAATTATACAGAGTATGTTCTCAGAACAAAATGGAATATAAACAGAAATCAATGACAAGAGGAATATTGGAAAATTCACAAATATGTGGAAATTAGACACAATGCTAATAAATGACCAATGGGCCAAAGATGAAATCCCAAGGGAAATTAGCAAATAATTTGAGATGAAGGGAAACAAAAATACTGCATACCAAAACATATGGGAAGCAGCTAACTCAGTGCTTAAATGGATACTTATAGCTATAAACACCTACCTAAAACGAAAGATTTCAAATTAAAAACTTGATCTTCTACCTTAAGAAACTAGAAAAGAAGAGCAAATTTAAGGCAAAACAGCAGGAAAAAATAAAAGAAATTATTAAGATCAGAGTGTAAATAAATGATATTGAGAATAGAAAAACAATAGAGAAAATCAACAAAACCAAAAATTTTTTTTATTTGAAAGCATTGATAAAAGTTTCACTAGACTGAATAAGAAATAAAGAGAGAAAACTCAAATTACTAAATCAGGAATGAAAATGAAAAGAAGACATTACTTCTGACATTACTGAAATAAAAAGAATTATAAGAGATTGCTATGAACAATTGTACTTCAACATATTAATATAGGTGAAACAGATTTCTACAAAGATAAAAACTACCAAAACTGACTCAGGAAGAATAACAATCTCTGAATAGATGTATAAAAAGCAAAGTGATTCGACTGTTAATAACAAAACTTCTTACCTAGAAAGCCCAGTCCCAGATAGCATCATTGATGAATTCCACCAAATATTTAAAGATGAATTAACATGAATCCTTTACAAACTCGTCGAAAAAATGTATACATATAGGAGCACAGGGAACAGTTTCCCAACTCATTCTATAAGATCCATATTATCCAAAGATATCACCTGTTTAATTATGAGAATAACATCAGATATACTCAAATAGAAGAACAGTAAGCAAAATATCAGGCCATTAAGTGCTCCTCAAAATTGTCCAGGTCATTGAAAACAGGGAAAGTCCAGGAAACAGTCACAGCCCAGAGGAGTTGAAGGAAACATGATAACTAAATGTAACATGGTATTCCGGATGGGACCTTGGGACAGAAAAAGGACATTAGGTAAAAACTGGAAATCTGAGGCCAGCTATGGTGGCTCACGCCTGTAATCCCAGCACTTTAGGAGGCCGAGGCGGGTGGATCACAAGGTCAGGAGATCGAGACCATCCTGGCTAACACAGTGAAACCCCGTCTCCACTAAAAATACAAAAAATTAGCCGGGCTTGGTGGCGGTTGCCTGTAGTCCCAGCTACCCGGGAGACTGAGGCAGGACAATGGCATGAACCCGGGAGGCGGAGCTTGCAGTGAGCCGAGATGGCGCCACTGCACTCCAGCCTGGGCGACAGAGAGAGACTCCTTCTCAAAATAAATAAATAAATAAATAAATAAATAAATAAATAAATAAATAAATAAATAATCTGAGTAAGCTACGGACTTGAGATAGTAATAATGTAGCAACACTGGTTCTTTAATTGTGGCAAATGGTCCACAGTAATATAAGATGTTAATTATAGGCCGGGCGCGGTGGCTCAAGCCTGTAATCCCAGCACTTTGGGAGGCTGAGACGGGTGGATCACGAAGTCAGGAGATCGAGACCATCCTGGCTAACCCGGTGAAACCCCGTCTCTACTAAAAAAATACAAAAAAACTAGCCGGACGAGGTGGCGGGCGCCTGTAGTCCCAGCTACTTGGGTGGCTGAGGCAGGAGAATGGCGTAAACCCGGGAGGCGGAGCTTGCAGTGAGCTGAGATCGGCCACTGCACTCCAGCCTGGGCGACAGAGCGAGACTCCGTCACAAAAAAAAAAAAAAAAAAAAAAAAAAAAAAAAAAA
>NC_045442.1:105511099-105604677 GCF_002776525.5 Piliocolobus tephrosceles | reverse complement strand
AAAAAAAAAAAAAAAAAAAAAAAAAAAAAAAAAAAAAAAAAGATGTTAATTATAAGGTATGGGGTACATGGGAACTGTGTACTATCCTCATAATTTTTTCTGTAAATCGCAAGCCTTTCTAAAATGAAAAGCTTTTTTTTTCTTTTTAAAAGCATATGGAACATGGCAACCATATCCTTTAGTAGTGTTGCCAGATTGATTTTCTGCATAACTGACTTGATTGAAATGTGAAATTGTGGGGAAGCTCTACTCAAGAATCCACAGCTCAGCTGGAGATTATAAAAGAATGAATTTGTAACATGGAGCTAACTCTTCACAATTGAGACACACTTGTTACCAAGAGATGAAAATGACTATAACATCGTGTATGGAGTTGGTAAGTTGGAGAGTTTTTAGAGAGCATCATCTCAAACCTTTCACTCTAGAAAAATACTTGGACGAGACTGGACATGGCAGCTCATGCCTGTAATTCCAGCACTATAGGAAGCAGAGGTGGGAGGAACACTTTAAGCCCAGGAGTTCAAGACAAGCCTGGGAGCCTGGGCAACATAGGAAGACCCTGTCTCTATGAAGTAATAATAATAATTATTATTATAGCCGGTCTTCGTGGTGTGCACCTGTAGTCCTGGCTACTCAAAGAAGCTGAGATGGGAGGATTGTTTGAGCCCAGGAGGTGGAGACTGCAGTGAACCATGATTGTGCCATTGCACTCTAGCCTGGATAACAGAACAAAACCTTGAGAGGAAGAAAGAAAGAGAGAGAGAGAGAAAGAGAGAGAAGGAGGGAGGGAGGGAGGGAGGGAGGGAGGGAGGGAGGAAGAAAAATACAAAAATATATGGACAATTTTCACAAATCGTGAACCTCATTTTGAGGGCTAAGAAATCTGTAAAAATGCAGTCGTATGTGATGCTGCCTTTACCTCCCTGACAGTAATGTACATCTGTTTCTAGAGTTGAAACTTCGCTATTCAGTACAGTTGTAAGCACATGCAACATTGCTCTGCCAGGAGAAAAGATCAAAGGCAGGAGAAAATTTTTCAAAGATGAGAGCTTTTCAATATGTATGTATAAAAAGCATAAAAAGCCACTGGTTTGCGTGGTTTGTGTCTCTGTGAATTTCACTATTTTCACAGGTTATTTTCCAGCGTTTAATCCTCAAGCTAAATCCGGATGACAATATCTTTCAATATATTTCTCCTTAGGAATAACTTAAATTCTTCCTCTTTTCTATTTAAATGCTAATAACTTTGGCACTGTTAAAACATGGAGTGATAACTGATTTAATTATTTTTTCACCATCATGATTAATGGTTATTCAAAGTTTATCCATTATGCAAGCACCATATTAAGCCTGAATGTCTAATTTCTTCACTCCCCTCCACCCATGCATACACAATGGGTTGATATTTTCTTATTTTATAGACAGCCTTCAGCATAGAGTTTTTCTGAGTCTCAATTAATTCTGCTGCAGAACTGAGACAATGGTGTTAAAGTCAGGTTGACAAAGAAGCAATGAAAATTCAAACATGTTGTTATTGATACAGATGAGCATGTTACTGAATTATAAGAAGTGATATAATTTCAAATCACTCCTGGCACTTCAGATCTTATTGGCTCTATATTCCATGAACATTCTCATTAGGATTTTTCAAAAAGATATGGTGGTACTATAACCCTATTTCAGAACTATGAGTACATTCTTTCCATCTAAATTTCATTAGTCTGAATACCTAAATGCTACTTACGTGTCTGTAAGAAATCTATCAATATCAGAAAGTTGGTGACTTGCCTTCCTATTAATGTTTAAGCAAATACAACTTCTTTTTAACTAAGGGACCTTTATTCAGAGCCTAGAAATTTAAGACAGATCTTCAAAATAAAACTGTAGTTGGCACAAATTATAATTGAATTTTAATATAAAATTGCCATTCCAACTCTTCTGAAGATCATGGATAAATACATGTTCTCTAACGAACAGGTGGTAGCAGAGTCACCAAAGATATGTGATTTGGGGGAGGCTACCTAAATTATGATCTTTTTAGTTACATATTTATTTCCACAAAGAGTATAAAATGTCTATCATATCCTTCTATCGTAATACGCAAAGTGATTTGCGTACTTTTAGGCCCTAGAGATATTTAAGGAAATTAGTTTGTCACAGGTACTAGGGAATTATCCCAAAGAAGTTAGAATTTTCTGGGTTATTGTTATCAGTGACTGAGGTCCAGGGAAACCAATTTGCTTCCTGACACATTGTCTGATTTAGGGATTGAATGACTCACACCAAATTGGAGACCTGAAAGTAATGTGCATGCTTAATTCCAAAGATAAGCTAGGCTCTTAGTTCAAAGACAGCCGGTAGAAGTGGCTGGCAAATGAAGAAGACTATTAGTGAAGTTTAAATTGTGAAGTCTGAGTTGAGAACTGTGATTAAGTATGGACCAGCCAGTCCCAATTACTCACTAAGTAAGCGAGTTTTCCCCTGCGTTTCCTTCATGCATTCTGACAGTAGCTATTTAATGAAGCTGTGGGAAGGATGTGAAGAGAAACCTAAATAATCAGCATTTCAGGTTGGAATCCTAGGTCAGTACATGAAGGCTGCTCCCACCTTTACCTCCTGCTGCTGAGTTGGGAAGATGACTGAAAATTTTATAGACTTCAGAAGTGAAGGGAATAATGAAACTACAACAGGCAGAAATAGCATAGGCAAAACAGACCCTCTGAAATTTCCCTTTTCATTTTACTTTAAGAAACTCTGATATTCTACTAATTTAGAAATGCATTCAGAAAAAAATCATCCTTTTAAAAAAATTGAGCTATTTCTGGGATGTTGAAGAGCTATTACCGTGAAAGTAATTAGTTGAGAATGTGCATGGCTTCTAATGCCTAATGGAGATCAAAAGGTGCCAAAGGAATGAGCATTTTGATAAGGGGCAGTGTGGGAAATGATTTTGGAGTCTGGGTGCCTTTGGAAAAAGGATCAAGGACAGCATGGAGAAGGGTTCAGAAAACAAGGTGAGAAAGACCAATACCAAATACCAAATATTTTAATTTAGGCTTGTCCTGTATTCAAGAAAAAATGATGAAATATTCCTTGCAATATTCTTTGATGTCAACTCAACCAATACACTTATAGAGAAACTAAATTGTTCTTCCCGTACCTGGGACCATAAACAACAAAGCTGGTGGAAAAACTATGTTTGAGTTCCAAGCAACCAATTTGTATGTAAACTTAAGCCCGCATTTCATGAGTAATGTGAGGGCTGGGTTGGCCACCCATCTTTCACAGGAAACTCCTTAACCAAATATTGTTTCTCCTGTGTTTATGTTTATTTTGTTCTCAGTGACTAATGGTGCCAAAGAAGGTTAGTTATCCTGCATGATTGCTGCTGTCCGAGCTGGCATTTTGTGATTAGAGATGACCAGCTGACTCAAATAACAAGAGCCCATTTCTGTCATTCATTGAACTTGTTTCTGGGAAAGAAGAAAGAGGAGGCCAAGGGAAGAAGATGCCCTGCTCAGGTTTCAGAGGCAAAAGCTGAGGGAAATATTAGCAAACCCGGGGGGAGATTGCTTCTTTCCCAGGCCCAGACCTGGATGTTTCTGTAACTGAGAACGGTTCACAAATGGTCTATTCTTACAGAATTTTTGCTTCAGTTGTCAGTTTCAGAATCACATTAGAGATCTTGATATTTGATTGTTTTCTCTCAAATGTCCTGAGACTTCATTTAAATTTTGTTACTTAAAATTATTTTTAGTTAATTAAATAAAGTCACAGTTAATGGTAATAAGGAGAATAATCCATAAAACAGTTGATAATTTCTTAAGGTTAAAAATAAAGACAAATATTTTAGAATAGTAGATTCTCTAGAATGATTCCCACATTTGTCTCCTAAAATAAGAAAACATGAGTTTGTCTCCTCAAACAAGATGATCACTTGCATAATATGAGACCATTAATTCTGTTAGAAAATAGTGCTTTTGACTAGAATACTCTTTTTTTTTTTTTTTTTTTTTGAGACAGAGCCTTGCTTTGTCAGCCAGGCTGGAGTGCAGTGGAGTGATCTCAGCTCACTGCAACCTCCACCCTCCAGGTTCAAGCAACTCTCCTGCCTCAATCTCCTGAGTAGCTGGGATTACAGGCATGTATCACCATGCCCAGATACTTTTTGTATTTTTAGTAGAGACAGGGTTTCACCATGTTTACCAGGCTGGTCTCAAACTCTTGACCTCAAGTGATCCACTCGCCTCAGCCTCCCAAAACACTGGGATTACAGGAGTGAACCACCACACCCAGCCTAGAATACTCTTAAACCCAATTCCTCAACCCGTAAGTTTAAGGCGAACTTGAAATAGACAGGCAAGCAGCTGAATATGTGAGTCAATAGACGAAAACTATCTTCGAAACCATCAAAGGATGTCATAGATAAAATAATTACTACTAATTAAGTGTGTATTGAATACATATGAGTAGAAGAAGCTTTGCATTGATAGGGTGAGAGAATTTGCCCTCAACAGTAGTCAGTTCATTTATCAGTAGAGATTTGTTGCGTCCCTACGTTTGCACATTGTGCTCACATTAATAGTCATCAGAATATTTATTTATTAATTTTAAGGAATTGGCTCATGAAATTACAGAGGCTGAGAAGTCCCAAGATCTGAAGTCAGTAATGCAGCAATGTGAAGACCCTAGAGAGATGATGGTCTAGTTTCAGTGCAAGCTCAAAGTCCTGAGAACCAGGAGAGCTGGTGATGTAAGTTCCAGCCTGAGTTCAAGTCCAAAGGCAGAAGAGAAGTGATTTCTCAGCTCAGTGACAGTAAGAGAGAGCAAATTCTTCCTTACTCAGCTTACTTAATTCAAATTGCCCTCCCCAGTGTAGATAGGACTGGATGGTTAGTCCCATCCAGAAACACACTCACGACACACCTAGAATAATGTTTCACCAAATAGCTGGCCCAGTCTGTTTGACACAAAAAAAATTAACCACCACAGTCACTATACATTGGCCATGTTCTACTTGGCAGAATAGAATCCCTTCAATATCTGTGGTAAGTCTACCTCTGAGTTCTATTTCTCAATACTTCAAAGCCTGCTTGATCCTACTCCTCATCACCAAAGCTCACCAGACCACTTCCTGTGATTTAACATTTTTGGTTAGCTACATTGAAAGGAATATTTCTGTTACTGTTTAAATAAAAAACATTTGTACATGCAGAATTAAGAAAAGTTTAAATTAGTTGAAAATGGACCAATAAGAGAAACTTTTTGATTTTAACAAGAATGGTGTCGAGAAGTCATGAGCCCATGATTTGTTAATTTAGGTCCTTAAGGAAGGCACATTAACTCCAGGTGTCAAGAGGGCACCACTGAGCACACTGCACCTGCAGTATTCCAGGTGGCTGACCTCTGGGCTATGATCATGCGTCTGAAAAACTGCTTGTAGGTACAAATACAATAATTGTAGCCTGTCTTCTATATCATCTACAGTCCTCTCCAGCAACAGAGACCCTTTGAGCTGAATTCAAAAGACAATCAGGTAAAACATCATTCCCACTATAGTAACTCTCATTCAACAAAGAGCTCTTGGAACTTTTTTTTTGAGATGGAGTTTCGCTCTTGTTGACCAGGCTGGAGTGCAATGGCATGATCTTGGCTCATGCAACCTCTGCCTCCCAGGTTAAAGAGATTCTCCTGCTTCAGCCTCCCAAGTAGCTGGGACTACAGGCGCGTGACACCGCACCTGGCTAATTTTTTTTATTTTTAGTAGAGACGGGGTTTCACCATGTTGGCCAGGCTTGTCTCAAACTCCTGACCTCAGGTAATCCACCTGCCTTGGCCTCCCAAAGTGCTGGGATTATAGGCCTGAGCCACCAATGCCCAGCCAAGGAACTTTTTTGAGATACATCAGTGAACAAACTGAGCAACGATGGGATTCATATTTGAGAGTAGAAAGAGGGGAACACACTGACAATAAACAATAATCTATTTTAAAAATAAGGACATGATATAATATGTTACAAGGGGGAAAGGCTATATAAAAAAGAAACAGTGAAGTAGGTAAAGAGAGGTCAGGAGTGTTAGCAGAAAGGATGAAGTTTTGAATAAGGGTGAGGCAGGCTTATTTGAGAAGGTAATGGGATTAAGAAAGATATGAAGGAGGTGTGGGAAGATCCCTTGAAAATATCTTGGGAAGAACTTTCCAAGGATAGAGAAAGCCAGTGCAAAGACTATAACCTGGAGCTTGCTTTTCATTTATACCCATCAAGATTTCCATTCATTAATTCACTTGACAACCATTAAATACTTATTGAACAGTTACCATGTGCTTAGCACATTTTAGGCACCTAGGACAAAGTTCCTGCCCTCACAAAGCCTGTAATATGGAAAACAATTGATATGGTTTGGCTATGTCCCCACCCAAATCACATCTTGAATTGTAGTTCCCATAATTCCCACAGGTTGTGGGAGGGACTTACTGGGAGATAATTGAATCATGGGGGCAGTTTCCTCCATACTGTTTTCATGGGGGAATAAGTGAGTAAGTCTCACAAGATCTGATGGTTTTATAAGAGGCTTCCCCCTTCACTTGGTTCTCATTCTGTCTTGTTGGCCACCATGTAAGCCATGCCTTTCACCTTCTGCCATGACTGTGAGGCCTCCCCAGCCACGTGGAACTGTGAGTCCATTAAACCTCTTTTTATTTATAAATTACCCAATCTCGGGTGTGTCTTTATCAGCAGTGTGAAAATGGACTAATACAACAATAAATGAGTTAATAAGTATATAACTCATTTATATACTTATAAAGGAGGTCACAGTGAGCGGTGATGTCAGATGGTGAGAAGTATAATAAAGAAAATTAAGTGAGGTAAGGAGACAGAGAGTGACAGAGGTGCTTACCTCAGGTAGGGTGGTCAGGGCAGACTTCCTAAAGGAGGAGTCATTTGGACTGACATCTGAATAAAGTGATGGTGCAAGCCGTGTGAATGCTTAAGAGGGAGTGTGTGCCTGGAAGAAGGAATAGCAGGTGCACATGCCCCAAGAACAATGACTGGGGTACAATTAAAGAAGACAACCAAGAGAGCTAATGTGGCACAGCCAGAGTAAGAAAAAACAGCCAGTGACATGAAGATGTAGCACCTCTAGACAATGGTAAGGACTTGAGCTTTCATGGACAACATGGAAGCCCTGAGAATTTGAGAGCCAAGGTGTGACATGATCTGACTGGTTGAAGAATCACTGTATGGGCAATATTGAGACTTGCCACTATAGGGTGGCAAGTTCAGAAGAAGAGAGGCCAATTTGGAGGCTGTTGGGAATAGTCCACATGAGAGATGTTAATGACACAGACTAGGATAGTAGCAGGAGAGAGGTTGAGAAGTGCTACTTTTTCCATATATCTTGAAGGTGTTGTCAACAGCATTTATTGATAGGGTGAATGTGGGAGTTGTAGGAAGTAAAGAGAATTCAAAAGCTGACTGCAAAATAAATCTGATTCACAGGGTGGTTGGTGGTGAAATAGAAAGTGGCACTCAAGAGAATGGAGCAGATTGGGGTGGGACATGATTCTGGTTTTGAACAGGTTTGGTTGGAGTTGCCTATTAGATGCCTCAGAGAAGAGAGTGATCAGATGGGAGATCTGTGACACTGGGGTTAGAAGAGGGTCGGAGCTGGGATTTAAATTTGGGAATCACCAACATATAGATGTGATTTACAGTAACGGGAAGAGAATGTCTATGGAATGAATGTAGATAGATTTGAGAAGAAATGTGAGGCCTGAGCCCTGGAGCACTCTAATGTTTCATAATTTGGGAAAAGAAGGAGAATCTAGCAAAAAAAAAAAAAAAAAAGACGGAGAAGAAACAACCATGGAGGTGGTAGTAAACAAGACAGTGCTCTGCATCAGAAGGAAAGGCAGATCCTTCTGCCAAATGGACCTGAGACACCAAAGTAGAGGGCAGAGAATTAAGTACTGCTTTGTACTGCGGAAGTCCCTGTATCCTGGATAAGAGTGATCATTTGGCGAGATGTGGATGAAGACCATCGACATGTATTCAAGAGAGCATTGGAAGTGAGAAAGTGTTACGGGCAGGCAAAGACAAATCTTTTAGAAAATTTCACTATATCAGGAAAGAAAGAAATGAAACAGTCGCTTTAAAAGGAGATGAGAAGAAGGAAGCCTTTGTTTAACTTCTTGGCAGGAATGTCATCGTTGAGGAGGTGAGAAGACCTGGGATTCAGTGCCTGGCGGAGAGATTGACCTTAGGTAAAACTATGGACAATTTGTCCTTGTCATAGGAAGGAAGGCAGGGTTATGGGCCAAGATGCAGATGTAGTTGCCAATTTAAAGGTAGCAAGAATTGAAAGTTCTTTTCTAAGCGCTTCCATCATCTTAGAAAAATGATAAATAGGAACTAGCTGGGAGTAAGGAGGGGTGATATGGTTTGGCTGTGTCCCCAGTCAAATCTCATCTTGAATACTAGCTCCCATAATTCTCATGTGTTGTGGGAGGGACCCGGTGGGAGATAATTGAATCATGGGGGTGGTTTCCCCATACTGTTCTCATGGTAGCGAATAAGTCTCAAGAGATATATGTTTTTATAAGGGGTTTCCTCTTTTGCTTGGTTATTCTCTCATCTGCCATCATGTAAGACATCCCTTTGTTCTTCTTTCGTCTTCTGCCATGATTGTGAGGCCTCCCTAGCCATGTGGAACTGTGAGTCAATTAAACCTCCTTCTTTTATAAATTATCCAGCTCTTGATATGTTCTATAATTTGAGAAAAGAAGTGAAAATGGACTAATACAAGGGGGAAGGAAGAGTCTTGGGAGAGAGGAGAGAATAGTCTTCTGGGAGTGACATGATCAAGGTCAGCGGACAATGCTGGGGTTCCCTTGCAGTTTGAGTTCATACATTCACAACCATACAGCAAGAAGGATCATGTTTTTCTCCAACTGTTTTCAGTTCTTGGATACAAAAGTGGACTAGGCAGAGAAGTGGGTTAAATCCACAGAGGTTTTGTCACATGTGCTAGGGCAGAGGGAGAGAAGGACAAGAGATTTTGTCACAATGCAAGGGAATTATAATGATGGGCCATGGACTCTAATCTGAGGAAGAAGAGAAATGAACCCTGAAGGGAGATTAAAAACACTGGAAGGGTAGCATGAGTGGGTTGGAAATATTCTACTGGGGCTGGGTGCTGTGACTCAAGCCTGTAATCCCAGCACTTTGGGAGACCGAGGTGGCAGATCACTTGAGGTCAGGACTTCGAGACCAGCCTGGCCGACATGGTGAAACCACGTCTCTACTAAAAATTCAAGAATTACCTGGTCATGGTGTCGCGCGCCTGTAGTCCCAGCTACTCAGGAGGCTGAAGCACAAGAATCGTTTGAATCTGGGAGGTGGAGGTTGTGGTTAGCCGAGATCATGCCACTGCACTCCAGCCTGGGCAACAGAGTGAGGCTCCATCTCAAAAAAAAAAAAAGAAAAGAAAAGAAAAAGAAAACATAAAAAGAAAAAGAAAAAGAAATCTTTTATTGGAATTTCACAAATTACTCGAGGAATTCTTAATGCAATAGAAAGCATCAAAATTGCTTATTTTGGGGAGATGAGAGCATAACATCAGAAAAATTTATTTTTCTCCTACTCTTCTTCCTCTTTTTCCACCTCCTTCTTTTCTTTTAGCAATTTCACATATGTCAAAAAGTAAAATGGACTATTGACTGATGAAAAGGTGTAAATCCTGTGAATTGACTTCCTCTAGTAAAGGCACCTAAACACACACTATTTCATGTAGTATGTGAAAATCTGTTAATTGGGTTATCTTTCAAAAAAATTATACTAAAAGAGGAAGTTACAAATCATGTAAATTCAAGCAAATCACACTGGAACGATGCAATGATGCAATCCTATTAGTTGCTGCAATTCTCAGCACAGGGAAAGTTTCGCTCAGGCAGAAAGAGCCCCATGAAGTCAAGAGCAGATGACCACATTGCTCAAGTTCATTTCCATCTCCCCGTGTGGGCACAGCCTGAGTCACAGCTCAGTCCTGAGTTAGGTACTTACAAAGGCAAATTAACCATTTCAGGTCAGCAGGGTACCATTGCACACAGAGCAACAATGATTTAAAAGTGCTAAAATCGGCTTGCATTGACAATAGGCTTTCCAAACCAGAAGGAATCTGCTATGATGCAGAAGAGGGCTCAGTGGCTCACGGCACCCCATTAAGTCAACAGTATCTTAGAAAATATTTGAACCAAGCAGAACAAAGTGATCATTTGAGTTTCCCTAAGATAACCTAATTTTATACATGGTGAGGAGGGGCTTAGAGATCATAACTATAAGCTACAAATCTGATCTAGAGAGACCTTGGTAATTTTTTAAAATCTCTTTTATTTATGCTTTGCTGAGCTATATATTCCCTGGAATATAAGGATTAGATCAGAGACATTTATGGAAGGAAACTTATGTATTCTAGGCTGGTATTTGAAAGTTTAAATTGCAATTCTCCTGCCTCAGCCTCCCAAGTAGCTGGGATTACAAGCATGCACCACCACACCTGGCTACTTTTTTTTTTTTTTTTGAGATGGAGTCTTACTCCGTCGCCCAGGCTGGAGTGCAGTGGTGCAATCTCAGCTCACTGCAACCTCCGCCTCCCAGGTTCAAGCGATTCTCCTGCCTCAGCCTCCCGAATAGCTGGGACTACAGGCGTATGCCACCACGTCAAACTGATTTTTGTATTTCTTTTAGTAGAGATGGGGTTTCACCATATTGGCCAGGCTGGTCTCGAACTCCTGACCTCATGATCCGCACGCCTCAGCCTCCCAAAGTGCTGGGATTACAGGTGTGAGCCACCGCACCCGGCCTAATTTTGTATTTTTAGTAGAGACTGGGTTTCACCATGTTGGTCAGGCTGGTCTTGAACTCCTGACTTCAGGTGATCTACTCCCTTTGGCCTCCCAAAATGTTGGGATTACAGGCATGAGCCGCCTGGGAGGCAGAGGTTGCAGTGAGCTGAGATTGCACCATTGCACTCCAGCTTGGACAACAACAGCAAAACTCCGTCTCAAAAAAAAAAAAAAAAAAAAAGTATAAATTGCATAAGCTATAAAATTGTACCATCCCCAGTAGCCTGTATGAGTCTTAAAAACTCTCTCCTTAGAAAGGTTCTGTGTTCTGAAGTCACACTTTCGTCTGTCCCTCAAGGCTATGAACATTGGGTCCAAAACTCCCAAACTTTCTACTCCTCCCTTCCATGAAGAAGGGAGCTGTAACATGAGTCACCCCACCATGGACAAGATACTTCTCATATATGTCTGATACACAGCAGAGGTAGGTGTTATTCTATCTTCATTTGGCAGGACAGGAAACTGGGTGTAAGATGTTTGCCCAAGTCACTGATCAACCAAGTACCTGAGTTGGGATTCAAACTCAAGCTTATAAATCTAACTGACTGAAAAAATCTCTTGCGACCAGGCGCCATGGCTCATGCCTGTAATCCCAGCATTTTGGGAGGCTGAGGCGGTCTAATCACTTCAGGTCTGAAGTTCGAGACTAGCCTGGCCAACATGGTAAAACCCCGTCTCCACTAAAAACACAAAATTAGCTAGGTGTGGTGGCACCTATAATCCCAGTTACTCAGGAGGCTGAGGCAGGAGAATCGCTTGAACCCAGGAGGTAGAGGTTGCAGTGAGCCAAGATTGAGCCACTGCACTCCAGCCTGGGCGACACAGCAAGACTCTTTCTCAAAAACAAAACAAAACAAAACAAAACTTTCTGTTTTGTAAGTGTGAACATCCTCAAACCCCACATCCTTGGAAAACCCCATGGGACCACTGATTTGTTTTTCTAAGACCACCAGAGTGAGCACAAAAGAACCAGCGGGTAGGCAAGGGTAACAGCAAAACTGCAAGTTTATTTTGGTCACTTAGCTTCAAGGGAAGAAGGTGGGTAGGGAGAAGTCTGTCGGCCTCCGGCAAATGAGGCCAACAGAGTCGCCTGTGGAGCTCTCCGACGGAGTTCCCACAGTCCCGACATCCCAACAGGAGTGGGGCTGTGAGAAGGCCGAGTGGGACCCTGCCCGACAGGGGCTTTTCTAGGAGTCGGAGGGCAATAGGCGGGGCACAGGCGTGTCGGGGGGCGTTCCACAGGTGCGACCAGGTAAATCTTGGTCTCTTCAGATTGACGTCACCTGGCGCATGCCCAGTTGATCTGCACCTTCCCGGGCGCCGGCTGCATTTTCCCGCGCAGGGGAAGAGTTGGTGGTGAAGAAGAACCCGGAAGTGCACCATCTTGCCTCCGTTCGTCCAAACAACCACCTCTACTCTCATGATGACTACCTTCTCTAGCATCTTGTGGTTACAAAGCATTTCAGGTAAGAGCACAGGCTTTCTGGTCAGGAAGACTTGAGGTGAGTCCCAGCTCTGTCATGTCTTAGCTAGGTGACCTAGCTCTTAGCTATTAGGTTGGTGCCATTATTTTTAATGGCAAGAACTGCAATTACTTTTGCACCGAACTGAAAGCCTCTGTTTCATTCAAGAAAAAAGGAGAAGTTACACTGTTTCTTTCTTTATAGGGTTATTGTACAGATTGAATGAGATAATGAATACAAAGGATTTAGCACATGCCTTAAAAATGTATTTTAGATTATATTTTTAAAATGACAGCTATACAAAGTAGATTACTTTACCATTATTTTAACAGTTCATCTTATTCATTCTTGTGACATCTATTAGTCGTTTTTTATTTAGCCTTTCAACCACTGTTGTCTCTCTGACTTATTTAAAAGCCTTTTAAGCTTGGATCGTGTCTTTGTTCCTTTGTATCCTCTTACACATAGCACAGGTTTTCCGAAAATATTTGTTGAGTTGATTTCATTTCATAATGTGTTCTCTTTAAATAGCAACCGGAAGCACAATTCAAAATAAACTGTGGATTTTGATAATGAGTTTATTTTCTTGAGATTAGTGGCTCTTTGTCTTGCTTTTGTCCTCCTGAGCCTATGTTTTGAGATAACACTTGGGGGCAGCATTGAGTCAGTCTGCGCCTCCCCTGTTGTGAACTACAAGGAAATATGAAATCCAAAGGTAGGGGCTGACAGATAGGAAATGAATAAGTCTCCAAATACGTCAGTGGCTTTAAAATGACTGTGCACTTTGCTACAGAAATCTATTTAAAAGCCGCACACCCTTCTGCAGGTCTCAGGGGAGCTCTTGGGGATAAATGACTTGTTTTCTCTCTAACCCTGGGGGGCAATGCAAACTGTAAGACGTTTAACCATTTACTCACACAGCAAAATGGAGCAAACCTACAAGCTACATTATAAAGGAAGATAAATTTAGCATGCATTTATGATGTGAAAAAGCACAGCTACTGCTCTGGTTGTTTAAATACTACCTCAGTAATTGCAATCAATTAAGTCAGTTCAACGAAACAGTGAATTAAAATTTTCCATTAGCCCGATTTTTGCCCTACAATACTAAAGAGAAGAAAGGTAAATGTAGTAGCACAGCAAGTTGATAGCAGAGGTTCATTTGGTTAGGCAACTTTTTAAAACATCCTATGCCCTGCACAGATGTTATCCAGTCTCCTATAGCTACAATTACATCACTACAAATATATGCTTAGATAATCTATCAATGTTCAGAATCTTTGCCTCTAGGTACTGCAGGTTTCTTACCAGTTATAGTAAAACTAGTGTGCCAATTATCTGATAAAACAAAGTAGACTTAGGTATTTCAAAAAAAATTTTTTTGTAATGGTACAAAAAAACTCACAGAAGACACTTTTTTTTTTTTAGCAACTTGGCCCTGTCTCTACCTCTCACCAGAATCTGAAGAAATTGCATATATTTTTGTACCAATAGGGTTCCTATGAAAACCAAATGGAAAAGTACAATAGGATATACCAGTTTCTTCACAGGTCCACAACCTAATTTCTGTTATATCTATTCCTTGATTAATTATAGAGGTATTTATTCTTTATTTGTTTATTCAACATTCACTGAACATCCAATATGTGTCCAGTACTGGGAATATAAGGATGGACAACACATTATCTATGTTTTTAAAATGTTCAGTCTAGGGAGAAATGAACATACAGACATACACGTGCAAATAATTGCAATCACACTGATTTCTTTTGGGCCTGGAATCTCTTATTCTTTTCATAGCTAAACAAAATAACATCTCAGAGTGTAATCTCAAAGAACATAAATCTCTACTTTACAGATGAGGAAAGTGAAGGCCACAGACAGTAAAGGACATGACCAACCAGCCAGTTAGTGCAAAGCCAATAAAGGAACCCGTTGACTCCCAACTGATGTGTTTTCACCACTTAATATTATTACCCTTTTATATGGTTTGGCTGTGTCTCAACCCAAATCTCATCTTTAATTGTAGATCCCATAATTCTCATGTTGAGGGAGGGACCCAGTAGGAGGTCATTGAATAATGGGGGCGAGTCTCATGATAGTGAGTAAGTCTCACAAGATCTGATGTTTGTATAAAGGGAAGTTCCTCTACACACGGTCTCTTGCCTGCTGCCATGTGAAGATGTGCCTTTGTTCCTCCTTTGCTTTCCACCATGATTGTGAGGCCTCCCCAGCCATGCGGAACTCTGAGTCAATTAAAACTCTTTCCTTCATAAATTACCCAGTCTCAGGTATGTCTTTGTTAGCAGCATGAGAACAGACTAATATACCCCTGCAATGTGAGATTGTTGAGATAAGGCATTATAGCTTGTATGTCCTTGTATTTTCGAAGTCTCCAGTAGAAATCTTTAATAAACATTTATTTATTGACTTTAATATCTCTTCTGCTGTCATCTGTCCAGATATAAATCTCACCATTATGAAAGCTTTCATAAGGCAGCTAACTTTTAAATTGTTTAGTCTTTGAGGTTATTCTCAGTTGACCAAAGCAGACATTTTCCTTTCACTAATGCTCAATTTCCCAAGGCTTGGCCTTGGGAATTGATTGAGGACAGGCTAATAACGGCCATTCACATATGAGTGCATCTTAATTTGACCTTGCATTACCTTTCATACTTTTCCAACTACTTCCAACCAACATGATCTCCCTATTTATATTCCGGGTATTTAACACTTAAGGCCAAATCACAAAAAGCCTACTGGGTAGTCTGTGCTTCTGCACATCTAGTAGTATGCTGGAAAATATTTAATAATAGATCTAGGAGAGGAAAAAAACACCTGATAAATAGCATTTGCCAATTTCCATGGTGTAAATACTTTCACCATGGTAAATTTCATCCTACCAAGGTATCAGTGCATACTGAACTCAGCATAAGGAAGAAATGTACACCATCTGCTCTCACTAACCAGGGCAAGCCAGCTCCAGCTAACAACTGCCCCACAGCTCTCAACAGAAGACTCAGCAGTGATCTGTCATCACTTCTGCTGCCTGACCCTCTTGTCATTGCTTAGCTATATGAAAGACTGCTGGGTTCGGCTTGTAGGGTTGGCAAGCGCAATCAGCAATAGGCGTGATTGTAAGACAGATTTTGAACTCAGTAGGAATATAGGGGAAAATCAGTTATTAAACTAAATTAACCATTTTCCTGTTTGCTCTGGAAATACTTGCTGGCAGGGCTTTTAGCTGCAGTGTTCAGCTCAGCTTTCAGCTGAGATAACTTTGCCACAAAATATCTCACTTTTATTATTATTTTTGCATCACTCTGGTATATCGACTTGAGAAACAAAAGACATCATTCTATTTATAGCATTCTGGTTTTAGTAGTGGTATTTCCATTTACAAAACATAGTAATTCTCAATCACTGAAAATGTCAAATCCTAGAAAATGTAACATTCCTACACATGATGTTAACATCATTCTCTAATCGTTGGTTGAAGATTCATTTGATGAATCTGATTTTTCCAAAATAGATGATTCTAATGATTCAGATGATTCCAATGTTAGTTCTGTTTAGAAATAACTCCAAGAACAGTTTTTATATTTTATTTTCACATTGAAAATCAGTCAGATGTGCTTCAGCCTCAAAGAGTGCGTTTATGTAAAATTAAATGAATGCTAACAGCAAGCTGCATTTTTTTAAGTGGCAAAAAATTTAACTTATGAAATTAATGAAGATATAAGAGAAAGGAGGCAACTAACTAAACTCACCTGATAATTATTATTGTTTTGACATACATGTATCGCTGATACCCTTTGTGTGAAAGCAATTGAGAAACTGCTGGCTGAAATTACAAATGGAGGCTTAACTGTAAAAACCAACAGATGCCTCAAGGGTTTGAATCTGAAGCTTTAGCTAATCAGACTGGGCTACAGTGTTGAAATTCAAGAGGCAAAGGGAAGAACAGCAGAAGGGATAGTGAGAAAGACTTAAGGGTAGATATACAGTTTGAGCAGCAACTTTATTTACCTGTTTGTTCCGCTCTTCAGACAATGGGTATTTATGCACCCTCCAAATTCCTATGCTGACGTCCCAACTCCCAATGTGATTGCTACAGGAAAGTGGTCCTGATACATACCCCAAGAGAAGGTTCTTGGATCTTGTGCAAGAAAGAATTCTGTGCAAGTCCATGGAGTAAAGTGAAAGCAAGTTTATTAGGAAATTCAAGGAGAAAAAAATGGCTACTCCATAGACAGAGCAGCCCCAAGGGCTGCTGGTTGCCCATTTTTATGGTTATTAGTTGATTATATGCTAAACAAGGGGTGGATTATTCATGCCTCCCCTTTTTAGACCATATAGGCTAACTTCCTGATGTTGCCATGGCATTTGTAAACTGTCATGGTGCTGGTGGGAGTGTAGCAGTGAGGACAACTAGAGGTCACTCTCATCACCATCTTGGTTTTGGTGGATTTTGACTGGCCTCTTTACTGCAACCTGTTTTATCAGCAAGGTCTTTATGGCCTGTATCTTATGCAAACTTAGGCGGATTTCCTATCTTGTGACTTAGAATGCCTTAACTGTCTGGAATGCAGCCCAGTAGGTCTCAGCCTCATTTTACCCAGTTCCTATTCAAGATGGAGTTGCTGTGGTTCACACACCTCTGACATGATGAAAATAGGTGGGACCTTTGGGAAATGACTAAGCCAGGGGACTAAAGACCTCGTGATGGGATTAGTGCCCTTATAAAAAGAACCCAGAAAGCTTGTTTCTGTCTCTTCCATTTAAAGACAACAGCAATCCAGGAAGCAGGCCCTCCCCAGAGCTGAATCTGCCTGCACCTTGATCTTGACTTCCAGGCTCCGGCACTGTACGAAATAAATGTCTGTTGTTTAAGCCTCCCACTCCTTGATAATTTGTTTTATCAGCCAGAGTTGACTAGGACAATGGGTATTTATTGAGAATCCTTTTTTGTGTTCCTACAAATTTAGAATTTTAGAAAAGGATCTCAAGGAACTTCTAAAGGGAAATAATTGACACTAAGATTATTTGTTCTATAGAACATCATGCAACTATCAATCCCCTGTTCTCCTTCCCCGTTCCAACTCTGGGGCTGTGAAAATGATACTCTTGGACTGAGGGAGGTCCCTAAATGCTGGTGGGACCTCGACCCCAGCTGGTGACCAGAAGGAATTCAAGGATGAATTCCTTTGTGGAAAATAGTGCACACTCAAGAAGAGTGAGTGTGGGTGGACTCAAGAGAGAGTCACGCAGTGGTGTTTGGGGCTGCTACCTTTATGGGTTTTTTAAACCAAGGGGTGCAATATTCATGAAAATTCCCAGACAAAAGTGGCAATTTCTCAGAATTGTGGTGCCACCCATTTGTACTCTGAATATGGGTGGTCTCAAAACTGTCCTAGTGCTGATGGATGTGTGATTAGTATGTTAATGAGCATATAATGAGGTCCTAGGTGAAACCGAGGTCAAATCCAGCACCATGTTGGGTCCAGTCAGTCTTAGCCAGCTTGGTCCACACTCTGGTTTTTCAGAATCTTATCAGCCCATAGCCTCTAGTCATGTAAAACTGCTGCCTAGGATTTTTTATTCTCCTGTGACCACCCTGTATTACTCCTGTGTCAGAAAGAGCAAGGAGAATGATCTACACCTCAGTCTGATCTAATGGATCCAATCCCAGTTGGGTTGTCCATGCCCAGGAGACGGACCCTCTGCCTTTTTCCAGGGGAGATTCTTTAGCAACAGGCTTTATTGCCATCACCAGCCCAACCCAAGTTAGCCCGGAAGTGACAATCCCTGAAGTTCTCAAACATCAAGCTTGGACTTAGATGTTTATTCAAGTCCAGAGAAACCTTCATTTATATCTTTACCTGGCCCTTTCCAGGATCCCCCCTGCTGCAGCGTATTTGTCTAACAGTGCGCTTCACCCAAGACTGCATCAGGCCTGCACTTTCTGTACCTCTCCTTTCCTGTGGCTCTCACGTGGTGGGTTTTTGCATGTACCATGTCTGATAGTAATCCTCAACAGACTGACTGTTTTCCAAAAACCATACATGCACTCTGTTCAAAGAGATGCCCTGACTCCTATGATTCCTTCACAGTATAACTCTACACAAATTTAAATATTTATATTACCTTTAAATTGCATCTCTAAACAGAGCTGCCTGATTTTTTCATTGTCCTTATATTTTTAATTCAGTTTTTTGAATTTAGATTATGAAGTATATCTATTACCTAGAATACATATTAATGGATTTTATGGTAATGTGTGTCCTCATGCTTTTGAAATAGAGGTTAAGAAGAAATTATTTAGGCAGATAGTGAGGGTAAAGAAGTCCTCAGTAAGGTTTTCCTTTTAAAGAAAAGCAGTCCCAAATCATGTTCTTTTCTAACAAAGAGCAGCCAGTAAAATTGAGCTGAAGACAGAAAGGCAGACTAGAAGCCTGCATGGGTGAGTGCAGGCAGCTATGCCAACAGGAAAAGGCTACCTGAGACTAGGCGTGTTCAAAATGGTGGCTCCATCTTCTCTTCTCTTTGCCAGTCACGTGTACAGTAAGGGGTAGGCAACAGGGACCCCACCAGGCAAAGAGCCCATTTGCATAATAAGATTAGGGTGGGGTAGCCAGCTTATGTAAACATTGCACCTGGTGCAACCAATCTTTGGGCTCTGTGTAAATCAGACACCACCTCCTCAAGCTTTTCTATAAAATACGGTGCACTCCACCGCAAGCCAGAAGTCCCATTCGGGCACCCCCCTATCTTGCAAGACGGAGAGCTATTCTCCTTTCTCTTTCTTTTGCCTATTACACCTCTGCTCCTAAACTCACTTCTTGTGTTTGCTTACTCAATTTCCTTGTGAGATGACAAACCTCCAGTATTACTCCGGACAATGACACCACTTCACTTTTAATCCCTAACAGCATATATTAACAACCACACATATTCTGATGTCCATGTGCTCTTTCCTGCCTGCCTGGTATATGACATCTTCCCACTGGCAGTTAAACCAAGGAACACCGGTGATTTTAACGACTGGTCCATAGTCTTTGGTTGTAAGGAGATATCTTGGGCATGAGTCAATAAAACCTGAAACAAGGGAGGGAGATATTTTGGAAGAAAAAAATGTATTTCCTCAACCCATCTTTCTCAAATTGTGGAAACAGGAGACGGGGGGGAAATTGCTCAACAAGTTAGGGAAACTAGTGAGGATTAGTGCTTGTTTGATATGTTTTCTGGTAGTTGGCATTTCACAGAAATGGTGGTGAGGGGTCATAAGGCAGTGTGTGTGTGTGTGTGTCTGTGTGTGTGTGTGTGTGTGTCTGCTATGAGACTGAGAGCCTTGGATTTCCCAAAGTCTCAGAGCCAAAGTTAGAGGAGATTCCTAGCCAAAGAAATTATCATCTATGATGAAAGGCATGTGACTGTGGATTGTTCCTGTGCATTAACAGATAAATTCCCCCGAACCCTAGGGGATGCTTTCCAAAAAGTGGAGAAGGGACAGTCTTCACTTGACTGAATTTGAGAATTACGGAATTAGACCTTGATTGGATTCTGTTTACATTCCAATGTAAAATAGAAAATAAAATATCATGTAGAGATAGATTGACTGAGAAATTGTTGGACTAGATAGAAGAAAAATCTCAGAAGTGACTAAGTTACATTTTATGCCAAGAGTAGAGTTAGACACTGAGAATCAAAAGTCAACTTGAGTTACAGAGATAAAGAAAGCAGTATCTCCAGAAACCTGAGTCTTGTCAATTATCATGACCATGAGAATGTACATCTGTCACTCACATATATAATCGATTGTAAACTAAATTATTTAGTGTCTTGTTCCCCAAAATATTACATAACCCTTTGTAAACTATTTAGTGTCATATTCCCCAAAATATTATATAATCCATTGTAAACTAAATTATTTAGTGTCATATTAGCCAAAATAATGCATCCACCTTCCTGCCCCCCTAGTATGAATGAGGTTGATGGAATATTGACTCTATTTTCAATCACTTACAGAGCATTGGGGTTAGTGCTGTTTAGAAACAGACTTCATTGTCTAGTGCATTTATATCACCTCTGATTCTTCCTGGTAGATGATAATTCTGAGTGTAAGTGTGGAGGAAAGAAGTGCTTATTGACATAGATTCATCTTCTAAACATCAGCTGTGAAAGGAGATAACAAGTCATTTTATATGCTTATTAGCAAATGTGCATTTAATTTCCTTACCCATTAGGGATTCTCAAATCACCATATAGATTGTCTTTCAGAGTAAAGACACCCAGAGACAAGGAGGCTAGATGTGTTTTAGTGGGTCTGAGTGATGCTAGGGCACCTGAAGGCACCTGAAGTCTTTAGTGGGTCTGAGTGATGCTAGGGCACCATAAAGACCGACTATGGCAAGCATGGTTTTAAAATGGACCTGGATATGTTTGTCTTGTGTAAAAGGACTTTTATTTACTGAATTCCAAAAGAGAAAGGAGTGTGGGGTGAGAGTGAGAGAGAACATGAGAGAGAGAAAATAGAAGGGAGGGAAAAAAATCCAACTTAATACATCCAAGACTGCTTTTAAAAAAATCCAACTTGATACATCAAAGCAGAACTGACCTTAGGAATCATTGCGTCCTTTGGCAATGGACGATGAGGCTAAATTGTCTCCAACTGGTGTCTGATGAGGGAACAAGATAATCAGACAAGAAAAGCAAAAACTTCTTCCTTTTTAAGGCTTTAGATTAAAAGCCTTAAATATTCTCTTCAAATATCGCCACGTCAATTGTTTACCTAAATCTGAAATATTTGCTAATTATAAATAATTTCGGATAATGTTTAAAAATCTTTCTGATTTTGAAAATCTTTGTCCTGCTTGTCCATAGCTTTTGAAATATCTGTTTCACAGGTAAAGCAATTTTAATTTTACCCCCACCCTACATGAATACCTAATCATCTTTCTGTTAAAGTGTAGTCCCCTGCACATGGGTGCTCTTAAAGCTGTTATTTACATTCCAAGAAGAGCCCAGGAATTTAACCAAGCCTTCCTGGAGGCTCTGAAGCCAGCCCTACCATTTCCGTATTCGTTTATTTGTTTACATCACAACTGAATTCTAATTATTATATTTATTTATTTCCCTTTTCCTCATCTTTATTTGATAATGTGTGAAGCCAAGGATAGGCAGGAACCCCAAGTTCTCTCCTTCCTGGGATTGTCACAAAATTCCCCCTCTCCCCATCGCATCTGCGTTTGTTTGTTTGTTTTCCTTTGCTTCCCAAACAGGGAAAAATACCATGGGCTTTAGAGGAATCATCACTCAGTGGGAACCTTGCCCCCTCCCCAAGCCACCCCACTGTGCCCATAAACGTGCTGCCTGTAACCAATTGTTCCTGTTGAATAACAATGCGAGCTGAGAGGCTTTTTCTGCCTGCACTACAAATAGATTAGGCAGCTCCCTTTTATGTGTGCAAAGACATTACCCAGAAGCCCCCAGGATGCCATTATCAGCTGCCAACAGATGGAGCCTATCTGCGCGCTGTCAATCATCCCCCACCTGTGGATCGTGCAGCCCAGCCAAAAAATTAATTGCTTAGAAATATAAAATCGGTGGACTCAGATCGGAAAGGATTAGGAGAAAAAAGGTTAAGCGAGGGGAAGAAGAAGCTGTGCTGTGCCAGAGAACCTTATCAATGTCGGCCTATCTAAGAGTGTGACTTACTCAGCGTTTGATTTGGTTTTCAAATACAGGAAGGACAGCAGGATTAGAACTAGAAATGTTTGGGAAGAAAAAGAAAAGGCAATTTACAAAAGGAATAATTCCCGTTGTTTCAGATTGAGTCGTTTATATTTGTTATGAAGAAAACATAGAAAATTTGTTTTTTCTCTTTTTTGCTAGTGCAATTTCACATTTAATTTATATGGCTTTATTCATTCTTTATTTCATTTGCCATATTTTTTTGGTGCCAGCAGGGAGAGTTTGTTCTGTTTTCCACAATTGTTGTATGGGACTATTTTTATAGATCATAATTTCTTGTTTCCCTTACAGGGTTTTTTTTTAACACACACACACACACACAGAAAATAATAGTTCTGATTCCAATCTTGTCTAAGCCAAACAGTTTAATAAGGGATGATTTTTCCTCATAGTGTGACCTTTAGTCCTTTATTTTTTAAAATTCCAGTTACCTGCAAAATGAAGCTAAGAATGATTGCTAAGATCTTTTCCAGATCTTAAAATGCATGACTCTAAAAATCAGTTTCCTACAGTATTTAGAAATGACTTAGACAAGATATCTGGAATTTGGAAATAAGGGAGATGTGGAAAGCAGAATTCCTAAAATGATTGTATGTTACATTACCCAACACAGCACTCTGGAAATTTCTCTGATGGAATAACAAAAATCATTATTACCAAGGTCATAGTGAGAGGCATCAATAGCTTTAGTAATTTTGATGTACTTGGTGCTATCATTACTTACATGTTAAAATTAAATACGGTTTTTGTTAATGTTCTCCTTTATTTTAGTTTTAAAACAAATGTATCCTCAACTCCAGCACAGCAAAGCAATGTATATTCTAGATCTGAATTGAAATAACCAGTTTTTCTTTGCAAACAGACACTTACAGGCAATTTAACTCAATTAACAATGAATTAATTCAACAAACTTTCATCATATGTCAACTTCTAGCATATGCTGGAAATAAAACATTCTGTCTTTCCTTAAGATACTTAAAATCTAGTAGGAGTAAGAATAAAAACAATTGCATGACTAAAAATGATTTAAAAATGCATTTAGTTAAGTGTTATACATCTGATATACCTAATGTTCAAAATAACCCTGCAAAGCATCATGATTATCCTGTTTTACACAAGAAAACATTGAGTTCAGTGAGGTTAGGTGACTTGTCCAAAGCCAAACAGTCTGGCAATGTCAGGGCTGCACTTTTGACTTCAGATCTCTGTACACTGCACCCTGCCTGTAACACTAGGTAATATATTATTATTTTTATAGGAGAGATATAAAATGGAGTTCAGAGATGTGGTAAAGATCAGTGCTGGCCAGGTGTGGTGGCTCACGCCTGTAATGCCAGCACTTGGAGCCGAGGCAGGTGGATCACTTGAGGTCAGGAGTTCAAGACCAGCCTGACTAACATGATGAAGCCCCGTCTCCACAAAAAATTAATGGGGTGTGGTGGCTTATGCCTGTAGTCCCAGCTACTCAGGAGGATAAGGCACAAGAATCACTTGAACCTGGAAGGCCAGAGGTTGCAGTGAGCCAAGATCACCTGGGTAATCGAGTGAGACCCCATCTCAAAAATAAAAATAAGTAAAAATAAATTGTTGCTGAAAAAATTTTAAGAGGAATATAGTTGACTTTAAGAAGGCATGTAAGTCGGCCGGGTGCAGTGGCTCACACCTGTAATCCCAGCACTTTGGGAGTCCGAGACAGGTGGATCATGAGGTCAGGAGATCGATACCATCCTGGCTAACACGGTGAAACCCCATCTCTACTAACAAAAATACCCCCCCCCCCCAAAAAAAAATAGCCGGGCATGGTGGCAGGTACCTGTAGTCCCAGCTACTGTAGTCCCAGCTACTCAGGAGGCTGAGACAGGAGAATGGCGTGTACCCAGGAGGCAGAGCTTGCAGTGAGCCCAGATTGCACCACTGCACTCCAGCCTGGGAGACAGAGTGAGACTCTGTCTCAAAAAATAAAAATAAAAAAGAAGGGATGTAAGTAAATTTTTACTTCTGAGTACCCTCAGATAAAGCCCTCGATGACACCCTGGCCATCCACTTGCCACTACTCATCACACTCATAATTATGTTTTAAATTCCTTCCCCACTAGATTGTAAGTCCTAGGAGGGCAGGAAGCAGTAATGTGCTAGTAAATATTTAACAAACCGCTGTCCAGGTTTGCTGTTTCTTCAGCTTGCTGTCTCCCGAAAGTACAAACATGCCAGCTACTGGCTGGTAAAATTCCTGCAAATATAACAATAGACCCCTGCAAGCTGAGTAGGCATCCTGGGGCAGCAAAGGGCTGGCAAGGACCACGTTAGTTATCACTGTAAAATCCCCAGCACTGGCACTTGGTGTGTGCCCAGCATTTCTGTTGAATGAATGGCTATTCTTTTCAAGTTGAAGTTTCTAGAAAGGCATGTTTCTTTTTTTTGAGACGAAGCAGGGACGCCTCTTAGGGGACTGTGGGCCTTCCATCCCAATCGTGGAATTAAAGGGGAATCTTGAAATCTTTCAAGGGAAATTCCAGACACCTAGCTAGCCCTGAGAAGTAGATGAGCAACTTCCTAAGCGAGAACATAATGAAGCTGCCTCCTTGTCTGGGGTGACACCCAAGGTTTGTTGTGTCATGGCTACAGAGAGCAAGGATGCAGACACACAAAGAGTGAGGTTAAGAACAGAAGTTTAATGGGTGAGAGAAAGCGAATAGCTCTCTGCTGGAGAGGGGGATCCCAGAAAAGTAGATTGCCAATCTGCAGTGAAATGCAGAGGGTTTTATAGATGAGCTGGCAGGAGGTGGTGTCTGATCTACATAGGGCATGAAAAACTGTTTAGGACCAGGTGTGCCATTTGCATAGGGCATGAATCTCTGGCAGCCCCTACCCCAGTCTTTTATTATGCAGGCAGGTTTTCAGCCTGAGCTGCGCCATGTTGCCCATTTCTTTCTTACTGTACATGTACTAACAAAAAAGGGAAGATGGAGCTCCCAGGGTGCATATGCCTGGCCCCCAGGTACCCCTTTTTTATTGACACAGCTGCTGGCATTTCCCCATGAAGCTTCCAGCTTTTTTATCTATGTTTGCGGCTCAATCTTTCAGGCTGCTGTTTGTTAGAAAAGAAATGTTTTTGGGAGCTGTCCTTTGTTAGAAGGGTAGTTCTGCCAAGGACTCTTCTGCCCTATCTGACTAAATAATTTCTATCTCCTGGTATCAGTAATAGTATACTAAAACAACAGTTAAGGAAATTAGAGTCACTGGATGTCTGGTTCCCTATAGGAACTAAAAATAACATATTAATATATGTCCCTGAGTTGTTCTTCAGAAACCCGGACCCCCAGCAAATAGATCTGCCAGCACATAGACCTCAGATAAGGGGGAAATGAGGACTGAACTCCAACCGTCCTTCTTTGTTCTAAATTTCTTCCTGAGGGGCCTGGAGGAAGTCATGTCCACAAGCCACAGCTAACATTCTTTTCTGATGCTTCCAATTTTTTAGACAAAGCTTCTTTTCCTTAACCAGTAGCAAATTGGAAAACCTTTTCCTTAACCAATTGCAAATTGAAAACCACCTATGACCTGTAAGCCCCCTGCTTCCAGATATCTCACCCTTTCAGGCCAAATCAATGTGTAACCTTAATGTATTGACTTTTGCCTGTCACTGATTTCCTGCTTTCCTGAAAATTTTCGCTTCCTTTAAACATCCTTGTTTGCAAGCCATTGAGGAGTTGGGTCTGAAGTGTAAGCTGCCCTATTCTTGATTCTCCTTGCTTAGTGCTTTGCAAAGAAATGTCCTCCTTTTCCAACTGCAAGATCTCAATGTGGATGTTTGGCCTTACTGCGCCAGGTGAGCGGACCTCAGTTCGGTTCCGCAGCATTGTGATCTTGTACTTGGTCGGGAAATTGTACTCCATATCTTCTTGATGCTAACAGTCTGGGGCTGGGGAAAGCTGCAAAGGAACACAGTTCCATGTCCTCTCCGGGAGCTCAGTGTCACAAGCTCATCTATGCAGTTGTTGCCCACTCACTCACCATTGTGTATGATCTTCTCAGGAAATATGGCTGAGAGGGGATGAATAAAATACAGCTATGCTTTATGTCCTTCACGAAAAAGCAAGCTAACATGCTGTATTTATTAGGACTTAGTCCTTGCGGCCGGGCGCGGTGGCTCAAGCCTGTAATCCCAGCACTTTGGGAGGCTGAGACGGGCGGATCACGAGGTCAGGAGATCGAGACCATCCTGGCTAACACGGTGAAACCCCGTCTCTACTAAAAATACAAAAAACTAGCCGGGCGAGGTGGCAGGCGCCTGTAGTCCCAGCTACTCCGGAGGCTGAGGCAGGAGAATGGCGTAAACCCGGGAGGCGGAGCTTGCAGTGAGCTGAGATCTGGCCACTGCACTCCAGCTCGGGCGACAGAGCAAGACTCTGTCTCAAAAAAAAAAAAAAAAAAAAGGACTTAGTCCTTGCAAATGATGTTTGATTTACTACTCTTAAATTTCATAGACTCAGCCAGCATAGTTCCCAAGAACTTAGCTAGGATCTTCGTTGGAGACTCTACCACCCTCCCTTTATATCTAATATGTAGAAGATTAGAAAAAATGACATAAGCCACCCAAGACAGCACCCTGGGCACTGCCTACTACTGATTACTTACGATCATTATTATTGTCCTCATTATTGTCATAAGCATATGCGCCCATCTCCTCCATTGGATTATGAGACCCTAGGGGAAAAAAACTGATGATTTTTCTGTGTGTTCTCCTTGCCTTTTCCATGTGGTTCCCTCAATAAGCCCCCACACTAAACATATCTTCTCATGAAATGTATCTCCCCGTAGTGAATTGACTGTACTGTCTCATCAAGGCAGATGGCCTCACACTGTTTAGGAAATAGCCAACAAAATCAACATTTAGGAATCTGATTGTTACAAGTACATTTAACTGTGCCTTATATGTCCTCCAGATTTATAGGTAAAATGGGAGATCCTACAAATAGCCATACGCTGGGCTTTAGTCTAAAAATTCTCAGCTACTCTTTCTCATTTCACAAGTCATATTTCTCCTCCTTGTTAAGAGTAGGGACTACAAAGCCAGACTATCTCAGTGAAAATCCTGGTTCTGCCTTGGTCAACTTATTTAACCTCTCTGTGTCTCTGTTTTCTTATTAGTAAAATGAGAGAAATAATTATATCTACCTCCTTGGGCTATTGTGAAGATTAAATGTTGTGATGTGTAGAAAGTGCTAAGACAGGCCAGGCTCAATGGCTCATGCCTATAATCTCAGAACCTTAGGAGGCTGAGGCAGGAAGATTGCTTGACCCCAGGGGTTTGAGACCAGCCTGGGCAACATAGTAAAATCCCATCTGTATTTAAAAAAAATACAAGAATTAGTTGGGCATGGTGGCATATGCCTGTAGTCCCAGCTACTTGGGGGACTGAGGTGGGAGAATTGCTTGAGCCCAGGAGGTCGAGGCTGCAGAGAGCCTAGATTGCACCACCGCACTCCAGCCTGGGTTACAAAGTGAGACCTTGTCTCAAAAAAACAAACAAAAACCACTTTTCTCCCATCTTAAAATTATTTTGAGATATGATTGATTATTACCTGGGTGTGTCTTAGCTTTTGTATATATTTATGATCGTTCACGTTAGGCTCTACAAATCCGATTTAACCAACATTTGATGCCTGTTAAAGGCTTGTGGGTTTTAGCTGGAAAAAGTCACTGCCCTTCTGTAAAATGTTATTTGAAATGTATCTGGACTTCAGTAGCACAGATCATGCTTGAAAATGAAGATCTCTACGTCCTTTAGAATTAACTCTAAAAGGTGTTTTATAATGCTTGAAGTGCAAATGATCTATCAGAATGGATAAAAGTGCATTGCACAGATAGATGGCATATTTTGAAAATGTGTTACTTACTATAACTGTCACCCAGCCTCATTTGCTGTGGTCAATGGGGACATTCTCTGAGTAGATACATAAATGAAACAAATCAAATGAGACATTTCACACGGAAAAAGTGTGTTGTAGTGAAATGAGAGTGGCCTGGAAGTCAGACTGGAATCCTCATCTTGACTGCTATTAAACGTTGTGTGATCTTGTGCAAGGCTTTTCACCTCTGTGGGGGGTTGTTTTCTTCATCCATAAAAGATGGTGATTTGATGAGACAGTTTATAAAGTCTTTCTAGTTCTATGATGCGATCCTATTCGGCACCATCATCAGCCTCAGAAATACCTGGATTTAATGAAACCAGGAAGGCAGGACAAACTGATGTGTGTGCATGTGTGTGTGTGTGTGTGAGTGAGTGTGAGTGTGTGACAGGTTTTTGTTCTGTTGCCCAGGCTGAAGCACAGTGGTTCAATTATAGCGCACTGCAACCTTGGACTCCTGGTCTCATGAAAGCCTCCCACCTCAGCCTCCTGAGTAGCTGGGACTACAGGCACATCCCACTATGCCCAGCTAATTTAATTTTTTTTTTTTTTTTTTTTTTTTTTTATAGATGAGTTCTCGCTATTTTTCTCAGGCTGGTCTCAAACTTCTGGCCTCAAGTGATCCTCCCACGACCTCAGCCTCCCAAAGCATTGGAATTACAGGCATGCGCCACTGTGCCCAGCCTGAATTTTTATTAGTTGATGATGTGCTCGGAGTTTATTTTTCTCTTTCTGTCTCTAACTGACTTATCTAATGTAATAAAAAAAACCTTCTGTGGTGCCTTCTATTGGTCTCATGAATTCAAGATCAGATGTATTAGAAGATATATTTGTAAGTCAAATGAACATTTTTTTTCATTACTTAATCATAATAGATTATTTTAAAGCCCATCTTCTGGCTCTGCACATTAACAGATCATAACAACTAAGCGGACCTTGTTTAGTTTCCTAGTGCTGTACGTTTCTGTTTTTGAGATAAGATGGAGCATTCTCATTCTGAGATGAACATTCATTCATGCTTTACTTATTTACATCTGTAAATGTTACTGACATTTGATAAAGTTTCAAGGACTAAAATGCACAGTTCTCAACAAATTCAATGCAAGTAGCAACGTATTGGTTTTTATTGCTTAATGCTCTGCCCCCAACTAAAGTAGTTAACAGTACTTTCTGCAAGAGCCCTGGAGAAGGACACTGTATTAGTCTGTTCCCACATTGCCAGAAAGAAATACCCAAGACTCCATGATTTATAAAGAAAAGTGGTTTAATTGGCTCATGGTTCTGCAGGTTATACAGGAAGCATGGCTAGGTAGGCCTCAGGAAACTTACAATCATGGCTGAAGGCAAATTGGGAGCAGGCATGTCTTGAGTGGCAGAAGCAGGAGCGCGGGGTTGGGGGAAGGTGGTACACACTTTTAAACAACCAGATCTCCCAAGAACTCACTCACTATCACAAGAACAGCACCAAGGGGATGGTGCTAAAACATTCAGGAGAAATCCACCCCCATGATCCAATCACCTCCCACCAGGCCCCACCTCCAACATTGGAGATTACAATTTACATGGGATTTGGGCAGGGCCATAGATGCAAACCAGATTCAGCAACTTCAACATTTCTCTGTGATCCTCTATGTATCCTCCACGTATGTAGACACTGTGAAGGGATAGCTTCTTATTTCAGCTCTTTTAAAATGGTACGTACTTTCTGGTTAGAAAAATATTTTAAATAATATTTGTTTCTGATTATAAAATAATACCTGATTACTATAGAAACTTGAAAAAGTATTTGTAAGTAATAAGAAGTACCAAAATTACTTGGAACCCCACCAATTAGAGATGACTACCTTTAATATTGTGGTACATTTTGTCCCAGTTTGCCGTGTTTCTGTATATTCATTTGTACATGCATGTGTGCACACGTGTGGTTTTTCTTTTGTTTTGTTTGAGACAGGATCTCACCCTATCACCCAGGCTAGGCTGTAGTGGCCCAATCATGGCTCACTGCAGCCCCAACCTTAACCTCCTGGGCTCAAGTGATCCTCCCACCTCAGCCTCCCAAGTAGCTGGGACTAGAGGTGTGCATCACCACACCAGGCTACTTTTTAAATTATTTGTAGAGACAGGGTCTCACTATGTTTCCCAGGCTGTTCTCAAACCCCTGGGCTCAAGCCATCCTCCTATCTAGGCCTCCCAAAGTATTGGGATTACAGGCATGAGGCACTGCACCCAAATTCATGGGGTTTTTTTGTTTTGTTTTGTTTTGTTTTTGAGACGGAGTCTTACTCTGTCACCCAGGCTGGAGTGCAGTGGCACGACCTTGGCTCACTGCAACCTCTGCCTCCTGGGTTCAAGTGATTCTCCTGCCTCAGCCTCCCAAGTAGCTGGGATTACAGTTTCATGCCACCACGTCCAGCTAATTTTTGTAGTTTTAGTAGAGACAGGGTTTCACCATGTTGGCCAGGCTGGTCTCGAACTCCTGACCTCAGGTGATCCACCTGCCTTGGCCTCCCAAAGTGCTGGGATTATAGGTGTGAACCACCATGTCTGGTCTCGTGTATTTTTAAAACAAAATGAGGATCATGACAGATAGCTGGATATACCATTTTGTGACCTGACTTTTTATCTAAAAATATACAGATTATATTTTCCAACAGCTATAAGTATTAATAAAGTTTTTTTTTGTTTTTGTTTTTGTTTTTGTTTTTGTTTTTGTTTTGAGACAGAGTCTTGCTCTGTCTCTCAGGCTGGAGTGCAGTGGCCTGATCTTGGCTCACTGCAAGCTCCACCTCCCAGGTTCACTCCATTCTCCTGCCTCAGCCTCCGGAGTAGCTAGGACTACAGGCACCCGCCACCACACCCGGCTTTCTTTCTTTCTTTCCTTCTTACTTTCTTTCTTTGTTTCTTTCTTTCTTTCTCTTTCTTTCTTTCTTTTCTTTCTTTCTTTCTTTTTCTTTCTTTCTTTCTCTCTCTCTCTCTCTCCCCCTCTCTCTCTCTCTCTTCCTTCCTTCCTTTCCTTCCTTTCCTTCCTTCCCTCCCTCCCTCCTTTCCTTCCTTCCTTCCTTCCTTCCTTCCTTCCTTCCTTCCTTCCTTCCTTCCTTCCTCTTTCTTTCTTTCTTTTGTGTGTGTGTATTTTTAGTATAGATGGAGTTTCACCATGTTAGTCAGGATGGTCTCAATCTCCTGACCTCGTGATCTGCCAGCCTCGGACTCCCAAAGTGTTGGGATTACAGGCATAAGCCACCGCACCCAGCAGATAAAGGCACTTTTTGATGTCTTTATTAATGGCGTAGGGTCCAAACAGATATGATACCTTTTCTCACCACATCATAAGAGTCATGGCTGACACTTCTGTAACAAAAGACATGTTAACAAGAGAAAAGCATAACAAGCTTATTTAATCAAAGTTTTACATGGCATGGGAGACTTCAGAAATGAAGACCCAAAGACCCGATAGAAACTGCCCATGTGTATGCTTAGATTCAATGAAGAGTGAACAGCCATGTAGAAATTATAATTGGAGACAAAGAGAATGATCTAATAGTAAGAGAATCAGTAGGAAAACCCAACAAGGCCTGTATGTTTACATTCTTCTTGGGCTCTCTGTGCAGCATTCCTTCTTCCGGAATATAGAGCAGAACCCCTCTGTAATGAAGGTCTTATGATCTACTTTCAGACAAGGTAAGTCAGAGACCTTCTTTATGGCCAATTCATACATAGTAAGGCAGGGAAAAGTTAGAGAAATATTTCTAGGTTTTATAGCTCACCTTGGGGAAAAGGGGTTATGGTTTCCATGACTTGCCTTGAGGAAGAGGGATTCCAGTTTCTATGGCCTACCCTGGAGAAGGAAAAGAAGCAGGAGAAAGAAGGGAAAAGATCAGAAAGAGACTTTGCTTCTGAGTCTGTTCCAATGTCCTTCAGGTCAAAGTATGCAGCATGCCAAAGTGTCATATTTTGGGGTACTGTCTTCTGAGCACTAACAGTGGCATAGTGTTCCATTATAAGAATTTATTATAGTTCATTTAATTAGCCTTCCATTGTTAAATATTTAGGTTATTTCTATTTTTGTGTTTATAAAGAAAACCATGGTGTATATCATTGTGCATAAATTACTGTACACATCTATGATGATATCCTTAGAGTAATTTCACGTCAGTGGAGCTGCCAGGTCAAAGGATGTTTTTCGTGCCCTCCAGAAGCTACTTGGGATAGACCTATTTTATTGCATACTTACCAATACTTCAAGTTATCATTTAAAAAATATCTGTCAATTTGACGAGAGAAAAATGATCATTTGCTTTTCTGTGATTACTAGCATAGTAATTTTTATCATGTATGCATGGGCCTTTTTGTTCCTTTGATATATGAATCATCTATGTGGGTTCATTTTGTGTTCACAGCAAAACTAATAAAAGAACCTCAAAGTACCCATGGGTTGCCACATGTAGTAGTCACTGTGTAAGTGCTAGGTTCCGGCTCCATGAAAAAGTTCCAGTCTTGAGAAATTCCCACAGCAAACTCACATCACCAGCCTCGCAAAGGACAATATATGTAACCAGGCAGTGGATATTTTTCCTTGCTGCTGAGACATGTTGGTTGTTGTTCTTGATATCAAAAAATTTCAGTGTTATAATTAAATGCAAAACTAGAAAGTCAACTTTAAAAAAATGTTAAGAGCTCTTTGACCCTGGTCATAGCTTTGATAACACAATTTCTTAAAATAATTTTTGAGTGTCAAAGCCTGCATAGTATTTAGGACCCTTCCCAATGTGGCATGAAATTGTGGGAGACATTCTGACATTTCAGTGATAGGCATTACATGACAGGCACTAAGTAAGAGACAGGCATTCAAGGAAATCCAAGAAAATACCACAGGGATCAGGTGCCTCCAGACTTTGGTATTTCAGACAATATCAAACACAGGACTCTCAGCTTCCCAATTTCAAAATAATAGGGTTGTTTGATTTCAAAAAGCAATTCAGTTTGCCTTTTCAGCTCAAGCAGCTGACTCAACCATTTGCCTTAGTGAGCAAACTTTTGTTTGATTCATTCACAAAGTTATCCGACAGGGTCATGTCTCTTTCCTTTCAACTAGATAACACCTCTACTTTTTTTTTAATCAAATTCTTTTGTAATGCACCTGTGTTGCTTTCAGATTCAGGTTCTTTTTTTTTTTTTTTCGAATATGTATAGCACAGGCCTCAATTTAAAGTTCTGAATCACTTAGGGACATTGCATTTTGAGGTAAGAAGATTTCTTATTTTACTTAATTATTAAACCAAAACACTCAAAGAGAAGATCACATTGCTGGATAAAGTTCATTTTGCAGCTACATTATGTGGTCAATGAAGACATGTTCCATAGCACCCCAAGGCTTTGCTTGGGTCTTGATCTGCTCCATTTGGTTCTTGATGGATTCCCTACCAAGGGAAGAGGCAGTCCCCGAATGTGAGTAAATATAATATAGAGAAATGGTAGAAGGAGAAAGAGATTCAGGATAAAAGCAACTGCAAGGAATCGCAGGAAGACAGGCATGATGTTGTTCACTGGGAATGCCTGTGTCCACATTCTGCCTTCCGAGAAACATCAGTGGCATCCAGAGATGTGTGAGTCTCAGGGAATGGAACATGCTTTCCATATGGCAGTGGATCCACTAACTGGAAAGGTATCAGACTTCCAGTGCTTGTCAACTGCTTGCATATTTCACCCCACATCTACAAATTAAAGAAATGCTTCTTGGTACAGCAGCCCTAACTGACTTTCCTGAGGAAAAATATACATGGGTATCAATAAAAAATCTTTCAAAACACCTGTTTGGTTGTTTCCTATACGTTATTGCCAAAGCCAACATTTTGACCTATTAAGTTTCATTTTAAGTATATGACTAAATTCTGCAATTTTGTGATCTTAATAAACTAATTTCTTAAAAGAGCATAACTGTTCAACAAAGAAAGGAAGAAGGCAAGAATGATTTTCTTGATTTATTTTTCATTTAAAACTGTCAAGACATGGTCAGTATCATTTTTGTTCTTGGTTTATTTCTTTAATTTAAACCATGTCTAGATGTTTTCTTTCAGTTTTATCCTAGTTTATCTATCACAGATCTGCCACTGGCATTTTTTCCTTTGCTTGAATAACTTTCGATGTTAATCTGTCTAGACGAAATCTACATTTACATGAAGTAAATTGACACTTCCCTTAAATCACCTTCTAGTTTCTTTCTACTCTATTTATTATGCTTTTGAAGATATTTTATTTCTTTTTTTTTAGATCGAGTCTCACTTTGTCGCCCAGGCTGGAGTGCCGTGGCATGATCTGGGCTCACTTGCAACCTCTGTCTCCTGGGTTCAAGTGATTCTCCTGCCTCAGCCTCCCCAGTAGCTGGGATTACAGACATGCACCACCACACTAGCTAATTTTTGTATTTTTAGTAGAGACGAGGTTTCACCATGTTGGCCAGGCTGGTCTTGAACTCTTGACAGGTGATCCACCCACCTCGGCCTCTCAAAGTGCTGGGATTACAGGCATGAACCACCACACTGGGCCTTTCTACTTTTTTGCATTACTTATTTTGCCTATGCTATAATCAGAGGCTAGAACTGATCACAAAACATCATTATTCACTAGTCTTTGTCCTTAAGAGAATGTACTACTTTATAAGTCTGAGTCTCATTTAATCTTTCCTAACCTTCCTTTAAAGAGTAACTCATATTTGCATGTTTGGAAAATTAATTTTATAAGAAAATATCTTCTTACTCTAGTCTATATATTTTGCCATGCTATGTGTCATTATTTCCAAGTTCCATGATTCATCTTGTTGCTGTGATTAGAAGTCTCTGCCTTTTTTGTTTTGGACACCTCCATTCTCTGCTTAGATCACAAATTCACCTTGCTCCCCCACGGTGCCTCTTCCTTTCTCTTGTTACCAAGGTCAGCTCTCTGCTCCTTTCACTTGGCAACATAGGAAAGAATGGACCAGAGATCAGGTAATTGGCCTGATGAAAGAGAAGCCAGAGTGGATCAGAGCTTGTTTTGCTTTTAGTTAGCTGTTCATATAAATGCTTTGACTCATGCTGAAATTGCTGTTCTTCAATTTGCAATTTGAGTTTATGTGTGTGTATTCCTAATATTGTATTCTGAATAAAGCTATTGCTGATGATGTGGGTCTTGATACTTGATATCTGCATAATAAAGCATAATTACATTCACCTGTAAGAAAATATGGGTTTACAATAAACATCAATGCCATAATGGGCCAGGAGCAGTGTGTGTGAATTGGATGTTTTCAGAATCAACTCTGAATCAGTTATCACTGTCACGTATTATATAAGGCATAAAAACAACAGGATGAATTAAGCAGGCATTCTGCTCATGTGGCTAACAGTAAGCAGTAGTATGCAAGTTTATCGATGTGGCAGCCATCTGTTTACCCTTTAGTCCATTTCACCTTAAAGGAAGAGTTATACAAATTAAACAATTTCAATAAACTACCAATAAAAGTTACACTAGTCTATCCCCACATGACTTTCTGTGTGTAATTTTTGTTTGTTTGTTTGTTTTTGTTTTGAGACAGAGTCTTGCTCTGTCACCCAGGCTGGAGTGCAGTGGTGCGATCTCAGCTCACTGCAAGCTCCACCTCCCGGGTTCACACCATTCTCCTGCCTCAGCCTCCTGAGTAGCTGGGACTACAGGTGCCCAGTGCCACGCCTGGCTAATTTTTTGTATTTTTAGTAGAGATGGGGTTTCACCGTGTTAGCCAGGATGGTCTTGATCTCCTGACGTCATGATCCGCCCACCTCGGCCTCCCAAAGTGCTGGGATTACTGGCGTGAGCCATGGTGCTCAGCCTCTGTGTGTAATTTTTAAAAGTCTATTTAAACTCCTCAAATTGGATTAATTTTTGCAGACCGCTCCTGCTTTCTGGTCCAGCATCTGACCTTTATATCAACAACTTACTGTTTGATCTCAAGTTTCCTTCATCCTGATGATAACAAGCATGATATCAATGTAACTCCAGAAACACCTGGATGTTTACCACCTGTTTGGTTCTTTTCCATTTGTTTTCAAATCAAGTCTTGGCTCCAGATATTGTGAGGGTGTGTCTATCACAGAACAGATCCTGACAAACAGTCTGTGAAAAATAGACAGCAGCTGGCTGACTGAGAAGGGAGAGCTGTCTCACTGCCAATTGCTACACTAGTCAGATAAGCAAGTATTCAGTAAGTGCTTACTCAAGACTTGCAATCTGAAACATTTAAAATGTGACACCTGTGCTTCCAGTTTTCCTGGGATTCTGTGTGATTTTCATGGCTGGTGGAATTACTTGTCCTGCCAGCCTCTGGAGGTAGCCTAAGGTGACCCGTGACAGCTCTAGGGTTGTATTTCAATGTCCCAGTCCTCTCCACTCAAACTAAACCATTGTTACCTAATAACCCCTACTCACCAATCTGAAGTCTTACAAACCCAGACTAAGTGAATTCACGTGTGGTTTCTATGACCCAGACTAAGTGAATTCACGTGTGGTTTCTATGCCTCTTATTCATGTTCTTAAAGAAATGTCTGGTTCCTGGCTCACACCTGTAATCCCAGCACTTTGGGAGGCCAAGGTGGGTTGATCACCTGAGATCAGGAGTTCGAGACCAGCCCGGCCTACATGGTGAAACCCTGTCTCTACTAAAAATATGAAAATTAGCAAGCATGGTGGTGGGCACCTGTAATCCCAGCTACATGGAACGCTGAGACGAGAATTGCTTGAACCTGGGAGGCAGAGGTTGCAGTGAGCCAGTGAGCGGAGATCATGCCATTGCTCTCCAGCCTGAGTGAACAGAGTGAAGCTTGGAAAAAAAGAGGGAGGGAGGGAGGAAGGAAGGAGGGAGGGAAGGAAGGAAGGAAGGAAGGAAGGAAGGAAGGAAGGAAGGAAGGAAGGAAGGAAGGAAGGAAGGAAGGAGGGAAGGAGGGAAGGAGGGAAGGAGGGAGGGAGGGAGGAAAAAAATGTCCGAAGGAGTGGTCAGCAGTGACCCCTAAACCCTCTCACCACTTCTGCTGCGTCTCCTGGCTTCTTCAGAGCAGGGCGAGTTCATGTGACCATCAGACATTCTCTAGGTAAAAGGAAGATCTTGACAGTGCAATTTCTGACTTATTCCTGGCTAACAGAAAATGGCATTGCAGCCTCGAATCACTTTGCAAGGTTGTTGTCTACCTATCTCTCTATCAAGTTGGCCTTTTAAACGTGACTTTATGTACTTCTCTTTTTGGCTGTATTGATTTCTGAAGCCTTCCCCAAGAACACCTGCAGGTCTCCCTGAGTCAAACGCAAATTACTCGATATTAAAGTGAGACTAAGCCATGCAGCACGCATTCTCTGTTCTTTCTGAAACGGTAGCACTCTGTGGAACAAAAGGCTGGTGGCTATTAAATAGCAAATTCTAGGAGCAAGAGGAGCCTCCTTTCATACGTGGATTGTGTTGAGTCTATGTCTGCACTGCTGCCTGCACCAGGCCACCACATTGCTCGCACACCAGGAGTTCTACAGCAAATAGCATGCACTTTTGTTGGTACTTTAAGGAAGACAGACCATCTCCTGATGCCTCCCACGTAAACCATTAAAAATAAAGACACCATCCTGGCTAACACGATGAAACCCCGTCTCCACTAAAAATACAAAAAAATAGCCGGGCGTGGTGGCAGGCGCCTGTAGTCCCGGCTACTCGTGAGGCTGAGGCAGGAGCATGGCGGTGTGAACCCAGGAGGTGGAGCCTACAGTGAGCCGAGATCGCGCCACTGCACTCCAGCCTGGGCGACAGAGCGAGACTCTTGTCTTAAAAAAAAAAAAAAAAAAAAATTAAGACAACTTACTGAGGGGAGGGCAGCTTTTTGAAAAACACCCTCAGGCTGCATGAATAAGTTATAGCTAATAAAATTGCAATTATCAGACTCCACCCCAGAGATTGATTCATTCACGTAGAGTGGGATGCAGGATGAGGTACCAGGTGGTGCTTATGATGGTAGAATTCAAGCCTTGCTTTGGGAAACACAAATAAAGCTTAAAGTTCTATGTGTGGCATGCTAAAAACATACTTTACATTTTAAGGAGAAATAGCTACTTAAATAATGCCCAGGTAGAGACCTCATGGGTTCAAGGTAACAGAATTAGGGAGAAATATATTCAACTGCCTCAATTTCATTGCTTCACAAAAATATTTTTATTTCTGATCAAATACCACCTTATCTCTAGGAGCTTTGAAGCAATGGGCCTGGCCCTCTCGCCAATGAATGAATATTTGGGAAACCATAAATAGTTTGGTGTGAGTAAGGCAGGGGGTTGGAGGAGGGTCGGAATACGCAGGGAATAGCTCTGGAAGGGCCATTTTTGCCTTCCAGAGGAACTTACATTTTTATTGAAAAAGAAAAGAAACTATCAAATCTGTGTTTTAGCAAGATCTCTTTGATCAAAGTGTGGAAGATGGGTTCAATAATTTCCCCATTTGATAGATGAAGACCTGAGACTTGGAGGTTAAGGAATTTATTTGCCCAGGTTCACAAAGTACATGAATTAGTAAGATTCAAACTTGGGAAGTTTGCCTCTAGAGTCAGCCTTCATCAGCAGGCTCTAGTCCTACAGAATCAAAACATTTTTCTGGTCAGTTTTCTTTGATTCATTGTATATTTTAAACTGAAACACAACATCTAAGTTTAAATACAGTAGGTATGCATTTAATTCCCTTTTTCTTTTCTTTTCTTTCTTTTTGTTTTTTTTTTTTTTTTTGAGAAGGAGTCCCATTCTTGTCCCCCAGGCTGGAATGCAATGGTGCGATCTTGGCTCGCTGCAACCTCCACCTCCTGGGTTCAAGCAATTCTCCTGTCTCAGCCTCCCAAGTAGCTGGGATTACAGGAGCCCACCACCATGCCCAGCTAATTTTTATTTTTAGTAGAGACAGGGTTTCACCATGTTGGCCGAGCTGGTCTTGAATTCCTGACCTCAAGTGATCTGCCCGCATCAGCCTCCCAAAGTGCTAGGATTACAGGCATGAGCCACCACTCCCGGCCTAATTCTTTTTTTTCCAAAGGGAAAAGATTCACAAAAAATATTTCGTACAAAATTCCCCACACTCAGGCTGGCATTTCCTTCTCCTCCTAAAGAAGCTGAAATTAGCTCCTGAGTGTTTCCATACAAGTGCTGCACCAGGTATGTGTGGGGCATTGCAACAGACTCTGGGGGTGCGGCCGGGCAGCTGAGATCTTCATGAGGGGCTGGTTCCATGAAAAGATTGTCTGTTAGCAAAGAATGATGGCAGTATTGATAAATGATGCTATAAAAAGGCACAAGAAGAGACTGACTCTGACTGAGTGGGGTACCTGTCCTGGGGCAATGAACAGTAAGTGGGAAAGAGGCACAGAGTTTGGGGGAGAACATTCTAGACAGAACAGGAACAAAAAGATAGAAAGATAGAACATACTGATTTGTCTGATTAAAATCAAGAGTTAAAGTAATTCTGGGAACCCATTCTCCGTTTCTTAGTATCTGATTTCCAAATAATGCTACCATTGGAGATAAATAAGTACCTGAGGCCTTATTTGAATGTCTTTGGCCTCAATTGAAATTCATTTTCTTTTGTCTGGCCTTGAAAATGATGAAGCTTCCACGTGCAATGAGCTGCATGCGTCTGTGGTTTTGAAAGTGTCCCAGTGTAGCTATGCAGAAGTGCTGGACAGATCCTGGAAGTTTCTATAAGGTTTTATCCAAGGCAATTCAGCTTATATGAATCTATACACTTTAAGAAAAAAGGGAAAATTGAGCTAGTTTTACATCTATTTAAGACACCCTTTTATTTTTTCTTCTTCAAGGATTTTAAAATATCAAGTAATATACATATTTATGAATTCAATATTAGGCATCAGAAACCTTAAAGTTAGATGCCTGAAAAAAATTAAACCCAAAAAACCATGATTTCTAACTATGTTTTACAAGCAATATCATGAAGTTGGATCGTCTAAGTTTTCCTCAAATCCAAAACTGCTTTCCTTGGATCCTTTTTGAGAAGTAATTCTGCCCTAGAAGTATCTCATATCATTGCCCATACAGAACATCTAAGTTTTTACCCTTTTACAAGAACTGTCTGTGATGCATGTACAATAGGTACCGTTTCTCCCAATTTAGAGACGATAAAACTGAGGAAGTATATTTAACTGACTTGCCTAAATTTTTATGTTTAGTTCACTGAAGGGCCAGTCTGGGGTGGGGGTGGCAGCCTGATTTCCTGAGATATCAAGACTCTCTCTTCCACAATATAGTCACATCTGATGGCAAATATACATAGATTGAAAGAAGATATTCTTAATGTAATTATCTCCTTTGGTTTCTTTTATTTGACCTTTACAGATGACTTAATATGTCGGAATCAAAACACGATCTCCTACTGAGCAATAAAGAAAATAAAAATATCTTTTTCCCCACAGTTGTGTCTGGCTAGTAGTTGATCCTCAAAAGTATTTACTAAAAATGAACAAATAAATGATGGGACAAGAGATAAGAGCAAGACTGAATTCCATACATCGTTTCCATTTTCTGAAACACATGGACTGTGTATTAGAAGGGAGTTTAATTCTAAGAGTTCTGGTTTTTTGTTTATTTGTTTGTTTGTTTTGAGACAGGGTCTTGCTCTGTTGCTCAGGCTGGAGTACAGTGGTGTGATCATAGCTCACTGCAGCCTAAACTCCTGAGCTCAAGCAATCCTCCTGCCACAGCCTTCCAAGTAACTGGGATTACAGGAGCACACCTGTAATTTATTATTATTATTATTATTATTATTATTATTATTATTATTATTATTTGTAGAGGCAGAGTCTACTATGTTGCCCAGGCTGGTCTTGAATTCCTGGGCTCAAGTGATCCTTCTGGCTTGGTCTTCCAAAGTGCTGAGATTACAGGTATGAGCAACCATGCCTGGCACTGTTCATTGCTGTATATGGTAGAAAGAGCTGAATGTGTAGCCACCTCATGTTGCCTTCGCTGTTAACCACACCCCACCCCAATCCACCCCGTGCAAAAGGACCCATATTTTATACTATTTATAGTTTTAACCAGTTGGATCAGGGATGGGTACCTGACTCCCCAAAAGCCAATTTGTTTGAATGGCCAGAGACCGTCAGATTATCCCTGTCAACAGTTTGAACTAAGAGACCAGAAGTCGTAATCGAAAATTAAAAGTTACCAAAGCAAGCCACAACGACTTACAGTACAAGGAAGTCAAAGTAACAGAAAACAGCAGAAGTCAAGTTGCAGAGATGAAATTATAGTAGCGGTACAGGGAAAAAGAAAGTTGAGAGATGGTGTGGCCAGAGAAACCTACACACAGGGAAGCAGAGGGAGAGAAGAAGAGGGAAGGAAGAGAGAAGGGAGGAAAAGAGAGAGGAAGAGAGAGAAGAAAGAAAAGAGAGCGGAAAGGGAAAGAAAGAGAAAGAGAAAAAAACCACTGAACTTGATTTTAAACTTTTTTTCATTCATTGATTGTCTCCTTCATTTATTATTGATATTAATATATAATAGATATACATATTTTCTGGGTACACATGATATTTTGATACATTGATGTAATGTATAAAGGCCAAATCAAGGCTCACTCCTGTAATCCCAGTGCTTTGGGAGGCTGAGGTGGAAGGATTGATTGAGGTCAGGAGTTTGACACCAGCCTGAGCAACATGGCGAAATCTGCCTCTACAAAAAAATTTACAAATTAGCTGGGTGTGGTGGCACACACCAGTAGTCCCAGCCACTTGGGAAGCTCGGGTGGGAGGGGATCACTTGAGCCCAGGAGTTCCAGATTACAGTCAGCTATGACCACACCACTGTACTCCAGCCTGGGTGCCAGAGATAGCCCCTGCCTCTTTAAACAAACAAAAAATCATCAAATCCGAGTAATGGTCTATCCATCACCTTAAACATTTATCATTTCTTTATGCCAATAACATTTGAATTATTCTCTTCAGGTTATTTTGAAATGTACAATAGATTTTTATTACCTATAGTCAGCCTACTGATCTGTTGAACACTAGGTCTTATTTCTACTTCTATATAACTGTGCATTTGTATTCATTAATCAATCTCTCTTCATCCCCCTCTGCCCCCACCCTTCCTGGCCTCTGGCAGCCACCAATCTACTGTCCATCTTCATGAGATCCACTTTTTAAGTTCCCATATATGGGTGTCTTTCTGTGCTTGGTTTATTTGACTTAACATAATGATCTTCAGTTCCATCCATGTTGCTGCAAGTAACTAGCATTTTTACGAAGCCTAACTTTATTTCATTTCCTTGAGACTTCCTTATATTGATCCAATAGCCCTTCCTGTCCTTATTGTATTTTATTGCATCCTTTTCTGTTTTTTTGCAACCAAGAACTTTCACTAGAACATCATATTTCAATGTTTAAAAAGGAAAAAAATTTAATAAAGCTGAATAAGAAGAGCATTGTAATCATCAATTTTCTTTTAGGTGGACTCTCAATTAGGAATTTTGTGCCACTCGCTTTAGCAGTGCCATTGCTAGCTGACATTGTTATCTAGGGCATTTGAGCAAGTAAATGTGTTTTATCACCTTGCCGACAGGCTATTTGAATTGGTTTCCAGAGAATCTGGCACTTTGAGCTAATGAGTATCTGAACAGATTCAAAGAAAGTTTATTGCACAATCTCTGGGAGAATGAGAAAATATTTGGTTTCTTTGAACATGATAAATTACTAATTTGCTAACAAATGGATACTGTTACTCTGAAACCTACATGGATGAATGATTACCTTGCTTAGCCTTTTATATATACAATTTATTTTATTGCCAATACAACTAAGATTTTTCATAGCAATATTCTCTACATGGTAATTTCTTATTCAAATAACTATAGTTAATATGCAGCATGATAAACCATTGTTTAGCTATGACATACATATACACAGACATGTAGACATATATACACATGTACTTTTTTTTATTTTTATTTTTTTATTTATTTTTTTTTTTTATTATACTTTAAGTTCTAGGGTACATGTGCATAACGTGCAGGTTACATATGTATACATGTGCCATGTTGGTGTGCTGCACCCATCAACTCGTCAGCACCCATCAATTCATCATTTATATCAGGTATAACTCCCCAATGCAATCCCTCCCCCCTCCCCCCTCCCCATGATAGGCCCCAGTGTGTGATGTTCCCCTTCCCGAGTCCAAGTGAGCTCATTGTTCAGTTCCCACCTATGAGTGAGAACATGCGGTGTTTGGTTTTCTCTTCTTGTGATAATTTGCTAAGAATGATGGTTTCCAGCTGCATCCATGTCTCTACAAAGGACGCAAACTCATCCTTTTTTATGGCTGCATAGTATTCCATGGTGTATATGTGCCACATTTTCTTAATCCAGTCTGTCACTGATGGACATTTGGGTTGATTCCAAGTCTTTGCTATTGTGAATAGTGCCGCAATAAACATACGTGTGCATGTGTCTTTGTAGTAGCATAATTTATAATCCTTTGGGTATATACCCAGTAGTGGGATGGCTGGGTCATATGGTACATCTAGTTCTAGATCCTTGAGGAATCGCCATACTGTTTTCCATAATGGTTGAACTAGTTTACAATCCCACCAACAGTGTAAAAGTGTTCCTATTTCTCCACATCCTCTCCAACACCTATTGTTTCCTGATTTTTTAATGATTGCCATTCTAACTGGTGTGAGATGGTATCTCATTGTGGTTTTGATTTGCATTTCTCTGATGGCCAGTGATGATGAGCATTTTTTCATGTGTCTGTTGGCTGTATGAATGTCTTCTTTTGAGAAATGTCTGTTCATATCCTTTCCCCACTTTTGGATGGGGTTGTTTGTTTTTTTCTTGTATATTTGTTTGAGTTCTTTGTAGATTCTGGAAATGAGCCCTTTGTCAGATGAGTAGATTGCAAAAATTTTCTCCCATTCTGTAGGTTGCCTGTTCACTCTGATGGTAGTTTCTTTTGCTGTGCAGAAGCTCTTTAGTTTAATGAGATCCCATTTGTCAATTTTGGCTTTTGCTGCCGTTGCTTTTGGTGTTTTAGACATGAAGTCCTTGCCCATGCCTATGTCCTGAATGGTACTACCTAGATTTTCTTCTAGGGTTTTTATGGTATTAGGTCTAACATTTAAGTCTCTAATCCATCTTGAATTAATCTTCGTATAAGGAGTAAGGAAAGGATCCAGTTTCAGCTTTCTACTTATGGCTAGCCAATTTTCCCAGCACCATTTATTAAATAGGGAATCCTTTCCCCATTTCTTGTTTTTCTCAGGTTTGTCAAAGATCAGATGGTTGTAGATGTGTGGCATTATTTCTGAAGGCTCCGTTCTGTTCCATTGGTCTATATCTCTGTTTTGGTACCAGTACCATGCTGTTTTGGTTACTGTAGCCTTGTAGTATAGTTTGAAGTCAGGTAGCGTGACGCCTCCGGCTTTGTCCTTTTGACTTAGGATTGTCTTGGCAATACGGGCTCTTTTTTGGTTCCATATGAACTTTAAAGCTGTTTTTTCCAATTCGGTGAAGAAACTCATTGGTAGCTTGATGGGGATGGCATTGAATCTATAAATTACCTTGGGCAGTATGGCCATTTTCACAATATTGATTCTGCCTATCCATGAGCATGGTATGTTCTTCCATTTGTTTGTGTCCTCTTTGATTTCACTGAGCAGTGGTTTGTAGTTCTCCTTGAAGAGGTCCTTTACATCCCTTGTAAGTTGGATTCCTAGGTATTTTATTCTCTTTGAAGCAATTGTGAATGGAAGTTGCTGAGTGTCCACTGTGAACATAATGGCATTAGGTGTTTCTTGGGGAAAAGTATACACAGGACATCATCCCTGTTCTTAATGTTACTTTTAATGACTGATGATTAATTGTATAAAATGTTCTTCTAAAACATAGGCATATTGTGCTTTTTCCAAAGGATACTGGTTTGGAGAATTAAGATTCCTTTCAAGTCTGGAGATCCATAATCTGTTAGAGGAAATTGACTTGAATGAAAATTCTCAGGCCGGGCGCGGTGGCTCAAGCCTGTAATCCCAGCACTTTGGGAGGCCGAGACGGGCGGATCACGAGGTCAGGAGTTCGAGACCATCCTGGCTAACACGGTGAAACCCCGTCTCTACTAAAAATACAAAAAACTAGCTGGGCGAGGTGGCGGGCGCCTGTAGTCCCAGCTACTCCGGAGGCTGAGGCAGGAGAATGGCGTAAACCCGGGAGGCGGAGCTTGCAGTGAGCTGAGATCTGGCCACTGCACTCCAGCTCGGGCGACAGAGCAAGACTCCGTCTCAAAAAAAAGAAAGAAAAAAAAAAAAAAAAAAAAGAAAATTCTCCTCTGGTCTGTTGATCTTTGTAGCTACCACACGTTGCGCAAAAACAAATGAATAAATTAATGAATGAGTGAACAGATGAAGTAATTAACTGGTAAGATTATAAACTGAAAAGTTTCACACATGAAATCTGGTACACTCAGGGCAACACCTAGCTCTGCTGTGACTAAATAATTTTTTTTTTTTTTTTTTTTTGGTTTGTTTGTTTGTTTTTATCTGATGCTTACTTGGAGCATCAAAATCTTGAGTACAGGCCAGGCACGGTGGCTCACGCCTGTAATCCCAGCACTTCGGGAGGCCGAGGTAGGTGAATCATCTGAGGTCAGGAGTTTGAGAACAGCATGGCCAACTTGGCAAAACCCTGTCTCTACTAAAAATACAAAAATTAGCTGGGCATCATGGTGCATGCCTGTAATCCCAGCTACTCAGGAGGCTGAGGCATGAGACTTGCTTGAACCTGGGAGGTGGAGGTTGCAGTGAGCTGAGATCATGCCACTGTACTCCAGCCTGGATGACAGAGCAAGATCCGGTCTCAAAAAAAAATCTTGACTATAATTTTTCTTCTCACTTTTGATTGTTGTCTAAGTGCTCCAAATTCCCTTTATAGTAACATATACTAAATTGGAACTACTGCTTTCATCCCCTTGTTGACCTAAAAGGAAGAAGATGAAACATAAAATACAAGTTAGAGCTTATTTGAGCCAAAGTGAGGCCTGCTGCCTGGACACACGTCCAAGGTGCCTCAGGGAGTACTCCCTCAGCATTTGTTACAAGCAGGGTTTTAAAGGCAAAGGAAACAACGAGGGAGTGCATAAAAGGTGTTTGACAGCAATTCTCCTTGGTTTACTGAGATTACATTGATTAGTGATTGGCTATTCATTTTTGGATTTTAGGGTATGAGTTATGATGTCCAGCTTACAGCATTTTATGACTCCTTGATTAGTTTAGACCCCTCATAGCAAGTGGCTTCAGGAGGTAATTATTTAGCTCAGGGGAAGAGTGATGTGACTATGTGACTGCTGTCGCATTCCCATGACTCTCATTTAAAGGAGCTAGCATTCTTCAGGTAAAAAGCTTCTTTTCTTCTATATTTTCCCCCATACCCTTGAACAATCCTAGAGAATTAATTAAAAAGAAACCTTGCTTCCCTCCAGTACGTTTCAAAAACTTCTGTCCCTGCCCCAACCCCCAGATTAAGCTCATTAATGATACAGAGCCAATATCAACTCTAAATACTCAATAACCTTAGATTTAGGAAAATTAAATTATTGGCCAGTCACAGCTCCAATAGTTCCTGCCCCAACCCCCACCTCAGTTGTTAACAGCAGGGAGAGATGCATGGACTTGTTGGCTGCTTTTTCTCTAGTTTCTTCCATTTTTCTGTCATGCATTATCTTAAATCCTCTACAGTGGGAAAAGTAACGTCTTGCAAGTAGCCCACGCTGGGAAAGATTCTCCCACTGCAAACATTTTTGGTATCTTCTATTGAACAAATTGAAAACATTGTAGATACTACGTGTGGTACCACCTGATCTGCCTAGGGTCACTGAGGCACATAACTTAATACTATTGAATGCTTAAGAGATTAGTCATTACTGGCCAAAATTTTAATTTCCCTATATCCAAGGTGATTGAGTATTTAGAGTTGATATTGACTCTGTGTCATTAGTGAGTTTAATCTTAAAAATAAATCCTAAATTTCATTTTTAAAATGGCAGACTAAAAATGTTACCACCTTCTCTCCTCTTCTAAATCATGTTTAAAATCACAGGGGATTGACTATAAGCATAAATTTCATCTATGACAAAATTAGGAGATAGCCATAACTTCAAACCGTGATGTGTAAGGATGATCTTCTTTATGAGGTGAAGTCAAATTCAGATATGGGGAAACCAAGGAAAACATGCCCACAGGGGTATCTCTCAGGCAAAGGGGATAGAGCTCCAGAGAACTGGCATATCTGGTGAGACAAGACCACAGCCCACTGTCTGAAACCAGGATACAAGACACAGGAACAGAGTACAAGGGATGGTGGCTTCTCTGGGTTGGGTTTGGCACCAAGGAGAAGCAAAGGAATTGACATCGAATGAAGAACCACTGACCACTGTCCAAGATACACAAAGCTGGACACTAGTTGAAGTGGTAAGGGCAGGTTTAATTAGTAATAACTATTTCAATAGGGAAAAGAGTCCAAAGTGAACTGTACAGAGGTGACAGATATCTCAGCATTTTAAAGGGATAATGAGGAAGTAGGAAAGGGGGTTAGCAGGAGCTCGGTAGAGTCAGGGAAATGAAAAATTACAAAAAGAAGAAAGGGGATTGGTCAGTGTGAAACCCATCTGGATTTGCTATTGGGCATTTAGGGAGGTTAAGCTCCTACCCTCCCACAGAGGCTGGGAGACAGGAGCCCTATCTTCAAGCATGGCCAGAACAAACAGTAAATTCATTTGGCAGCCTTGAGTTTTTTTCAAGCAGGCACCTTGGGGAGTAGGGGATGCTAGAGTCAGCCTAGGGATGTGGCTTTGAGCAGTTAGAAAGTATGTCAGTGCTATCGTTAATAGTGCTGCAATGGAATCAACCCAAATGCCCATCAATGATAGACTGGATTTAAAAAATGTGGTACATATATACCATGGAATACTATGCAGCCATAAAAAAGAATGAGATCACATCCTTTGCAGGGACATGGTTGAAGCTGGAAGCCATTATCCTCAGCAAACTAACACAGGAACAGAAAACCAAACACTCCATTTATAACCAAACATTGCACCATTCTCACTTATAAGTGGGAGCTGAACAATGAGAACACGTGGACACAGGGAGGGAAACAACACATACTGCGGCCTGTTGAGGGAAGGTGGGGATTTGGGGAGAGCATCAGGAAAAGTAACTAATGCATGCCAGGCTTAATACCTAGGTGATAGGTTGATAGGTTCGGCAAACAACCACAACACACATTTACCTATGTTACAAACCTGCACATCCTGCACGTGTACCCTGTAACTTAAAATAAATAAATAAATAAATTTAAATTTAAATAATTTAAAAAAAGGAAAGTATGTCAGTGTTTGTTCAAGTCTTTATAGGCCAAGGTTGAGGCCTATTCAAGAGGAGGGCTCAGAGGACCGTGGCTAGAGCTTGGTCCAGGAGAGACTCTTTGTCACCATGAAATCGGAGAGGTGGAATGTGCTATGGAAAAAACAATGAGGATCCCAAGGGCTGCTTGTATGGGTTTGAGGCCTGGCTCGGCTATTTACCAGATGTGTGAACTTTGGGGAATCAATAAACTTCAGTAACTCCATTTCATTTGTGATAAAATGGAAATTGATGTAACACTTATGCCACAGAGAATTCGCAATGATTACATGAATTAATGTTTGTGAAGCACTGAGAACACTGCCTAGCACAATGTACAGACTGTGTAAGTGTTTTCTATAATTACATTTTACAAAGCTGTCTTCACATAATATCGGGGGAAAAAGAGACTGTGTAGGATGAATAGCCCTGCAGTTGCTGATCTTTGTTCACCTGGGAGAAGAAAAGACTGAAAGATTCAATTACTCACAGAACCCTGTATTATAAAGGACTACAGTGTGAATCAGAGATAATCTTTTTACAGCTAGAAAATGGTTCTGACCCCTCTCCAAGAAAGATCTTCTCTAGTAAAAGCTCACCTCGTTGACAGTTGAATACTAATCCAGAAAAACCAGCTCAGAATCCATACAGAGTTCCTACTTACAAAAGATGAGAATTGAAGGAAAGAATTAAAGAGAAATAGAAGACGAAAGACCCTGATCAGAAAAATGTTGTCGGAAAAGAAAGCAAACCTAAGTCAAAGAAACAACAGAGTAAAACAAAGTGAAGCAAAACAAAACTATTGATCAGAATGGACTGAGTTATTCTGCAGCGACACAAAACCTCTAAATCTCAGTGGCTAAAAACAGCAAATTTTTATTTTTTGCTCAGCCTATGTGTCTTTCTTGGGTTGACTGAGCCATGCTTCATGACATTCCTACTTAGGGATCTAGGCTAAAAGAGTCACCATTATCTGCAATGTCCTAAAGTCTCTGTGACCCAGAGAAATGAAGACGTCATATCATACAATGACTCTTAAAGTTTCCAGTGGAAGTAACGTGTGACTTCCACAAACATTTCGCTAGCCACTCATGGAGCCACAATTAATTTCAAACAGGGAGGGAAGTTCAATGCCTCCATATGTCCAGAAAAAGTACTACAATATTTGTGTGTGTGTGTGTTTTTGTATTTTTGTTTTCCTTCCACCTTTATTTTAGGTTCTGGGGGTACGTGTGCAGTTTGGTTACATGGGTAAATTGTGTGCCATGGGAGTTTTGTGTACAAATTATTTCATCAATCTGTTAATGAGCATAGTACCCAATAGGTAGTTTTTTGATACTCTCCTCCCACCCTCCACCCTTAAGTAGGCCCCTGTGTCTATCTGTTGTTCCCTTCTTGATGTCCATGTGTACTCAATGTTTAGCTTCTACTTATAAGTAAGAACCTGTGCTATTTGGATTTTTTTTTTTTTTTTTTTTTTTTTTTTTTTGAGACGGAGTCTTGACCTGTCACCTAGGCTGGAGTGCAGTGGCATGATCTCGGCTCACTGCAAACTCTGCCTCCCGGGTTCAAGCAATTCTCCTGCCCCAGCCTCCTGAGTAGCTGGGATTACAGGCGCATGCCTCCATGCCCAGCTAATTTTTGCATTTTTAGTAGAGACGGAGTTTCACCATGTTCGTCAGGCTGGTCTCGAACTTCTGACCTCGTGATCCGTCCGCCTCAGCCTCCCAAAGTGCTGGGATTACAGGTGTGAGCCACCATGCCTGGCTTTTCTTTTACTTTTCTTTCTTTTTTTTCTTTTTTTTTTGGAGGGATTTCTGTTCCTGCATTAATTCAGCTAGGATAATGGTCTCCAATTGCATCCATGTCACTGCAAAGGACATGATCTCATTCCTTTTTTATTCTACAGTGTGTACATGCTGTATTTCTTTTATCTAGTCCAGCACTGATGAGCATCTAGGTTGATTCCATGTCTTTGCTATTGTGAATAGTGCTGCAATGAACATATACGTGCATGTTTTTTATGGTAGAAAAATTCATATTCCTTTGGGTATATATCCAGTAATGGGATTGCTGGGCCAGGTGGTAGCTCTGTTCTAAGTTCTTTGAGAAATCTCCAAACCGCTTTCCACATGGCTGATCTAATTTACATTCTGACCAGCATTGTGCAAGCAGTATAAGCATTCCCTTTTCTCTGCAACCTCTCCAGCATCTGTTTTTGTTTTTTATTTTCTTCTTCTTCTTAATAATAAGCATTCTGACTGGTGTGAGATGATATCTCATTGTGGTTTTGACTTGCATTTCTTTAATGATTAGTAATATTGAGCATTCTTTTAATATGCTTTTTGGCCACATGTATGTCTTCTTTTGAGAAGTGTCTGTTCATGTCTTTTGCCCATTTTTTTAATGGAGTCGTGCAGCTTTTGTTTGATAAGAATGGCAATATTTGTGAACATCTCTGAAGACTACTACAAAAAACTTCAAAATCTAATTTAAGAAAACTTCTCATAAGTAAAATTATATTTGAATCTAACATTAAAGGGCCTACTATATCTGGGGGAAAACTGATCCACAAAGATCAACAATGAGATTAATCCAGTAAAATTATTGGGATGAATCCTTAGAATCTAGAATCCAGGTAGGACACACACACACACGGCTTATCTTTCTCCTTAGCAATATCCAGTGCTATAAAAAAAATTACAGAATAGATCATTTCTTTTCTAAAGGAAACATAATATGATAGTATTTATACCCAGCCAACTTATTATTTAAGCATAAAGGCAACAAAAAATGGTTTTAAACACTTGAGAACTCAAAAAACATATTGTCTTCAGCCTTTCTTAGTTACCTGAGGACAAATGTCAACCAATCAAAGGATGAATGTTGAAACTATGACAGAAAGAGTGGCAGTGAGCATGAAAATATTTAACTCAAAGGCAAGACAGAAGTGCTTAATCCAGGTATTACAATCACTGAACATATTGGAAATTTTTAAATCCTAACAGTTTAAAGTGATATAACTTAAAAAGCTGAATAGAAAATAATATTAGCAATAATGATAATGGGGGAAATATTGAGCTTTTAGTATGAGCTCTGCATTGTTTTAAGCACTTTAAACATATCAGCCAATTATTACCAACAATCATACCTCTTTATGATTGGTAGCTAAATAGACCCCAAACACACAAAATTGCTAGTAGTTGTATTTTTATAATATTTCTTAATGAAAGTAGTGAAATTTAAAATATAAATTTAAAATTCCACTTTATTTTTAAAACTTTATTGGGAATTTTATGTGCTTTCTAATTTTTATTTTATGTTTAGGTTTTTATTTTGTTGCTGTTGTTTTTAGACAGGGTCTCACTCTGTCATCCAGGCTGAAGTGCAAGTGACATGATCACAGCTCACTGCAACCTTGACCTCTGGGACTCAAGAGATTCTCCCACCTCAGCCTTCCAAGTAGCAGGATCCACAGGCACCCATCAACACACCTGACTAATTTTTTAAAACTTTTTTGTAGAGACAGGGTCTCCTTATGTTTATCAACCCAGGGCAATCTCAAATTCTTAGGCTCAAGCAATCCTTTTGCCGCACCCTCCCAAAGTGCTGGGATTACAGGGGTGAGACACCGTGCCCAGGCTTTATGCTATTTTAATGTGCAAAATTTGTAGTTTTGGTTTTTAATATTAAAAAGTAATTTGAGTATTTTTGAAAAAAAGAATTTTTTTGGGAAACATGTACACAAATAATTTTTACTTTTTCAATTTCTTTTACTTTCTTTTTTTTTTTTTTTTTTTTTTTTGAGACGGAGTCTCGCTGTGTTGCCCGGGCTGGAGTGCAGTGGCCGGATCTCAGCTCACTGCAAGCTCCGCCTCCCGGGTTTACGCCATTCTCCTGCCTCAGCCTCCCGAGTAGCTGGGACTACAGGCACCAGCCACCTTGCCCGGCTAGCTTTTTGTATTTTTTAGTAGAGACGGGGTTTCACCGTGTTAGCCAGGATGGTCTCGAACTCCTGACCTCGTGATCCGCCCGTCTCGGCCTCCCGAAGTGCTGGGATTACAGGCTTGAGCCACCGCGCCCGGCCTTACTTTCATTTATGAGTTTATGACAAAAAATTTCAAACTGCATACACTTTGAAGATAACTGCATTTTATTTTTTTAATTTTAGAACATGTACAAGGAGCAATCTTGATAACAACATGTAACTGTTCAGATCATAATAGAGAAGAGGTGAAAGAAGAAAATCAAAATTTTGAGAAAAAAAATTGTTTACATTTTTGAAAACTCTCAACAGTAAAAGTGAATAGATGTCTTTAAAGTATAATTCACAAATAACTCTAAAATAGGACCTTACAAATTCTTTATTTAGGAAGATTTAATTACTGATTAAAATAATAAAATTAGGTATGAGCTAAGAGGAGAAATAAAAAGCAATGAAAAAGAGCAAGACAATCTTATTGAATCCAGAATTCAAACAAGTCAAATCCTTGAAACTTCATCTTCTTTATTAAATGAATATTTACTTTCTGATAAAAACAATGAGAATAAGAAAGAATTATTCCTATAAAAATCGTGATTCAAAAACAACAAAGAGTGACTCTGGCCCCCCCCCATTAGAAGATGAAAAAAAGTACATTCATGACCTGTTGTATGTAGACCTGCATTTGTCTTCTTGCCCAAGAACTCTCAAATGTCAGGATGGGTCTCTAGAGGTATCTATTATATTAAGAAATACAAACAAATTTTCAATAAGAAAACAAAGAATTCTAAGTTTGGATCCCAAAGCAACATTTAACAAAATGATGGAAACAACAAACATATCTTTTAAAAATCAGAATTCAGAATGTTTGAAAATAAAGTTCACCAAAGGCGTATTAGGAAAATTCAAATGAAAGGAAAGCAAGAGTTACAGTCTTAAGAAACATGGCTAAATCAGGTCAAATAGGCATTACATGAATCAAAGAAGTGCTCTTTAAAATGACGAATGTTACTATCAATAGCAAATATTCAATATTTATGACTAAGCACCACTTATAATGGCATCGGTATTGAGTAAGCCAAAATACAAGAAATCTATGGGAAAAAATAAAAAAAATAGACGTATGAGACTTCACTCTTCTTGGCTGTAAAAAATAACACGGAGAAAAGTAAGAACAAATTAAATTTAAGATTGTCATCTGAAAATTGACATAGATAATATAATTAACATACTAACATGAAAAATATGTCCAGTAAAGTAGATTTAATTGGTGTAAATCAAACACTATACTCTCAAAACACAAAATATACTTTTATTTTTCCATTGAATGATGACAAAAATGACTACATGTTGTCCACAAACCATAACTAACTTACAAAACATAGAAATTACATAGACAACATTCTTTGACTCTAATGCAATGAAAATAGCATAGAAATTGGCAAAAAACTCCGAAACAAAACAAAACAAAACAAAATCAAAACAAACAAACAACAACAAGAAAAAAAACCCAGCAACAGCCATACTGAATTCACTTCTACTTGGAGTAATAATTTTCTTCACTCTTGTATAACCAAGGAAATAAGTATTGAAGATTGAGCATTCCTGGAAAAATAAAAATAAATGCATCACTATATATCAGAGGAAAATACATCACTCTTCAATACTTGGAAAATACATGGTATTAAATAATTATATTTTTAAAAAGAAAGAATAAACATGAACAATTGTTTCCAATCCAAAAACGCTTGAAAAAAATGTTTAATACATGTTTAAGAAAGGCCTAAAGTAAACATTAACGGTGATGGCAACAAAAATTAGTAACAAGGAAAAGTGGACAAGGTTTAATTATGCAAAAATAGAAAGACATCTACAGATACAGGAGAAATTAAGAATATTATGAGACTACTCTGTCAATACTGTGTAAATAAATTTGAAAAACTGGATGTAATGCATGATTTTTTGTGGAAGCCATAAATTATTAATACTGAGAACTAAAGAGATACAAAATCTTAAAGGAATAAATAACATAAAAGAATATGTAAAACTTGTAAAAAAATCTACCCAATCATGACATCCTCAAAACAAGCACATCATTCTCTGGGAGGGTCTCAGGAAATTCTATAGCACTAAGAAATAGATCAATTTGATGCTATTTATAATTTTCTGGAACACAGAAAAAAAGTTTCCAAGTTGTTTTCTTATGGAGGCATGAACATACATATGTATATTTTATATATTTATACATAGTAAATATATATAATACATATATAATTTTATATGTATTATGCATAAACAGATAACTAATGATAAAAATATTTACTAATCATCCTCACATATGAATATTTATGTAAATCTCCTAAAAATTTTGTAAACAGAATTCAGCAGTCTATAAAAAAACACAATATGAGCAAGTAAAGTTTATTCTAGAAATCCAAGAATGAGTCAACATTAGAAAATCTTCAGTGTTAAATCTAACACATTAATGGATCAATACAATCATTCCTATATACTTCAAAAAGGCATTCAATATGATTCAACATCCAGTCATAATAGTAACTCTTAATACAATGATGGATATTGATGTCCTTAATATGAGTTTGTGTACATACATACATGCACAAACACACACGTGCAAAGGCCAGGATCATATTTAATGATGAAAATATCTCCATCAGAATCAGCAACAGTACAGAGTATCTAGTATCCCTGTTATTTATCATTATTCTGGTGGTACGGGCTAATGTAAACATAAAGAGAAAATAAAGAGGAGTAATATTTAGAAAGAGGGTTAAAAGTATCTGTAGGTTACAATTCTATTATTATATATCTAAAAATTCCAGAATCATCAACTTTGAAATGTTATAAACATTAAGAGAAATAAACAAGATGACCAGGTATTAATATATGACAATCGAGAGCCTTCAATGTGTGAAAACACCACCAATCAGAATAAATAATTGATAAAAATTCACAATTACCAAAGTGACTGTAAACGCACCTTCTCCCAAGTAAACAACGATAAAAAATGTTTCTAGACATGGACAAATATTCCCTGGGGAGGCCAAATTTCTGATTGAGAGCTACTGACCTAAACCTTCTTTAGTAAGAATGTTGAAGAAATTATGGTATAACTGCAGAATGAAATAATACAAAGTAGAATGGAGCAGCTCTATAAGCACTAATGTGGAAAACACTCTAAAGTGTATTATTAAGCAAGCAAAGCAAGAGTGAGAACAGTGCGGAGATTTTTGTTGTTAATTTCATTTTTCTGTTTTGTATGAAAAAAGATTACATATATCCGTACACACGAGCTACTTGGGCATGCATATAATATTTCTGGAAAGATACAGAAAAAACTCCTGGGCAGAGGAGCTTGGTTGCTGGAGGCCATGAACTGGAGGATATTAAACTCCTCTCATGATTATAACAAAACCTCTGACATACCTGGAGAGAGTGAATAATGAAATGGGAAAGCCAGAGTCCTGGTGAATACATGGAAATCTGCTTAGCTTGTTGCGTAAGTGGAGTAGTGAAACACAAATTGTCTCATGGATTTGCTATCGGTCACAAAATTGACGAGTCTCATCATGGCGGCTAACAAACCCACCGTAATCAATCCCGCCGAGTAACTGTTTTGACTTGGAAATAAATATAATTTCCTGAGCAACAGTGTATGGTTATGGGAAGTTTCATGTGAATTCTTTTGGAGATTCTGAAAGTCTGTTGTGTATTTTTCTTTTCGTTTCATGTTGTTTTGTTTTTGTACAAAGCCTGAGAAACAGGAGAGCAGAAGGCTTTCCTTCCTCCAGAGAAAATAACTGAAGAAACTCAAATGTAGTAGCAAAGTGGGGGAAATAAACAGATTTCCCAGGAAAGCACTAAGGAGTTAGAAAACTGAAGCTTCTAGTTTTGAAAAGACTGTTGGATTTCTAGACACCGACTATGGAAAATAATTTTTATTCTATTGGTTATTATTACAATTCAATTCTACTGAGTGGTCTGAAAATATTTAAGTGTGTCAATTTTGTTGTCTAATATTTATAATTCGTAGTTTGAAACTATAGGCATATATTGTCAATACCAATACCTAATACCTATTACCTACTATGAATGAGTTCACTTTTGGACTCTTAAATGCAAAATTCTCATTTAATGCACGACTGTATTTAATTAATATTGGTTTTCTCAAGCTGTAATTATATGCTATAGTTAGTAACGTTTTAGAGTTAGTCTTAATAATTGCTTAATAACATATTCAAATTCAGCTTTTCGAAAGCCAGATTATTCTTTATGATAGTTACCACCAAAGATGAAGATCATCATGGTATATTTGTTGTAGCAAATATTAATAAAAATGTTATTTTAAAACAAAATAGGGATCATATTTATTCAAGAGAACATGCATTGTATGCTTTATTATAATATGTCATTTATTTAGATTGAGCCAAAGATAGAATGGTCATGTAATGCTATGCACTTGAACGATAATCTTGAAAGATGGAACAAATCCTGGTCTTAAAAAAGAAATCCCTAATTGCATTTGATTTGTTTCTCCTGCAGGGAACTCAACGTGTCAGGTAGCCACTAACTGCTATTGCCAATTTTCTTCAGATTATCAGCAGAAAAATAAATTTCCCAAACATCTGCCAAATAAGAAAAGGGTTTCAGTTCACTGAGATTTTGCTTAGAGCTGTAAATATTTGCAGGGGAAAGGGCAAGCCATGCAGATACATCGGCGAGCTCCTAGCCGACAGGCACTGCTGACCCCAATCTGCCAGCAGGGGCTGCACCCTCTCCTCTTTGCCAATTCTGGAAAATTGAGGTTGTTGCCAATGCACCTGGGCCACTTCACAGCTGGCAGAGACACAACAGGGACACGCCCCAGAAGCACAAACAATGAGTTAGGATGAGACTGCTGTGCTCAGCTGAGAAGGGGGTCTGACCCATGAAAGGCCAAATATAGAGGGATTTACAGAGGCCCACGTCTGATCTGCATTTATCTTTCTGTTAGAGAGATTAACGAGCACATTCTCATAAGTGATAAAGGTCATTTGCCATTTGAAAGCTCTTTTTAAAAGCCAATTGCCTGTTCACCACTACAGTTGACCCTTGAGCAACATGTGTCTGAACCACACAGTTCCTTTTATATATAGATTTTCTTCTGTCTCTGCCACCCCTGAGACAGGCCATCCCGCCATTCCTCCTCTTCCTCCTCCTCCTCGTCCTCAGCCTACTCCACATGAAGATGATGAGAATGGGGATGAAGATCTTTATGATGATCCATTTCCACTTAATGAATACTAAATATATGTTCTCTTCCTTATGATTTTCTTAATAACAATTTCTTTTCTCTAGCTTTATTGTAAGAATGTAGTATATAATACATGTAACATACAAAATATGTGTTAGCGGACTGTTTATCTTATTGGCAATGTTACGGGAAAGGGGTCCAGATCCAGATCCCAAGGAGGGTTCTTGGATCTTGTAAGAAAAAATTCAGGGCCAGTCCGCAGTACAAAGCAAAAGCAAGTTTATTAAGAAGATAAAGTGGTGAAAGTAGAGTGACATAGTGTGGCTGTGTCCCCACCCAAATCTCATCTTGAATTCCCACATGTTGTAGGAGGGACCCAGTGGGAGGTGATTGAATCATGGAGGCAAGTCTTTCCCGTGTTGTTCTCCTGATAGTGAATAAGACTCTCAAGATCTGATGGTTTTAAAAAGAGGAGTTTCCTTGCACAATGTCATCCTCTCTTTGCCTGCCGCCAACCACATAAGATGTGATTTGCTCCTTCTTGCCTTCTACCATGATTGTGAGGCTTCTCCAGCCACGTGGAACTGTAAGTCCAATTAACGCGATGAATTAACGAATTAAACGTCTTTCTTTTGTAAACTGCCCAGTCTCGGGTATGTCTTTATCAGCAGCGTGAAATCAGACTAATACGTATAGCTACTTCATAGATAGAGTAGGGGGTTCCCGAAAGTTAGAGGCGGAAGGCATCCACCTTAAGTACAATGCTCCTATATATAGGATAAAAAAAGATTATGGGGAGATGTGCTCTGCTAAGAGTTTGTGATAAAGGATTAATTTTCTTATTTTATTTTGCAAGAATCGGTATTATTGTCTTTAAAGCAAAATTAGGACTGCTTTTACTCTCAAGATACCAGGATATTAGGACATTCCCAAGTCTAGGTCTGTTTAGTAAACATTACCAATCTGTTCCCTTAACTATAAACATCTCGAGGTTAGGAATACCTAACTTTCTGGGAATGCAACTGAGCAAGTCTCAGTGTCATTTTCTTAGCCCTCACTCAAGATGGAGTTGCTCTGGTTTGAATGCCTCTGACAGCAAGGCTTACAGTCACCATTAGACCATTAGTAGTTAAGTTTTGAGATGGAGTCCAGGCTGGAGTGCAACGGCGGATCTCAGCTCATTGCAACCTCCACCTCCCAGGTTCAAGTAGTTCTCCTGCCTCAGCCTCCCAAGTAGCTGGGATTATAGGCACCCGCCACCACGCCATGCTAATTTTTGTATTTTTAGTAGAGATGGGGTTTCACCATGTTGGCCAGGCTGGTCTCGCACTCCTGACCTCAAGTGATCTGCCCACCTCAGGCTCCCAAAGCGCTGGGATTACAGGCATGAGCCATCAAGCCGTGCCAGCATAGTTGTTTCTCTACCTCTATCCACCTCACTTCCACTGACTACATTTAAGTACACTAGCCAAGTAAATTGGAGAAATAAAGTCTCTTCACAAGGAAGCTCAGGTTTAACTTAGAACAAATGGTGGCAGGATAAAGTTAATTTTGTTGTTTCTGTTTTTTGTTTGTTTGTTTTTAATTGATAGATTTCTGCTTCTTTCTTTATTGCTCTTTCCCTTCAAACCTATTCAGATTTACTATGATCTTATCCTAGTTTATAAGTTTACTGTTTAGTTAATTTATTTAGACTTTTTTAAAACAAATGCACTTAAGATTATACATCTACCTTTACATACTACTTCAGGTGTATCTCACATTTTTAAAAAATGTAATGCTTTGTGGTAGTTCTCCTAAATGTTTTGTTTTTTAAATTAAACATGAACTACTTAGGAGTGGGTTTTGGGTTTCTAACCCTGTATTTTTTTTTAAGTATCTAATATTGTAGTCAGAGAATGTGTTTACGTAATAGCTATTCTCTGAAATTTACTGAAAGTGTGACATATATATGATCTGTTTTGTAAACATTCTTTGTGTACTCAAAACCTGTAAATATTCTTTATTTAAAGGATGTAGACCGATAGATCTATCTTCTTTTGAGAGAGAATTTAGTCAGTCTGGCTAATTTTGTTTCTTAAAACTTCAAAAAGGCTTTTTAAAGTTATTGTGCTTTGTCTGTTGGCTTCTAATGGAAATATATTAACATTTCACACTGTAATTATAGTTTTGTTAATTTTTTTCCTAATAATATTGTCAGGATTTATTTTATATATTTTAAAGCTAAGTGGTTAGGGTAATCATGTTCATGATTATTACATCTTCTTGGTAGATTTTACTTTTATTTTTATGTAGTATCCCTATTTGTCCTTATTAACACATTTTGGGTTAAATTGTACTTTGCTTGATATAACTATTTCTAGGCAAGTTTCTTTAGGCTAGCATTTTCATACTTACCTTTTTCCATCCATTTACTTTAAGCCATTATCACTTGTCAGGAGGATTTGGCTAGCATCTGTTTGTTTGTTTGTTTGTTTTTCTAAGCTAATAATATTTTTCCAAAGACTATTTTTTCAATTTACTTGTATTATAATTATGATATTTTAAAATTTATAACTACTATTTTATTTTGTGGGGTTTTTTTGGCATATCATACTATCAATATTTTTAACACAGTCTATAATTATTCAGTATTCCTGTACTCCTTTTAAACATACTACAGACCTTAGAATTTTTTAACTACTGTTTACTTAAATTCTTGTAATACGATTGCTTCTAATGTTATTAATAATAGCCAACACTTACGTGGCCTTTATTACGTTCCAGGGACTTTTGAAGTACTTCACATACATTGACTCAGTTACTTCTTACAATGACCCTGTGAGGTCTCCACTATTACTATCCCCTTTTACAAATAAGGAAACTGAGGTAAGGAGGTCAATGTGACTTACCCAAGGCCATAGAATTAGTAGCAAGTGGTGGACCAAAATATGGAATAAAAAACTTTAAAGCTTTATGGGGGAAATGTAGAATAACAATTTTAATATTGGAGTGAAAAAGGAGAAACCACAAAGTAAAAGCTTGGTAAATCAGGCTTTATTACAATTTAAAACGTCTGTTAGACAAATGGCACCTAAAGAAAGTTTCAAGGTCAAGCAGTGAACTGGGAAAGTTATACGCCTCACCCTAGAAAGATAAAGGAGAGTTTTCTGGTCTATATAAAGAATTACCCAGCCAGGCACGGTGCCTCAGGCCTGTAATCCCAGCACTTGGGCGGCCGAGCCGGGTGGATCACGAGGTCAGGAGTTTGAGACCATCCTGGCCAACATGCTGAAAGCCTGCCTCTACTAAAAATACAAAAAAAAAAAACTAGCCGGGCGAGGTGGCGGGCGCCTGTAGTCCCAGCTACTCGGGAGGCTGAGGCAGGAGAATGGCGAGAACCCGGGAGGCGGAGCTTGTAGTGAGCCAAGATCGCGCCACTGCACTCCAGCCTGGGCGACAGAGTGAGACTCCGTCTCATAAATAAATAAATAAATAAATAAATAAATAAATAAATAAATAAATAAATAAATAAAAGAATTGCCCATCAATAAGAAAAGGACAAGCAATCCCACCCTACCCAACTCTGCCCACCTCAACTAAAGAGCAAAAAGTTTGAAAATGCAATTGACTGGCCGGGCACGGTGGCTCAAGCCTGTAATCCCAGCACTTTGGGAGGCCGAGACGGGCGGATCACGAGGTCAGGAGATCGAGACCATCCTGGCTAACACGGTGAAACCCCGTCTCTACTAAAAAAAAATACAAAAAACTAGCCGGGCGAGGTGGCAGGCGCCTGTAGTCCCAGCTACTCAGGAGGCTGAGGCAGGAGAATGGCGTAAACCCGAGAGGCGGAGCTTGCAGTGAGCTGAGATCCGGCCACTGCACTCCAGCCCGGGCGACAGAGCAAGACTCCGTCTCAAAAAAAAAAAAGAAAAGAAAAGAAAATGCAATTGACTGAGAAGGAAATCAGAATGACCAACACACTCAATCCCCCAGGCAATTACAGAAAGGCTTGTGAAAACTAGGAGATGTAAGATTGCAGAAAGAGGTGGTATGTTTCCCTGCAGCTAACAGCGCCACCCACAGACACACTCCAGCAGCTCTTACACACGGTGGAGTCAGGCAGTCTGTGGATAAGCCAGCTTGTTCATGCCTAGAGGATTGGAACATTTAACTGGGACATTGAATAGCAAGGAATATGAATGACATGGAGCCATAAGTACCTAAAATAATTTAACAGTAAATCTGAAAATGAATGAAGTGGCAAGTAGGAGAAACGTATTAGAATGCAACACCGTTTATTCACAGGTTAAAAGCAGAAAGTTCATATTTTTTCCTTTTATTTTTACAAGATATACGCATATGCAAAAAGGCATACAATGATATTCATATGAAAATGATATTTGCTTCTAGAGAATAAGGATATCCTCTGGAAAAGAAGAGACCTATGAGGCCATTGGGATTTGAGTATAAATATTGCTGCTTTAAATGAAGGATGTGAAAAAAAATATGGCAAAATATTTACATTCATTTAATCTTGACGGAGGGGGTCTATAAGTGTCTGTTCTATATATTAGCTGTATGTGTTTAATATTTTGCAATTTAAAATAGAAAATAAAATATACATTGATTTGAAATTTCAGGGTTTTTGATAATTTAATTGAATTGAAATAGGCAATTCTTTAAATAATTCTGCAAGGTTCTCCATAAGCAGAAATACAGCAAGGAATTGATTAAACCCAATTCAATCAATGGTATTTCAGCATTTGGGGTTCTGGAGAATTTGCTCCTGCAGGAGATACTTTAAAAATTTTGAAAGGCATACCCTCTGTCTTATTGAACTGTGTATTTTTTCAATGGTTGTCCCCTAATTCCAATTAATAAAAGAAAACCTCTCATACAAGTAGTAGAGAGGTATTAGAATGCAATTTCATTTACTCACAGGTTAAAAGCAGAAGGTTTACATATTGTATGAGATATTTATAGATCTGAGACAATTCTACAATCACTTCCTCTATAATTTGTTTGTTTGTTTTTTTGTTTTGAGACGGAGTTTTGCTCTTGTTGCCCAAGTTGCAGTGCAGTGGCACGATCTTGGCTCATTGCAACCTCCGCCTCCTGGGTTCAAGCCATTCTCCTGCACCTCCCAAGTAGCTGGGATTACAGGAATGCACCACCACGCCTGGCTAATTTTTTGTATTTTTAGTAGCAATGGGGTTTCACCATGTTAGCCAGGCTGGTCTTGAACTCCTGACCTCAGGTGATCCGCCCGCCTCCTCCTTCCAAAGTGCTGGGATTACAGGTGTGAGCCACCACATCCGGCCTTCCCCTATGACTGAGCTCCTTAAAATTTCTAATGTCTAGGAGTTATAATGGTCTATCATTTTCTGTGACATACAAGCATCTAACTTTTTACATAGTTTTTTTCAACATTTTCATTCCTGAGTCCACAAGCTCTGTATTAACCAAAAGGGTCACTGCAACATAATTCCTCTACTTTTTTTTTCTATTCTATGAAGAAGGAGAAAATACTGCTATTTGACATCATCAACACAGTCATGCCATGCCATAAAACCATCCAATACTTGTTACCTATTCTATTCCTATATGATATGTGTCTTTTACCCATTCAGGGCAATTTACTGAGCCTTCCTTTGAGGAGGGAGTCTTGCCTTTCCCATTAGAACATAAACCACTAGAGAAAAATGACCTTAGGAAGACTATCTAATGTGGCTGATGAATTAGTAAAGTATTGACGCAGGACACAGGCCTGTTTTAGAAAGACTGAGACATGGTTATTTGGATAATGACAGGCAGGTCTTCTGGCTCTGATAGATACGGGAGTGTAGTGTTGATGTTATTGACTCTATATCCCCTCTCAGCCATAGACAATTCTATTATAGTGGAATTGCAGTCTTCTTACAAACTGCCTCTTCTGCTCAGAATAACAGTAAACAGATAAATAAGATCTGAATGTTTACATATATGGGGTCTATTTTACCATAGAATGGTTTCTGACCTCCTGATCTTTAAAACAAAGAGAAGAATAATATCAGTGTTACATAGAAATGATGGTACTAGGAGCAAGAAGTTTGTAGGCAGATTCCAGGCATGCCACACTGCCCCGTGTTATACCCAGTGCCTCCTGATGGAGATGCGGTATTGTTGCCTGTAGGGGTTGGATATCACTGGAATGGTAGAATTATCTCACAAGGGAGACTTGTAGCTCATACTAAACTAAATAGATCCCTAATCTCCAAGCCATGATTTATATTCCAGGAGTAACCCATCATTCGTACTGTCATTCTCCTAGCTGGTGAAATCACTGTCAGCTCAAATCCTAGGGAATGTTTCTCTGTACAACAGGCAGACATTTAAACCAAGCTGTTTGTTCAGTAACAGATGTAGGCAACAGTGCAATGGAATCTGAAAGCACAGACACGCAGCACATTCACAGAAGGTAATGTGAATCTGTCCTGTCTGCAAGATCCAGATTGTGTCACTGGTGTTTGAATGAATTTGTGCGTATGTAGCAGGCGGCCAACATACTCTCCAAAGTGACGTCTGCAGGGAAATACAAGACTTGTGTCTGTGGGGTAGCATAGGCTACCGCTGCTGTTTGATTGAAGGACATTCAAGGAGACTTACTGTCTGTGTGTTTCCACTGAATTATTTTTTTTAAGGAGCTGGAGATTGAAAAGCTATGACAACAACAACAACAAAAAACTTGCTAATAAGATTCCATTTGAAGGCCGGGCGCGGTGGCTCAAGCCTGTAATCCCAGCACTTTGGGAGGCCTAGATGGGCGGATCACGAGGTCAGGAGATCGAGACCATCCTGGCTAACACGGTGAAACCCCGTCTCTACTAAAAATACAAAAAACTAGCCGGGCGAGGTGGCGGGCGCCTGTAGTCCCAGCTACTCCGGAGGCTGAGGCAGGAGAATGGCGTAAACCCGGGAGGCGGAGCTTGCAGTGAGCTGAGATCCGGCCACTGCACTCCAGTCCGGGCGACAGAGCGAGACTCCGCCTCAAAAAAAAAAAAAAAAAAAAAGATTCCATTTGAAGCTGAGTCATTATTTCTGCCAATCATTCACTCCCTTCTAAGTAAAATAAACTTCCAGACATGGAATCACGGAATCTGGAGTTGGAAAGGACCTTTGATGTCATCAAGAATTATCTCTCACTAATTGGAAGAATCACAGAAAGTCTGAAAATATGACTATTTTTCTCAATCTCTCCTCTCTCTTTTTATTTTCCTGCTTAGTTTCTCTGTCTCTGTCTCTCTGTCTCTCACACACACACACACACACACACACACATACACACACGCATTTCTCTGCCCCTCTGTAATGTGGTTCACTTACTGATTTTACTTTAACCAGCTTAAATAACAAAAAGAAACATTTTGCTCTTTGTTTCATATTTCATATTTCTTTAAATATCATGGCATTTGGATTTATTTTCTTCTGGCTAAAATACTTCCCTTTATAGCTTGGTTTCATGACTTTGCCCTGTCAATCAGTTTTCTCTAGATACACCCTAATGAAAGAGGGACATCTTTATTTAATGGATGTTATTTTAAGATATTTAGAGATTTAACACAAAAATTGTATTGATACTAAAAGTGACTATCCGTTACAACTACCGTATTAAATGCAAACTGAGGTTCTGTAGGTCTTCAGTCATGTCTGAACTCAGACTCGGTTCCTCCTCTTGTATCTCATGAAGCATGAAGGACTCACCTATTTGTGACACCTGGTAATCCAGATAGAGAGATACCTTCTTGGTCTTCAACTTAGAATCTGTCTATGATGACCAGGCCAGAGTTTCATGCTGGTGGTTCCTTATCAATGCGAATGTTGAGAATGTTAATAGCATTAGTCATTTCCTTTAGGTACTGCATAAGATGGAAGATGAGCTAGACACAATCATGCTTCAAATAACTTACCGTTTATTTTAGACAGAAGGCAAAGAAATAAACAGAGTACATAGTTGTAATAAGGCAAAATCAAAAGCTGCAAACCGTGGAGTTGTCTTAAATGTTTTACTGTTTTTTCAGAATTTGTTTTTGAGTATATATTATGGTCCATATCTACTGTTTATCTCTCACAAGGGTAAAAAATGCTCTTTAAAACTGTTTACACCTAAAAATATATTTCAGATGTGTCACTGTTGTGGAGTTAGTCTATTGGTATGATAAATACTTCAGTTGACTTTGCATGGGTAGGAAAAGAGCTAATTGTCAAAAAGCAAATCACCAGGCAATGGAATTTTACTCCCTGAAGCACAAGATTCTTAAAATTGTGCTGTTTGAGAGGAATTCCTCCTAAAACGTATTCTATATTCATTTGACTTCATAAATAGATGAACTGAGCATAATTTAACCTTTCGTTGATGACTCATTGTCAACATTCTCAATGTTTTTTTTTTTTCTTTTTTTAGAGATGGAGTCTCATTTTGTTACCCAGGCTGGAGTGCAGCGGCATGATCATGGCTCCCCGCAGCCTCGAACTCTGGGCTGAAGCAATCCTCCCGCCTCAGCTTCCTGAGTTGCTGGGACTATAGGGGTAGGCCACCATGCCAGGCTAATTTTTGTATTTTTTTTGTAGAGACAGAGTTTTTGCCACGTTGCCCAGGCTGATCTCTACTCTTGGGCTCAAGTGATCCACCAGCCTTAGTCTCCAGATGTGCTGGGATTATAGGCATGAGCCACCATGCCCGGCCCATTGTCAACATTCTGAACATCAGCCTTTGTAGTGAGTGATAATACAGCAATGCTGTCAAGGCCCACTGGGGTAAGTATAACTGTTTGTGTTACACTGGGGCTTATGCTTTTCAGGGGTTCAGCTTTTGGCTTTATACTGTGACCTTAAGTTTACTGATTCAGTACAGTTTAATGTTCAATATTCTCAGCCCCCTCTTCTGAAATGAGATACCTCTAACTCTTCTCAAAACAAAGTTTATGGATGCTGACATGGCCAACAACTCTCCTTGGTCAGGAGAGGAGTTATATGATAGTTCTTAGTAAATGATCTCCAAATTTTACATCACATTCAAACTAACATCAAGGGACTCTAGATTCTGGGAAAAATATCTGGTAGGGAAAGAATATTTTAAAAGGATAGCATGAAGTCTGAGAAGTGCCTATGGACTGGAATATTGTTCCTATGTTTCTACATCCCCTAACCCCCACCTCACACTAGTTTCAGTCCCCAGACTTGCTGTGAACAGCCCAGCAAACCACAGTATTATTTTTCTTTCCTTACCCATGATTCTGCTATTCAAAGACTTTTACCCTTAACGTGGGATTTCTGCTGTTTGAGTGATTAAACTAGACAATATTTGGCTGCTAGACACAAGGTGGGGTTTTGTTTTCTTTTAAAGACGACAGCACCTTGTTCTATTTTTAAGACGACAGTACCTAATAGTTGGTCTTCCATCCAAGTACTAAGCAGGCCGGACCCTGCTTAGCTTCCAAGATCAGACAAGGTTAGGCATGTTCATATGGCCATAGACAAAAAAGATAGGTTATTATCATTAACACAGAAGATGTCTTAGCATTTGAAGTACTATTGCATGAGAAAAGTAGTATTTTTAAAAATTCATGCCTTGTGTTTTAATAATATAGATGTTAGGATGTCAAATATGCTGATCTATAGTCACTCAATTCAGCATGTATGCATTAAAAGTTTGTTATATGCCAGGGACTTGGACACAGGTGAATAGATAACAGCGTCTGCCCTCAAGGAGCTGATAGATTGGAAGGGAGAGCGAATACATAAAGCAGCAACTACCATTCAGTGCGTTCAGTCCTATATTAGACGTCAAAATTGAGCTAGGAAAGCATAGAGAAAAGAAAAATCAAATAGTGAAAGTGTGAAGTAGGGTTAATTTACTTAAGGGATGGAATGAAATTTAAAGAATGAAGATGGGATTTACGGTTGGTTTCAAAAGATGTGTAAACATGGAGGGAAGGATGATGTTGATGAAAGTTATCACATAAACAAAGCCCAGTTTTGATGGCAGCGTAACATTTTCGGAGTGGGATTTAGAGACTGACAGAGACTGAGTTAGAGTTCAATCGAATGCCGTGATTTGAAGAATTTGGGGACCATTTTGTATTTTAATTTAGGAGAATAGACAAGATTTTTTTTAATTAAGAAAAAAAAGTGAAAGCAGTATGGAAAATGGCCTAGAAATGAAGCAAACTAGAAATGGAGAAACCAATTAAGAGTTAGCTGGGGCCAGGCTCAGTGGCTCATGCCTGTAACCCCAGCTCTTTGGGAGGCCAAGGTGGGAGGATCGCTTGAGCACAGGAGTTTGAGATTAGCCTGAGCAACATGGCAAGACCTTATCTCCACAAAAAAAAGCTTTTAACAAAATTAACTGGGTATGGTGGTGCATGCCTGTATTCCCAGCTACTCAGGAGGCTAAGGCAGGAGGATCTCTTGAGTCTAAGAGTTCAAGGCTACAGTTAGTTGTAATTATACCACTACACTCCAGCCTAGGCAACAAAGCAAGAGTCTGTATCAAAAAAAGAAAAAAAAAAAAAAGAAGTTTGCTGCACTAGTTCAAGCAATGGATGGGGAGGGCCTGATATGCAGTAGTGTCAGGCCTACAGAGGTGCACATGTATTCCAGGGACCAAACAAAAGCAGAACTGGATTTGACTTGGAAGTGAAGGAGAAGATAAATTTTAGGATAACCACAGTGTTCTGGTTTGTGAAATTTACTACATTAAACCACAAGTTGGAAAGGGAAAATGTCAAGCTTAGTATTCTGATAAGACACCTTTGAAATGCCTGTAGGGCATATAGGCTGCCAGTTCTAATTGGCACTTGGACATATGGGTACTCTGGGGAGTAAGGTGTGACTGATCACATGCACCAGGTCAAATAGAGAAAGATTACAGTGGATGACATGGAGTACATCTGTATTGGAACTCAGCTTAGGTCTGATATATGTTTGTTTAGTGGTCATATTTTCCCAACCCCATAATCAGTATACTTATTCCAATAAGCATGTATGTACTTCTAAGTAGAAATGGAACAAATCCCTTCAAGTCAGGACTGTCCCAGAAAATATGAGTCATGTGGTTGGTTTTTAAGTGAATAAACAAAATGGTCAAAATTGCTAGAGAAACAATGCAGTTGAGATTGCACTGGGATGCAAAGGAGACTACTGAATTGTTCATGACTCCTTTTGCACATGAATGAACGGACAGTGATATTCTCATACATTTATTTCCATAGTGTCTGCATTTACTTCATTTCATCTTTTGTAAGGTGGAAGTTCTGCACAGGATAGGAGCACAGCTGACCCAGCTTTTCCTACCTGTAATGGCCACTGTAGCTGCCATTCTGAATCCCCAGCTGATTGTTTTGGCTCCTGTATTTGGACTGCCCAGCCAAGGGACCACTGTGACCTACTTTCCCAGTACAGCTCTTTCTTCAACATTTTTTAAACTTCACTTTTTTTTTTTACAACTTCCCCAGCTCATTTATTGGAAGAAGTTCTGCTTTCTCACCATTTCCTTTTGGCCTTGGGCTTTTTAGTTTTTATAAAGTCGAATCTAGCTTTTACTGGGCAGAAAATAATGTACAACAAACAGTTGGCCACCTCTTCCTTCCTTCTCAGGAAAGACCAAGGGTTTGGAGACTCATGCTGTTGCAGCAAAATATTCACAGAATCTGCTGTCAAGGGCACTTGGTTCGACTGTATCATCGGTATCTTCAAAGGAGGATGGTTTGAGAAATGAAAACGTGAGGCATAGTTTGATAAAGCCACAAAAACAGAGCCCACACCTGCAAATAACCTCCTCTGGGCTTTTCTGAGCTTGCAGTCACTCACTACAAGCTTTGTCAGATGGAAGAATTCACATGGGAGGAAATGCTAACAGTATTTTTTTTTTGCATGTAAAGTATCTCTGTGTTCATCCGATTTTCTAAGGCACAGTGTTCTTTTTCACAAAATGAAAATGTCAAAAATATGATAGCCATGTTCATATATTTAAGAGAAATAGCCACAAATGTAAGGAGGAAATTAACATTCTAGTCACGGACTGCAAGCAGTTTATTCTGGAGTTCATTCCGAGGAGGTAATGACTAGGAAAATGACAAAGAAAACTGTTACTGACCATTAGTGAGCAATCACTCTGTCATATTACTGAGATAATTTAGATAAATGTGGGGTTTCGCTGTTTCCTAGGGAGATGGGCTGCTGACGTCTTTGATAATGGCAGCTTACTTGAAGGTTGATTTTGACAAATTTATTTTTTCATCCCGCAGATGTAAAAGAGGCATGTCTGTGCCTGGCTGTTGGATGTAGTAATAGCTCTTTTTAGAAGTTTTAAAAAAATCTGTCAATTCCCTGTGTTTGGTGCCCAGGGACACATGCTGAAATGCCCCCAAGAAGACTTTTCAGCCACTGTGAAAAGCAGTGTTTGGAAACATAAGGTATTTAATAAATGAATGTGGATCATACCATATTTTTGTTCAATTGACTTCTATTCTTTTAGCAGCTGCTAATTATACACTGTTGTTATTTGGAGGCCGGTAACAGATTTCTCTGTTCCATCTGGGTAATCCGGCTTTTTGAAAATGGACTTTTCCCCACCCTAACATTAGTAGAATTTTGGCTGCCACATTTTGAAGGCAGTGATGAAATCAAGTCAAAATGAGTAGGCAGACAGCAGTTTTCAAGGAAGATGAGATTTACCTAGTGATGTTCACAAAATATTTTATTTTATCTTTGATGTCATAGCACAATAAATGCCATCTAAGTCATTTAATGCCAAGAGAAATATAGGAGTGCCTATACTCATTTGCAGAATGAATAATAGCTATGTACATGCTAAGAATATTTTATTTGGAGAAAATATTGAGCAAATCAGCCACAACCTCCATCCTATGTATTCAGCAGTTGCAGCAGCTGCACTGGGGCATAGGATCCAGCATTTCCATTCCAATGGAGTAGGGGGGAGCAGGGTAGCTGTGTGTCACAGCCTTGAAGCCAGACTGCAGGGGCTCAAAGCCAGCTATTGCAATGCACCAGTTGTTAGTATCGGAAAGTTTCCTCAGATTTCTAAAACTGGATTTCTCTCTATGTAAAAGGGGGTTAATATAACATCTGAATGTCAGGATTGTGAGAATGGCATAAGATCATGAATATAAAGCTGTGATGACAATAATGATTTAAAAGATGCATACCCCACTTTCAAGCGATCAAAGGTGATTTTATTTACTACAATGCAACATCTTTGAGGGTAACAGGCAGGCTTCCTCTTACTTGTCGTCCAAAAAGACAGGAAAGCAGAGAGCTACATAGACATTCCGGTTATTAGCCCCCCTTCTCTTTATCAACTATTTTGCTTTTTCCTTTACCCTTGCGCATGCAGCATTGTTCCTTGGGCGTCAGGAGTGTTTTCTTCTCATTTTAATGTGGCTAATTTAAACGCTTGTTCAGGTGAGTGGCTGTCTCACTTCTACAGACTGGGCAAGGAGGCCCGTGCCCCAAAGTGGAGTTTGTTGCTGAGTAGAGAGGACACTGCAGAGTCAGTCATGCATTTCGGGACATCCAGTTCACTGTGCATGTGGGCTCAGTCACCATGAAAGAGAAGTACATTTTCATAGACTCCCACATCCCCACTCTTAAAAACTACTCTTCAAAACTCTAAGCAAAATAAAGTACAGGAAATTCCTACAGGCTGACATGTTGTAAGTAGAGGTTTCATTTACACTGAAAATATTCTAAAATCTCTGACTACATCATTCCTTTTAGGCATGCTATCTCATGATAGCATTTGAGGATTTCATGCATATTTTTGAAATTTTATTGTTTTTAATAAAAATAGAGGATCTGTTAGTTTTAGTTCAATGAGCTGAAGATTTTTACCTTCAAAGCATCTAATGCAGAATTGACCAATCTCAGCGGCACATTAAAATCACCTAGAAAGTCTTTTTCTTTGCTCTGTTTTGGTTTCATTTTAAATGTAGATTCCCAGGCTGTTTCCTGGGCCATTTAAATCAGAATCACTGGGCACTGGCATTCATAGGCTGTAAAAGCTCCCCATAGGATTCTAATTTATGACCAGGGTTAAGAATCACAGATATAATGATTTCCAGCTTTGTCTCAATTGCATTAGGGCCAGCACTTAATTTTTGTGAAAAAAAAATGATATCACAATAAAAAACCCAATTCATTGCAAAGCATTCCTTACAGATAGCAGCACTGCTGAAAGGGAGATGTTAACCTGAACAGTAATCACCTAAAGTTCTCCTCTTTCAACTGATGTATGAAAGTCTTAATTCAATATACAAAGCCCTCAAAACCCCAATGGCTCCCATCTTGCTCAGAGTAAAAGCTAAGGCTCCTACAATGGTCCACAGCAACTACAGCCTCCTCCCTTTACGGCTCTGACATCAGCTCCTCTCTTCTCTACTTTGCTTGCCTCTGCTACAGCCAACCCACTTCCCTCCTCTCGCCAGCCTGCCAGATGCGCTCCTGCCTCTGACCTTTGTATTACAACCATCCCCTCCTCCTGGAATGCGCTGCCTTAGACACCTGACTGACTAAGGCCCTCGTGCCCTTCCAGTCTTTTCTTCAAGTGGCACCGTTGAAATAAAACCTGACTGCCTATTTAAAACTTGAGACTCACATTCCACTTGCCTCCGTGGCATTCTTGATCCCTATCTTTCTATTTCATTTTTTTTTCCTATAGCATTTCTCAGCTTTGAACACACTGTAGAATTTACCCCATTATCATGTTTATGATTAATTGCTTCAGAATGAATGTTCCACAAAGACAAGGATCTTTGTCTGTTCCACCAATATAGCCCAACTGTCTGGAAAAGCACCTGGTACATGCACCCAATTAGTGCATCATTATCGGTTTATTTTTTACTTTTTAGGGGTCATGCTAATCTTCTCCGTATTGTTCCCATTTTAGTATAGGTGCTGCCAAGGCGAGCACTGCATCATTGTCACATGAATGAATGAAATGTCTGTCTGGACTTCCAAAACTCAAGTCCTGCTCGATTACCTGGATAAAGCCCATGGCCTGCCCTGTAATTATTTTAGCATTCCAGACTTCTGCTTTCTAGCCTAGTACCTACCTATTGTCTAGGCCTGGTAGGGAAAAATTAAGGATGAATCCTAGCCCACAGCCACTGTAATTGTTTTTATTTTGAATGGGAAATTATGTATTTATTTATTAAATTTTTTACTTCCACAGGTTTTTAGGGAACAGGTGGTGTTTGGTTATATGAGTTAGCTCTTTAGTGATGATTTGTGAGATTTTGGTGCACCCGTCTCTCCAGCAGTATATATTGAACCCAATTTGTGGTCTTTTATTCCTCACCGCCTTCCCACTCTTTGTCCCCGAGTCCCCACAGTCCACTGTGTCATTCTTATGCCTTTGCATTCTCATAGCTTAGCTCCTGCTTATGAAAGAAAACACACAATATTTCGTTTTCCATTCCTGAGTTACTTCACTCAGAATAATAGTCTCCAATCCCATCCACGTTGCTGCGAACACAGTCACTCTAATTCTGCTTTTGCTCTTTTATTGCTGATTTACAGATTGAAGAAAAACTAAATTGCACTACTCCCTACAGAAGCAAAGTTTTAGCTCTGTGACTTTGGAAGGTATTCCATGATATCCCCTTTGCTTAATTATAGTCTATTTTATCTTAGATCTTGTTCTTTGAGGGAGAGAGAAGCTTTCCTTAAACAGAAATCTTTTAACTCTTAGTAGGGAAAGTAGAACTAATGACTGATGAGTGGAACCATTAGTAGGGAAGTAGACTCAATTCAACATCATTTACTGGGCAAAATTCCTATCAGAAGATGTATTTCTTAGCCTGATTTTAATCCAAATGAAAAATGTTACGGAGGTAGAGAAATCTAAGTATTCATCCTAATTTCCTGTAATTGAATTAATGGCTTTTGCCTCACCTCCTGCATCTGACTCACATTCACCTCAAGAAAGTTGCTCCCCAGAAACCCCTGGTTCAAAGCAGCAAAATCTGTCCTCCCAGGAAAACAAGGCTTGAGCTTTTCGTTTTGTTTATTTTTTTCATTTCTCCATCATCAGCATGAGAGCTCATCTTCAGGAAATACAATGATGTCAGAAATTCGAATTGGTTCTTAGCAGGGTTTTCCAATTTCAATATGTGGTTTTAGGAGGAAAAAGCTGTCTTAGCAATCTGAGTAATAGAGGGGAAAATTGCAGGGAAAGGTATGTGGCTTTGAGTACACACTTTCTTTTTTGCTCCCCAGGTTTGACACATTATGGAATAACCTTTTAGAGAAATTACAAAGCTTTCATGTTGCCCTCTCCTACTTACATGTGGATAGCTGCGGAGAGAAGAAAATTATGTGCAGCTACAAAGCATTGACTTTTTAGTTTGCAGGGATTTTTTCCCCCTTTCATATAGCTGCATTTGCCCATTTCTTTCATCCTTCACGTAATTTGATGGAAGTGGCCATTCAGGGCATGGCAGGGAAGGATGAAGAGAAAGAAAACACTCTTTTTATTAAGGCAATGAAAATTGAAACTGAAACAGGAAGATGAGCTAACATTATCTGAACAATGGTCCCTGGAAGGTTCTGGTTCCTGATTAACTCAGAACAGCCGAGTGGGCAGGAATAATAAGGAGGCAGAGGTCATACGGCGTTTCTCTCAAACTCTGGCACACAAGAGAGCAATGAGGGCCTTCAGCTGTTGCCTCAGCATGAGGGGAGGCGAGAATCGACTATTCAGATTGCCAAGTGAACCTGATATTTGTAAATTAATACATGCAGATGGGAGGAAGTAATTGGGACCAGCTCTTCCTGTGCATCAAGGGGCATCTGGAAGTCTTTCTAATTCTGGGGCAGTTATGTAATGGGGGTGAGGCTGAGTTTGGGTGTTATCTTATTTCCCCTTTCGGAGCCCCCAGCCTCCTCATTAGGGCTGCTCATTTTATGTCAGGTTGTGACCTTTATTGCATTGAGACTGGACTCTACTTAAAAATGAGATTGTAAAGCTTTTGCGTGTCTACTTCTGTTCCTTTTCAGGGTGTGTGTGTGTGTGTGTGTGTGTGTGTGTACACACACACACATATATATATATATGTTAGACAGAGTATCTGTTGCCCAAGCTGGAGTGCAGTGGCACAATCTCGGCTCACTGCAACCTCAGGCTCCCGGGTTCAAACGATTCTCCTACCTCAGCCTCCCAAGTAGCTGGGATTACAAGGGCCCACCAACACACCAGGCTAATTTTTGTATTTTTAGTAGAGACAGGGTTTCACCATGTTGGCCAGGCTGCTCTCAAACTCCTGACCTCAGGTGATCCACCCACCTTGGCCTCCCAAAGTGCTGGGATTACAGGCATGAGCCACCGTGCCTAACCTTCTTCAGGGTATTCTTAATGACCGAAATCAGTTTTCAAAACCCAATCTCTCCTTGAACCACTGCAGGGCAGAGTGAGGATGTTGTGGGTGAAGAAGGCCTGTATGATGCCTCTCCGATCACTACAGTAGGCTGTGGCCTGTTTGTGCTACCCCTGGAGCCATAAACAAAGCTCCAAGCCAGTCTGTCACTACAAAAAGTTTCCCATCACATTCATTTTAAATTGTATTTCTATTTTTTAGAGACACAGATTTTGCTCTGTCACCCAGGCTGGTGATCACTGCAGCCTCAAGTTCCTAGGCTCCAGTGATCCTCCCACCTCCGCCTCCTGAGTAGCTGGCACTACAGGTGCACGCCACCAGACCAGGCTAATTTTTTAAACATTTTTTGTAGAGACGAAGTCTCGCTGTGTTGCCCAGGCTGTCCCATCATACTTCAAATCTGTATTGGTGCTTTATATTTCCATTTACTACCCTAGTATCTAATCAAATCACCTTAACCCCAGGCACTGACACCCCACAATGATGGACTCTGGGACAACAACAGACAAAACTATTGCAAAAGTTATTAACTCAAAGTGATAGGAAAATTAGGTCCCTGGATGATCTCACAACTTCAGGTGTGGAAGGTTTCTAGAGCTGCTTTGTCTCTGGAGAATGAGATACAACAATAAAAAGATACTTACATCATATAGCACTTATTGTAAGAAGGAAATAATAAAGGGCTAATCCAATGCTATAGATTGTGAGTTGAGAAAATGAGGCTTGGAAAAACGAAATAACTTTCCCAGCCACTCAGCCCTTGTGTATTAGAGTCAGGTGAGAGCCCAGGTCCCTGAACCCTCTGTTCTGTTTTCTTTTCAATGAATCATGAGAACCCTTAACAGGTACTATCTTTTTAGAGAACCAACTTTTTTTTTTCTTTTTAGATGGAGTCTCGCTCTGTTGCCCAGGCTGGAGTGCAGTGGCGAGACCTCGGCTCACTGCAGCCTCCACCTCCTGAGTTCAAGCGATTCTCATGCCTCAGCCTCCTGAAAAGCTGGGACTACAGATGTGCACCACCATGCCTGGCTACCTTTTGTACTTTCAGTAGAGAAGGGGTTTCTCCATGTTGGCCAGGCTGGTCTCAAACTCCTGATCTCAAGTGATCTACCCACCTCGGTCTCCCAAAGTGCAGGATTACAGGCATGAGCCACTGTGCCCAGTCAAGAACCAACTTTATTATCATGCATTGAGGGCTCTCAGCTTGAGTCTGAGCTGTGCTCACTGCTGAGAGAGTGAGCCTGGTCACAAACCTGGTCATGTCCCTAGGGCTGGTAACGTGAGCCAGCCAAGTTATTTTTGCAAAATAACTCATCCTAAGTAGGAGTGAATTAAGGCTCTGCAATAGGGCTAATAAGAATGTCTTACGTTCAAAGGAGAAAGGTGATTTTTCTGTCAGTCAGCGTTCATCTTTCAATTCAATATTTACTGATTCATTCTTGAGTTGAGGGAGGCAACTGTGTTCTCATAAGAATTTACTTAGGAGCAAAAATCAGGGAGTAGATGTCTCCCCACCTTAACCCAGGGTGTCACTGGAGTGATATAAGCTAAAGGTTATATAGGAGGCAGCATGACCCCATTCTCTGTTTCTTACTCAGTCTATATGAACACCACCACCTGGAGTTGTGCAGTGTACAACCTGTGCAGCCAGGTGCAGAGGTCTTTGTCTGGAGTATATTTTTAAAAATGATTTTTAGAGACGGGGTTTTATTATGTTGCCCAGGCTGTTCTCGAATCCTGGCCTAAAGCTATCCTCCTGCCTCAGCCTCCCAAATTTTTGGGATTACAGGCATGACCCATTGTGCCTGGCTAGGATATAAAATTATTCTCACTGGTGGACTAGGAGACAGTAAGGGATGGGAAAAGGATAAAACCTGACTCAGTCCTTAATAGCTGAGAAACCTCAAGTATGTTATATCAACTTTCTGGGGCTCAGTTTTCTCACCTACAAAATGGATATCATAAATGGAGTCATACGTTCTCAGTGGTTAAAATTATATAACTGGTTGCACCAATCTACACCTTTTGCTATTGTAAAGGGAGTGTATTAGTCCATTCTTGCACTGCTATAAAGAAATACCTGAGCCTGGGTCATTTATAAAGAAAAGAGGTTTAATTGGGTCACAGTTTTGCAGGCTGTATAGGCATGGCACTGGCATCTGCTCAGCTTCCGGTGAGGGCTCAGGAAACTTTTACTCATGGTGGAAGGCAAACCCAGAGCTTGCATGTCACATGATGAAAGCAAGAGAGAGAGCGAGAGAGAGTGGAGAGGAGGGGTCACCCACTTTGAAATGACCAGATCTTGCAAGAACTCCCTCTACTGTGAAGACAGAACCAAGTCATGAGGGATCTGCCCCCAGGACCCAAACACCTCCAACACTGGGAATTACAATTCAGCATGAGATTTGGGCAGTGGACAAATATCTAATCTATATCAAGGAGAGATTGCTGTGTCTGTGAAAATTATCTTTTGGGGAAGCACATTGGCCCATTTGAGAACTTTTCTGCCCACCCTATGGATCATTTCTCAGGAAGAAACTTCCCGAAACAGGCATCATTTTGCAGACAAGTCAGAGTTGCTGGAGTGATGGCTCAGCCTCAGCACCTCACAATAGACTTTTGATTAGCACCCTGGGTGTCATGAGTAGGGGTTGAGTCAGCTGTGCCTCCTGCTAAATAAAGGTCTGGTCGTGCCTGCACCCTGACAGGACCCCTCCCCTTGACTTGAGAGATGTGACTTAGGCAGGAGACAGCACAGGGAGCTGCAGGGTTGATCATCAGCTGCATCCCGGTGACAGGAAACAGCGCAGTGAACAGACTTCTCTGATTTTAAGTTTTCTATACTGTTGTCAGATGCTATGCTCAATCAGGTGTCCCAACAGTATGGCCACTGCAAAGAGAATTCTTCTGTATAGCCACTCCACGCATGTGCCCATTTCCTTTGGAAAATGAACTATGTTCATAGAAATGTCTCTTAGGATATTAAGATGAAGAAAGAATACTGGGTCCTTTGATACATGCAACAAAAAGATTCTTTGGCTGCCATTTAACATGTTCTAGAATATAAGGATGATGGAAAGCTCCCAAATTATTTGTGGTAAAGCCAGGATAACAGTAATATAAAAATCAGATGAAGGTATGCAAAAAGAAAACCTGAAAGCCCTCTCACTTTTGAATAAATATCAAAGGGAAAAGTTTAAATAAAATAACACTAAACAGAATTGATCAGTAGTAAACTAACAGAATCATATCCTAAGACAAATAGGGTTTAGTATAGAGATTGAGCCCTGTGTAAATGCTGTCTCTGCCATTTAATAGCTGGATGATCTTGGGCAAATTACTAAACCTTTCTTGCCTCTATTTTCTTATCTGTAAAATGAGGATAATTATAGTACATGTCTGATCAAATGGTTGTATGGATTAAATTAGTTAATGTGTATGAAAGGGGGTACATGGCAACTTAGCTTTTATTTTGCTTATTGTTTATAATTTTGTTTATTTTATTTACAAACCAAAGCTAAGTTGCCATGTGCCAGGCCCTTCGTACACATTAAAAAATTTGATCCACAAACAATCTGATCAACTAGGTACCATAATTAATGGGTACTATAATTATCCCCATTATTAACTAGTTCCAGAAATATAAGGTATGAGTCAGGGGTCTAACTTTTTTTCTTAAATAAAATGACCATTTGTTTCAGCACACTTCATTAAATAATGGTTTATTTTCTGACTTATTTGAAATAATGAGCTTTACCACATTCTAAATATCAGACTCCTTCCTTTCGATTCTGTCACCTGTATTAGAAAGTCTATTTGTGAACCAGCAACATACTGTTTAAATCATATTTTTAAAAATGTTTTAATAACTTGTACAATATCTCCCTTATGAACAGCTTACTTATTGTAAATTGGGTAATTTGTCCTTTTTTTCTGATAATATGAAAAGGAAGCTACAAACTAATTCCAATTACATATAGCAAAGTAAAAAGCTTAAATAATAGTAAATACCTATTAGCTATTATTATTTTTCTAACTTAAAATTATTTAAATGATATTTGATATCTTTACTGTATTCCAGGAAAATGATATGTTGATGGTCCAAGTGTTCTTCTAATTATCTCAGTAGGTTTTAAATGTTCTTATAATGACTTTTATCTTTATTGTTAAATTGATTATTTGTTTTATCATTAGAGTACACTGGTACTTTCTCCCTGGTATTTACATGTTCTAACTGGTCATGATTCATATACATCTATTGTCCATTAATGTTATACATTTAGTTTTTTAAATACACGGCTTTGTCTTTTTTTAGTTTTAGCATGTTTTTCTCCTTGAATTCACTTTCTTGAGCTTTTAAGATAATCATATCATCTGTAAATAATGAAAATTCAGTCTGAATTCCAGCTTAAATACTACTCTTATTCTTGATAGTGAATGCCAGAATTTATAGGGCAATGTTAAATCATGGTAATAACTCCCCAGCAGCTTTTTTTCCAAACTTGAACAATTACGTGCCTGCGTTATTTTACTGTTAATGGTATTAGGTTTCCATTGATTTGCATTTAGTAAGCTATTCGATAAAAATATTTCTCAAAACTTAGCTTAATAAAACAATTTTTAAATCAAATACAGAGGTTACATTTTCAAATGCCTTTTCACTTTCTGATAATTTTCTCCTTTTACTGATTTATGAAATGTAATATTTTCTCTTACATTAAATGATCCTGGCATTCTGAGAATAAACAACATTAATTAATGTTTAACTTGGAAATTTTTGCATTTATAATAACATGTATGATTGAACTTTATTTTTATTTATTTATTTTTTTGAGATGAGGTCTTGCTCTGTCACCCAGGCTAGGGTGCAATGGTACAATTTCAGCTCACTGCAACCTCCACCTCCCAGGTTCAAGCAATTCTCTGGCCTCAGCTTCCCAAGTAGCTGGGATTACAGGCACCCATCATCATTCCCAGCTAATTTTTGTATTTTTATGGAGACAGGGTTTTACCATGTTGGCCAGGCTGGTCTTGAACTCCCAAAGTCCTGGGATTACAGGTGAGAGCCACTGCGCCTGGCCTGATTGAACTTTAAATATGTTGCACTGGCTGTACCAGATTTGTAATTCACCGTTCTGGCAGAATCTTAAATGAGGTGTTTTTTTTTTTTTTTTTTTAATTCCCTTCTCTTTCTTTTCATGTTCTGGATCATTTTGTATAGTAAATAGTTATTGTTCTTGAAAACATCTTAAGAATGCACTGGTAAAATTATGTGGAGCCAGAGCCTTTTGGAAGATAATTATTTTTATAATATTTTTAATTTCCTCCCTTACTGTTGGTCTATTAAGATTACCTATTTTTTTTGAGTTAATGATGGCAGTTTATATTTTTTAAGGAAAATTTTAACACTGATATTTTCAATGTATTGTAAAGCATAATATTCTATAAAATGTGTTATTGTCATAATTGCCATTCTATCTTATATGACGTTATTTTGGTTTCACATTTGCTATATTTATGTTCTTTCTTTAATGAAACTGACATGTCCCACAACTGAAAACAAAACAAAAGAAAACAAAAATCCTTATATATAGGGTTTTATTGACTGTTTTCCTATTGAATAATCTCTGCTTTTGTCTCAATTTTTAAAGCTTCCTTCTTTATATAGTTTTGGTTGTTGATTTTGTTAGCTTTTTCATTTAAATGCTTCATTTTTAAAAATTACCCTTTAATAGTGTATAATATTTGATACTAAGCACTTGTCCCTGAGTACAGCTTTAGTCTCACGCTATGGGCTTGATTTGTAGAGTTCTTGTCGCTTTCTTAAGACTCCACCATTATGCTCAGATGTGTTTTGACCTTGAGTGATGTAGGTGAGCATTTTGTTTTGATTTATCCCAAGTGGTCAAAGTACATTGAAAACTATTACTGAAACACCATGTGGAGTTGACACTGGGCAGTCATTTTCTCCATTTGTAAGCTAGTGAGTAAGTGGAGAAAATAATTTTCCAGAGAGACTTAAGGAATGGAATTAGAAATCTACATTTTTAAAAAATCTCCAAGAGTCTTTAACATAATGGAACCACAGATAGATATTTAACGACCATTATACTAAACTAATGTCTCTTAGCTGAAGCAAACCAACAAATTAAACTCTTTCCCTTTCTCCTCTCCACCTCCCTATCTATCTATCCTGCAGAACATATTAAAAATTAAACATTTGACCATGTTAATAAAACCATACACACAATGGCTGCCATTTACAAAGTACATGTTCTTGACTTTATAGAGGTTAAATATACATAACACAAAGCAAGCAGATGGCAGAGCCCAGATTAAAAACCAGATTAAGCTGACTCTCACCAGCGCTTTAAACTAGGATGATCGGAAGCCTCCCTTAGGCTTTGAGATAGGGTCTTGGTCTGTTGCCCAGGCTGGAGTGCAGTGACACAATCAGGGCTCACCAAAGCCTTGACTTCCGGGCTCAAGTAATCTTCCCACCTTAGCCCCCCAAGTAGCTGGGACTACAGGGATGTGCCACAGCACCTGGCTATATATATATATATTTTTTTAATTTTAGTAGAAACAAAGTCTCACTATGTTTTTTTAATGTTAGTGGAAACAAGGTCTCACTCAGTGTTAGTAGAACTCCTGAGCTCAAGTGATCCTAGTTTTTGTAGAGATGAGATCTCATTATGTTTCCTAGGCTGGTCTCAAGCAATCCTCCCACCTCGGTCTCCCAAAGTTCTGGGATTACAGGCATGAACTACTGTGCCCGGCCCTCCCTTAAACTTTGAATCAGACTCCAGCACCTGCCCTCTAGAGCACAATGTCTAGTGAATGACATATCTAGTCATGTAAACATATGTGCTATGTAAATTGAACTAAATATTTTGTACTTGCTATTTGAACTTCTGCAGCAACCACAAGGTCTAGGGAATACCAACTACTAAACCAGCTATTTGCACATTACTGACAGGAGAGGGAAAAACGATGTATTTTTACTATCATGAAAATGGATGCACACCAAAGCCTTCTTGAATATTTTCTGACTCATCATCTCCTTCAAAATCCTCGCTCTCTGACTAGCTACATTTCAGTATAAATTGACAGTAACTTTTACATTTTTCATGACATTTTGCCAGTAATATGCACTTTACTTACATAAGCAAAATTATCTCTATTATAATTTCAACTATGATCATTGGCCAGCCAAGTGAATATTAACTAAACACTTTCTCCCTCAGTCCCCACAAATAACTGCCTGCCCCAAAGGAAGCAATTAGCCATAGGACTTGACACATGAATTCTTGCCTCATGATATATTTGTTTTTTAGGGAAAAAAAAAAAAAAAAAAACCCTTCACATAACAACCTATAAATTTACTCCCTGGTGAATATCCTGAAAGTTTTACTAATTGTGCTAAAGGCAATAATTACTGATGATAAAGAATGAGACATTAACTATTCAATGTTAGAGGTCAAGTCCTTGAAACGTGGCATGGACTCTGCTGAGTCCGCCATTTGTTTGTATTTTCCCTGATCAGTACACAGCTTATATATGCACCAAGCCTCTCGTAGGTTTTCATTCAGAAAAGTCAATATCCAAGGGCATATTTTAAATTAATCAAACCTGTTTTTGAGAGATAAGCTAAATGAGTTCTTTAAAAGGAGAATGTGAAATGCAAACTTATGTATTCATCATTATATTTAGCTTCAAGAAATAACCTTACATAACCCCACAGTGGATTTAAATGATGACTAAAACTCAGTTTCAAACTTTTAAGAGATTTTCTGTTTCAGTTTGCTTTCTGCACTTATAATTTAAATTATGAGAGAGAAATTCAGTCAAGTCAATAAATATTTATTAAGCACCCTATACACTATGGGCATAGGAAAGCAGCGTGAGATACAGTCTGTCTACCCAGAAAGGAAAGTCTTGCTGAGCAAAAAAAGACTTAGATACGTGGAAACAGTCATAGATAAATAAGAATTGTATGGAAATGATGTAAGATTTGTGGTTTACAAAGGCTGTGCTATGCCCTACAGTTTCTCAGTTACTTGCTGGCCTCTGCTCTCCAGTTTATTGTAGCCTAAAGCCTACTTCTTTCCACTCTAACTGCAGCCCATAGAAGCCTTAGATGGAGTACTTTCTCTTTACCAAATGGGAGATTACCATTATTATCCTGTGATTGGAGAGTAGTTTTCATAAAAGTTTATCACATAAACCTGAAGCAGCCTGTGCTAAAGAAGAGCTTCAGTCACAACAAGGAAAGTGTCTTGGAGCCATTTCCATTGGTAGCAAATTACCCTCTGGAAAAACTCTAAAATCTTTAAATATCCATTGATTTCTTAACAAGTAGGAACTTGAGGATTTCTAGACTGTAGCTCCCTTGAAGAAACATAATTTTTATCTTGATTGGCCCAGTGCTTACTTAGGTAGTACACACTAGACTTTCAGTATTCACTGTTTGCTTGATTTTGTTTTTAAAAAAGAATGATTGAATGCATCTTCTTAACAGTGTTAAAATACAAGATGAATTAGCACAATACAAGTTTGGATAAAGTATTTTCTGATTCCTCTGAATAAGCAAAAGCCTGCATTTAAAACAATCTACAAGTTATTTCCAGTATTTGCCTTTGATAGCTGGCTACACTGTATGTCAGCAAATGGCTAAATACCAGAGCAACAATGACAGCAGACTGCTGTGTTCTTTTGGGTTTTTGTGTATAAATGTGGGTATTAAAAATGTTCGAAAATGTAGTAAAGGAAAATTATTCCAAATGGTGAAAACAAAATCTAGCAAAAAAAGGTTATTACTTCCAACCTTCCCACTGATTTCCAGGTGATAACACTGCCCTTTCACGTCCGGAGTTCCACTCTCTCATCTATTGAACTTACAGTTGGGAATCAAATAGATGTCCTCAGAACATAAATTATCAAAATGCCACTGATAAATTTCAATGTTCTCACTGTTGACTAATAATAAGTAATAATAATAAGTCCCTGATGTCAGAACTGTGTCCCACAAAATGGAAATGACCCGTTAGAGTCTGAAATGAGACTAACTTCCTGTTTATCAGGTGAAATAAAAAGATTAATGGGAGCAGATACATATAGATTCTCAATGCAGTGAGGTGAGTATAGGTAATCCCTCCTTGATGGTACAATGTAGCAAAAGCTGATGCTCCTGTTGCTCCTTCTCAGCAGCAAGTATGAGCTCTCCTTGCATAATTAGAATGGCCCTTACAAGTAAACCCCAGTCAGCTCCACTGTGGATGATCCAGTACTACAGGTAAAAATGACAAGCAGTCGCCCACTGGGAAACCTGGACATTCTGAAAGAATGTCATTACAGGAATCATTTTTGCAGAGGTTGCTATGGTTTCTGGCTTGCACTTTCTCCTCGCTCTATAGTTGGATGATTTTAGTTAATCAATGGCAAGTCACAGTGTAATCATTTTCTCTTCAGAGAACACAAGGAAAAAGAACAAGCCTGGAGTCTCTTGCACAATGTCACTGCTGACAGTTATTTTTTGGCTACAAAAGAAAGACATATTCTTATTCTAAATGGGAACAGAAAAGGAAAGTTGAGAGAAAACTGAAGTTACTTTCCAATCCAGACTAGTCTTTTGAGAACATCAGAAAGACTGTTTACCCAAGTGATATCCCTAGAATTTTTTTTTTATTAGGATGCTCATCCAAGAAGGATGTGAGAGAAAAATTGTTCCTGCCCACAAAGAGTCTTGGAATTTTCTTATTACCTCTGCAAGGTGTCTGGGCATTGAGAAATCATAATGAGGGATTAATATTGCTCTACCTAAAGTTAATCACTGCTTCATGTTTCTGCAAAGTTTGTTTACTGGGTTTATTACGAGAAAAAGCCACCACTCCATATATTGTCCAGCACAAATGAAATGTGGGAAACAATGCTATTAAGGAAAGCAAAGAGATTGAGAATCCTTATAAGTAGGACCACAAAAGAAGCTCAAGAGACCACTCAGAGAGCTCAATATGCAAGAATTGACACCAAGAGGAAAGGCAAGTCTTGTGTCTTGAGGAACTTTGCCTTTGTATGTAGAAATTATGAGCCTATGAGTGATTTAGCAAATCTCAGGTAACACAGAAACATAAAATTCAGTCAATTTCCTTTTGAAATTTTGTGAGCAGCAGTCAAGGCCAGAGTCCAAGGGCCCTTAGACAAGTCACATCATTTCCAACTGTTTTGATGTAAGAGCAGGTGTTTAATTCATTCTATGTGATTTTAGTTTATATTTGAAAGCAGGATCAGCTTTGTACAGCTCTCTATTAAAGGGCTGTGTTTTCTGCCCACAGAAGAGAAATTCAGAGCCTTACACCCAAACTTACAAAAAACTGGATGGCAAAAACTGAATGGGAGCCTGCACACTTTAGTGGGCTCATCCCACGAGACATTTTGGTATACAATATAACAATGGACCAGGCTAATTATAATGACTGAATAGGATTCTAGTAATGTTCAAGTATCTTTGAACTTTTATTTTCAAGTTACATCTCCTACACTCTAATATGATCTGACACTGGCATTGTTGGTAAGATTATAATACTGATATTAGTGGTTAAATGTGTTGGGAAATTGAATTAAAATCTCCAGTCCTTACCCTACACTGGCTTCTCCAAATGTTAGGTGTATTTATGTGATACTATTGCTGTATCTGCTATATAAATGCTATACCAAATGGGAATGTTCAGATAACACTTTGCTGTAAGAGAACTATCACCAAAGATCAGAAGATAGCCTGTTATATAATAAAGAATGTGGGCTTTTCCCTGGGTCCTGGGAAGTTAATTAGAATTTCCCGTGTTATTGGGCTGTCTTTTCTATTCATGAGCCCTTTGAACCACACCTGAGTTTATGCTAATAAGATAATTCCGGTGGAGGTTGGCCATGCTAGAAAGGCCAACCATGTGATTAGAGGATTGAGGCTTTGAGTCACATAAAATCAGCCCAACTTCTCAACCTCCAGGGAGGAGAGGGGGCTGCAGGTGGAATCAATCATGTTTCAAGTGATTCAATCAATTGTGCCTACATAATGCCAATAAAAACTCTGTGTTTGCCCATTACTGGGCATGGTGGCTCACGCCTGTAATCCCAGCACTTTGGGAGGCCAAGAAGAGAGGATTACTTGAGGCCAGGAGGTTGAGACCAGCCTAGACAACACAGCGAGACCCCATCTTAAAAAATAATAATTAGCTGGGCATGGTGGTGCACAGCTGTAGTCCTAGCTACTCAAGAGGCAGAAGCAGGAGGATCACTTGAGGCCAGGAGTTTGAGGCTACAGTGAGCTGTGATTGCACCACTGCACCTCAGCCTGGGCAACAGAGTGAGACCTCATCTCCAAAAAAAAAAGAAAGAAATTAAAAATAGTAATAAACTCTGGACATAATTTGGAAACTCATCACAGTGCTACAATAATCAAAACAGTGTCATATTGACATAAAAACAGACATATAGACCAATGGAACAGAATAGAAAGCCCAGAAATAAACCCGTGTGCACACAGTCAACTAATCTTCATTAATGGTGCCAAAAATATACAATCGGAAAAGGCTAGCCAATTCAATAAATGGTATTGGGGAAACTGAATATATACAAACGAATGAAATTGGAACCTTATTTTATAACATATACAAAAATCAAATAAAAAATACATAAAAGACTAAAATGTAAGGGCTGAAATTATAAAACACCTGGAAGAAAACATAGGGAAAAACTTCTTGACATTGACCTTGGGAATGATTTCTTGGCCATGACACCAAAATACAGGCCACAAAAACAAAAGTAGACAAGTGGGATTACATCAAACTAAAAAGTTTCTGCACAACGAAAGAAACAGTCAACAAAACACAAAAGAAACCTATGGAACAAGAGGAAATATTTACAAGTCATATACCTGATAAAGGGTTAATATCTAAAATATATAAGGAACTCCTACAACTCAATAACAAGAAAACAAATAATCCAATTTATGAGTGGGTGAAGGACCTGAATAGACGTTTCTCCAAATAAGACATACAAATGGCCAACCGGTATATGAAAAGGTGCTCAGAATCACTGATAATCAGGAAAATGCAAGTCAAGACCGCGATGAGATATCAACTCACAGCTTTTAAGATGGTTATTACCAAAAGGATGAAAGATAAATGTTGGCAAAGATATAAAGAAAAGGGAACACTGTATACTATTGGCAGGAATAGAAATTGGTGCAGGCACTATGGGAAAAAGTACAGAAGTTCTTCAAAAAATAAAAAATAGAGCTAACCTTTGATCTAGTGATTCTGTTTCTAGGTGTACAGTCTCTCCTCAGTACATGTGAGGGATTACTTTTAGGGCTCCCCACCATACCAAGATCCGTGCATATTCAATTCTTGCAGTCACCCTATATGAAAAGTTAGCCATACATATACATGGGTTTTGCATGCCACAAATACTGTATTTTCCCTTTGTGTTTGGTTTTTTTTTTAAAAAAAAAAAAACAAACATGGATAAGTAAGGCCGTGCAGTTCAAAACCATGTTGTTCAAGAATCAACCGTATTTCCCAAAGAATTGAAATTAGGACCTGGAAGAGGTATTGGCACTCCCATGTTTAGTAGCATTATTCATGATAGTCAAGGCCAGGAAACAGCCTACATGTTCATCTTTGGATGAATAGATAAAGAAAATATGATATGTAAAAATGATGGAAGCCAGGCACAGTGGCTCATGCCTGTAATCCTAGCACTTGGGGAGGGTGAAGCGGGTGGATCACTTGAGGTCAGGAATTTGAGACCAGCCTGGACAACATAGTGAAACCCTGTCTCTACTAAAAATACAAAAATTAGCCAGGCATGGTGGCATGTGCCTGTAATCCCAGCTGCCCAGGAAGCTGAGGCATGAGAATCACTTGAAACCAGCAGACAGAGGTTGCAGTGAGCTGAGATCACACCACTGCACTCCAGCCTGAGCGACAGATTGAGACTCCATCTCAAAACAATAAAAATAAAAATGATGGAAAATTATTTAGCCTTAAAAAGAGGAAATTATGCCATTTGTGACAACATGAGTGAACTTGGAAGATATCATGCTAAGTGAAATAAGTCAGAAAGAAAAAACTATACTACATGCTACCACTCATACGTTGAATCTAAAATTGTCAAACTGGTAGAAGTAAAGAGTAGAGTAGTGGTTGCCAGGCAGGAGAGCAAGGAGAACACAGGGAGATATTCATCAAAGGGAATAACCTTTGGTTATACAACATGAAAAAGTCCTAGAGATTTAATGTACAACATAGTACTGATAGTTGACAATACTGTATTGTATACCTAAAATTTCCTAAGAAGGTAGATTTTGGCCAGGTGCGGTGGCTCACGCCTGTAATCCCAACACTTTGGGAGACCGAGGGGTGGATCACGAGGTGAAGAGTTCAAGACCAGCATGGCCAACATGGTGAAACCCTGTCTTTACAAGAGATATAAAAATTAGCCAGGCAAGGTGGCAGGCGCATGTAATGCCAGCTACTCGGGAGGCTGAGGCAGCAGAATCGCTTGAACCCGGGAGGCGGAGTTTGCAGTGAGCCAAGATCACGGGCACGGCACTCCAACCTGGGCAAGAGAGTGAGACTCCATTTCAAAAAAAAAAAGATAAGTGTTCTTATTAACAAACAAATAATAATAATAATTTTAAATTGGTGAGAAACACAATTTTTGAAAGTGATATATAGCTTTAGGCATAAATTCTTTTATTTATTTATTTATTTAAGTTGGAGTCTTGCTCTGTCATCCAGGCTGGAGGGCAATGGCGCGATCTCGGCTCACTGCAACCTCTGCCTCCCGGGTTCAAGCAATTCTCCTGCCTCAGCCTCCCAAGTAGCTGGGATTACAGGCGTGCATGACCACACCCAGATAACTTTTGTATTTCTAGTAGAGTTGGGGTTTCACCATTTTGGTCAGGCTGGTCTCAAACTCCTGACCTCAGGTGATCTGCGCACCTTGGCCTCCCAAAGTGCTAGGATTACAAGCGTGAACCACAGGAGTGTTTTACTTCCAATTATGTGGTTGATTTTAGAATAAGTGCTATGTGATGCTAAGAAGAATGTATATTCTGTTGATTGGGATGGAGAGCTCTGTAGATGTCTATTAGATTCTCTTTCTTTAGCTGGGTAGAGGCTCTATGACTCTTCATTTATTTTTCATTTTCACCCTAAGATTTCACTAAAATCCATGTCATTAAAGCTCACCAAATTAAAGCTGTCTCATTTTTCATCACAAAGAATCATGGGTTAAAAATGAAATATTAAATCATATCAAGCAGCTTACCTTGGCTGTTTTGTACCACTGAGGCATCAAACTTCAAACTAATATTCTCCCGTTTTGAATAACCACAAACGTCACATCTCACTGCTTACATAGTGCCCTTAGCACTATCTCCAGTCTTATCAGGACCATTTTTAATAATGTAGTGGATCCCAAGAGTATTAAAATCTCATTTATTGGGTATAATTATCCTAACTAATGCACTTAACTTTCACGAATGCTCTAGAAGTTTCTATGTGTCCACTCAAGACAAGTGGTAGTCTAGCAAGTTGGGAGAATAAACAGTCCAAAAAGAGGACTATTAAATTGCAGGCTCTTGGATCAAACCAGACTAACCCAGAGAGGGAAGAATCCCCATCTTTAAAGATAGAGGTATAGGAATGATAAAAATAATAGTTCAACATGCTTACATACAGCATGAAAGCAGTGACTAAATGGAAATATATACCAATTTTCACGAATATAGTGACTAACATGAATACAATTTTTTATCAGGAAATCTTTCATGAGACTTGGTAAATTCAATCACTCCTATTTGAAGAGAGACAAGAAACAAAATAGGAAGGAGATTTCCTTCTTCTAATTTACCATACACCAAGTAGTTAAAATCAGGCAGTGCCTTAGAAAACATTTAGATATTATTATAATACCATGTTTGTGAACATCCCCTCCCCTTTATATAATACCATTCACCATGCAGCAGAAATCATTATATCGCTATTTAACTTGGACTCCTTTCAATGGAATCTGGTTATCTCATTAAAAGCTAGGCCTGAAGGCTTGTGGAACGTGTGTGTGTGTGTTCATAATGTCTTTTATACATGAAAATTGTAAACATATATGAAAATAATGTCACTAGTGTTCTTGAACTTATGCCAAGATTCATAGAAGAGAGATGATTAAAGATCACTTTGCTTTATTTCCTTTAATTTTCTATTTTAGCTGTTTCTATTATGTGAAATCTGTTTTCCTTTTTCCATCAAAGCTCTTCTGGCTAACAAACATCCAGTGTGTCAATATCACTAAGAACTATTATTTGACTTATGTGAGCAGTGTGAATGAGTAATAGATTAAAACTGGTTCTGTCAATAAGTAGCTTGAAATTTTTAAAGATCAATATGAAACCAAAGGGAATGCCTGCAAAGAAAGAGTAGCCCTTCATGGTAGCTCATCAGCTGTGACTTACCCATGAATGCACAAAGGGAACCTGTTCACACATGAATCTGGGACTCTGATTTCCCCACAGATATGCCATGTCAGCTAGCCAAAGGGCTTGCACAAATTGTTTACGCCCTCATTTCAGAAGGAAAAGTACATACATCTGGCACTATTATGCCTGACTGGTGCTAGCTTTTGGCATATAAACAGCTGAAGTATAAATCTGGCTACATTATTAACCAAGACCAAAATGTGCCGCTCTCTTTCATTCGTTTAAACTAACAGTTCCCATTTTTCTAAAATGTAATTGTTCTAGTTTTGTAGTATGCACATTTCAGGGTCAGTTACCAGTAAGTGTCTAACCAAACAACTCATAAATTGGGGATTTGTAACATGTATGCATCTATTTTTTCGCAAACTGAAAATATTAACTCAGGAATTTTAATGGATATTTTAAAAGACATAGAAGGACATTTGGATTTGAGAGTCAAGCCATTTTTGCACAGTCGTTTGTGATGATGCAGAATGAAAACCCTCTAAGAAACATTTTGAAAGTCTTCCATGAGCAGATACCATCCTACATGCTGGGAGATATAAACAGGTACAAAGTATAACCTGAGCCTCCAAAGATCCTACCATCCAGAAAAGGAAATTGTCTATGCAATGAAGACTTGCACTAGGGTTAAACCAGCAGGAATGAAGAGAACACAATCAATGTGAGAAATATATCTATAGGAAGAGTCTGAAGGACTTGGGGACTCACTGGAATAATAAGAAGGTAAGCATAATATAATGAATATATAATGGGTGGCTGGGGATTTAACATCATTAACAGAACAAGAACCAAATAGAATCAAGTTTAAGTTCGGGTGGAAAGTACGATATGTGTGCTTTGACCTTTGAATAGTTTAGCTCCACTGTCCCTCAAGTGAAATATCTGATATTGTTGGAGGGAAAAGAGGACTTTTTAATAATGGTTTATTATAGTAAAGATTGATAAAAAGAGGGACAGATTCTTAACTCTTCGGTTACCCAGCTAATGAGAAAAAGAAAGATGCTGCATCCCTCATCCCTCAGCCCAGAGCAGAAGGTGCAGGAGTCAGAGGAGGCATTAGCTACTATACCTACAAGGAGAAAGTAATTTTGGACTGAATTTTGAACATAAATTTATACAGTCTCTGATTATGGTGATGCATATTACACTGAATATTTGATCAACAAAGTTGGGATTAAAAGTGTAACTGAGTATAGAACATAGCAAGTAAGGGAATGGTTGATGCTAAGATTTCAAATCAATGAGGAAGGAAGTGTGGTTCAAATGCCCAAATCCCACGTGATTCAGGATACACCTATGCATGAAATCAGATGATTATAAAGGCAAACTTTATTCCCCCTTTGCATGAAAAACTACACGTTGATATATCTGATTAAATTTATTTGCAGAGCTCATCCCAGAACCTGTAAACTTATACTGATAAATGAGAAATCACATGGTGAATCACTTAACATCATAAAATCCTTCCGTTTAAAATTGATACTTAAACAAATGTGGTACCAATAATATCACAGTCATTGGGACAACAGTTTCTAACTAATTCAGAACTTATAAATAATCATTGATAGTACAAAATACAGTGGCATAAACTGGGGAGAGAAGAAAGCTAGGGTACTTAACCACTACTCACAATTCATGATTTTGCCTTTGAACTCACCTGATCCATCCTTTTATATATGTACTGAATTTTAAAGTGTAGAGAATGGGTCAGGTACTCCAAAACCTTCACAAGTGGATTTATCCCTCATTCTTAAATCGATCTAGTACTAGGGAATGATCAATATCAATTTTGATCAAAGCTCATGATGAGATTTCTCTTGTTCCCCTTGCCACAACCAGGCAACAGAAGAATGGCCAAAATGTGGGGCCCTTCAAGCTGCAGGCTATAGGCAAATGGCTCTGTGGGGATGGACATAGCCCTGTGTTTCCCCAATAATACGTATAAGAAGAGGCATTTTAAAAAATTAGGTGGTATATTTCTATCATCACCAGGAATACTAAATTAACTTTTTATTTTGAGGATTTTGGTGTGTGTATATGTTCTAAAGTCAAAGAGGAAGATACTATTTTAGACTACCTTTGGCTTAATCTGTGCAAATTATGATCAAAACAAGTAAATTTATTTTATTATAACTTTATCCATGATTATACTTTTCTCACTAATTCTGTCAAAGAGCCATGAAATGCTGTGTACATTAGAATTTTTTTAATTGTCTGTAGTCTTCCTCACGGGCCTGTCTCTCATCCAAAAATATAAAAGTGGTAAAAAAAATTCACCTTTTAAATAATGGGCAGTAGCAACTCTCTAGTCACTCTAAATGAAACTGATAAGCTACCCAAATTAAATAACCAGCCCTGCTTATGCACTTAGCTCAGCAAATATGCTCAAATGTTGGCCACACATATGTTATCACTTTTGAGCTAATTATGTTTCTAGCAGCTTTAAGTCTCTTAAATCCAATAGATGAGGAAAGAAGAATGTGAAGGAAGCTGCAGAAAGTGAATCACTCCAATAGTGGTAACAAGATATTGGGTATATCTTTGGTTAGAAAAACATTTCCCTGGCCGGGCACAGTGGCTCATGCCTGTAATTCCAGCACTTTGGGAGGCTGAGGCAGGCAGATCAAGAAGTCAAGAGACCGAGACCATCCTGGGCAACGTGGTGAAACCCCATCTCTACTAAAAATACAAAAATTAGCTGGGCTTGGTGGTGGGCGCCTTTAGTCCCAGCTACTCGAGAGGCTGAGGCAGGAGAATCACTTGAACCCAGCAGGAGGAGGTTGCAGTAAGCCGAGATCATACCACTGCAGTCTAGCCTGACAACAGAGTGAAACTCTGTCTCAAAAAGATGAAAGAAAGGAAAGAAGGAAAGAAAGAAAAAGAAAGAAAGAAAGAAAGAAAGAAAGAAAGAAAGAAAGAAAGAAA
>NC_045442.1:105483181-105511089 GCF_002776525.5 Piliocolobus tephrosceles | reverse complement strand
AAAGAAAGAAAGAAAGAAAGAAAGAAAGAAAGAAAGAAAGAAAGAAAAGACGGAAAGAAAAAGAACAGCACTTCCCTCGAAAATAGGCTGGTGAAACATTCACAGTCCATTCAACAATCATTTGGGCATTGACCAGCATTTCTTCATCATTGTCCCTTCTTTCCACTCTCTCACTCCAAATGGGGCTAGAATTTTGCTTCCCTTAATTTTAAATGCTTCTTCAAAACTACTGAACAGGAGGAATACTTCTAAAATCTTTATGAAGTGTGTCTGACATTTTCCAAATTTTACAATTTTTGTAACAGTACAGAACTAAATCCATGGTCCAATTACTGGAAATTTTGTCTTCAGAGAGTCTCAATAATATTTCTCCGGATGAATATGTACGAGTTTGGAACGTATGTGTATTTTTCTCTGGGAAAAGTCTATGAAAACTAATAAAGAAAGCATTAGTAATAGCAGCAGTAGTCACAGTAAATCTCCACTGAAAGCTCACTGTGGACAATCACTATTGAAAACACTTTATATATGACCTCATTGGATGCTCATAGCAACCCCGTGAAATGCTGGGTTTTTTCCCTTTTTTACTTTTTTTTTTCTTTTTTTTTTTGTAATCTGTTGTGCTTCATGTTACTCATCTCATCTTTTTTTTAATATATTAGCTCGTTTTATAGTAAAAACATTTTATTTTATGTACAACTGTAGAGAAACCACTACACTGATAGCTCCAACTTAAATTAGAAAATATTTTATCTGTACAAAATAGTAAAAATGATAACATTTCCCAGGCTAGCCCAACAAGTTCATTTAAACCAAATAGTAGCTGAATACACGATACATTTATAAATACAATTTGAATTCTGGGATCCAGGAGAAATTTTAGTTTCATTTATTGAAACAGCCATGTTTTTCTCTAAGTTACGTGAAGTGAAATTCCTATTAATTGGCTCATGTTTAATTATAACATCCTTTATCTCTTCCGTACTTTATATTGAACTGCTATACTTTGTTTAATATTTAATGTGACATATGTAAATGTCTTCTGATGTCAGATTTCTGAAATTCTCTGTCATAAACATACATTCCAGCTAAACATTGATCAAGTCTTTTACATAACAGTAAAAGTGAAGAAACGAGGGAAATACTGAATTTTAAAACAACTGTGAGCAATGGGAGAAAATTTTTGCAAATTATCCATCTGACAAAGGGCTAATATCCAGAATCCACAAAGAACTTAAACAAATTTACAAGAAAAAAACAACCCCATCAAAAAATGGGCAATGGATATGAACAGACACTTCTCCGAAGAAGACATTTATGTGGCCAACAAACATATGAAAGAAAGCTCATCATCACTGTTCATTAGAGAAATGCAAATCAAAACCACAATGAGATACCATCTCATGCCAGTTAGAATGGCAATCATTAAAAATTCAGGAAACAACAGATGCTGGAGAGGATGTGGAGAAATAGGAACACTTTACACTCTTGGTTGGAGTGTAAATTAGTTCAACCATTGTGGAAGACAGTGTGGTGATTCCTCAAGGATCTAGAACCAGAAATACCATTTGACCCAGCAATCCCATTGCTGGGTATATACCCAAAGGATTATAATAAATCATTCTACTATGAAGACACGTGCATATATGTTTATTGCAGCACTGTTCACAATAGCAAAGACTTGGAACCAACTTAAATGCCCATCAGTGATAGACTGGATAAAGAAAATGTAGCACATATACACCATGGAATACTATGCAGCCATAAAAAAGGATGGGTCCATGTCCTTTGTGGTGACATGGATGAAGCTGGAAACCATCATTCTCAGCAAACTGACACAGGATTAGAAAACCAAATACCGCATGTTCTTACTCATAAGTGGGAGTTGAACAATGAGAACACATGGACACAGGGAGGGGAACATCACACACCCACACACCAGGCCCTGTCAGGGGGTGGCAGGCTAGGGAAGGGATAGCATTAGGAGAAATACCTAATGTAGATGACGGGTTGACGGGTGCAGCAAACCACCATGGCACAAGTATACCTATGTAACAAACCTGCACATTCTGCACATGTACCCCAGAACTTGAAGTATAATAAAAAAGTATACAAATAAGAAATAAACAAACAAAAAACTGTTAGGGAGATCACATCCGCTTTTACAAGTTTTAAATGGATAAGTAGCTATCTATACCTTTTATGATCATAGGCATCTCGCAATGAATGTTTTAAAAGCTCATTTGTGAAATGCGTTTTGTTTTTATTTCTTTGGGGCACTTTAAGGACCCTTCACACCCCTCGTCGAGTCCATCAAGCTGTATGCTTCAAGGCAGGAATATTTAAAAGCTGCATCCTTTCAGCATTGTATCTTCAGAGTTGAGAGATTAAGCTCAATTGACGTCTTTAGGTCTGCTGACCTCTTATAGTAATAATGTAGAGATTAAGTAGCAAAGTTTAGAATTTTTCCTTTTCACCAAAAACTGCTTGGAATTCAGACACTCACATTTTATTCCCCTTCCCTCCCTTTAAATATTGAAAAGTAAGGAATGGTACCAGCTCCTCTTTGTACCATTGTACAATGTAAATGACGAGTTAATGGGTGCAGCAAACCAACATAGCACATGTATACCTATGTAACAAACCTGCACATTGTGCACATGTACCCTAGAACTTAAAGTATAATAAAAAAATGAAATGCATATGAATTCATTTAAATCAGATAAAATGTGTCTTTGGGAAATGAAAAATGCTCCCTGGAGGCTGTTCCCTTCTTCTAGAATGTGTACAATAGTATTCTGGGAGATCCTTATTCCTAAAATGCACTGGGAACCATTATAGGATTTCCCAAGTAATACATAAATTGTGCTAATTTGTATGTATGCCATTAGCAGAAAGATGAAGACAAAGGAATACATGCTAATGGAAATAGGGCCCGAACAATTAAAGCATTTCGAGGTGAACAGCTGCTCCTATGTAGCTGACTAGCTGTGGACATTTACATACAGGCGGGTATTAGTAAAATGAGACTGGCTGCTGGCCAGCAGACTGGGCTCAGGGGCATGGACTCTGAAGGGTTGAGCTTATTCTTATAGCTCCCCTGAGTGTCAGCCTACAGTTGCAAAGAACAAATGGGAATTCTGGACCCCACAGTCAAATGACAGCCCCCTTTCCCTTCCTGACCCATCAAAAGCTCTGTATACACCCAAAGCAGCACTGAGTCACCTTAGGGTTCGGTCAGTTTTCTGCCCTAAGCCACAAGGAATTGATTTGAAAACACCACACAATAAGTGATAGAGATATAATGAATGTCCAGATTTGTTGTTCAATTCCAGTTGGCTTCCATTAAGAAATATTTGATGTTGAGGAAGAGGATAAAATAATAAAACAGCAACAGCAAAAACAACAATAAAAACAGAAATACACCGTATTTTAGCTTTTAGTTCTTCAACATTACACTATGAGAAAGAAAAATCTATCCAACAAGTCATTGACATGAACTTAATACAGCCTACATAGTTATCTAAAAATATCTGGAATAGGTTAAATATAGAAATAAATACGTATCTTAAATTTGTTTACATACTATGAATGAAGCTCCTTCCTCTCTAGAATCAAGACCAAGCTAAGCTAAGCTATTTTTAAGTGTATAATTGTGTTTCCCGGATTTTATACGTCTCAGTCACTTTCCTTTTTTTCACTCAGTAACGTGGTCAATCAATCAAATCCTGAAGAGTTTTTTTGTTTGTTTGTTTGTTTGTTTTTTTTAACACAGTCTTGCTTTGTCGCCCAGGTTGGAATCCTGTGGCACGATCTCAGCTCACTGCAACTTCTGCCTCCGGGACTCAAGCAATTCTCATGCCTCAGCCTCCCGAGTAGCTGGGACCACAGGTGTACATCACCACGCCTGGCTAATTTTTCATATTTTTTGTAGAAACGGGGTTTTGCCATGTTTGCCAGGCTGGTCTTAAACTCATGAACTCAAGTGATTCTCCCACCTTGGCCTCCCAAAGTGCTTGGATTATAGGCCTGAGCCACGGTGACTGGCCCCTGCAGAAATATGTATTTCCATATCTCAGATAATGAAATTGAGATAAGAAGAGGTTTGGAGACCTGCTCGAGGTCAGGTGGCAGTTACTGAAGGACTTGAGTCTGCAACCAGGTCTCCTAAAGTCAAGGTCAGATCCCTTTCTCACTCACCAAGCTGTTTCCATATTTTTAAATTGCAGGTTATGCAACTTTAAGGTTATATTTCCACAAAATGAAAAAGTCACTGTAAAAACCTGAGCATCCATAATTATGGCTTGTCGAACCCTCAGCATTCTCATCTAAATCAATCCAACTCATTCTCAACTTGAAGTAGGAACAAATGAGGCTGCTTTTGGATTTCTCTTCCCACGGCCCGATCGGTGTTCACTGAAAACAGGATTGCATGTACATTGCTCAGATTTTCTCAGACAGATTTCAGTGATTTTCATGTTCTTACTCTGTCTCATATTTACAGTCTACCCAGGCTTTTGTGATAAAGAATCCTCAAGGCCATTACTCCGAGCCTTCGCATGGGTCTGTCTCTCTTCTTTATCAATGATTAATGATCTGCATGAGTTTGCCTTTGACTCCTCTTCTTTTTCAGTTTCTCATATTTTATAATGCACACTGCCTTGAGCAATAAAGGCTCATCTGAGGAAAAACTGTTGGCTATTCATCTCCTGGCCTTCTATAAATCTTCTTTATCTTTATAGCTGCCTTTTTGTTTACCCCCAAATGTGCGTTGTGCCCTGTTTCTAACAAATACATCTTACTCCCACCTCATCCCCACCCTGGCTTTTGATTTCACCAACCAAATCCCAGTTTGGCAATGATTGCTCATCTTGGATTTCTTGCAGATATTTCAGGATTGAATGCAGCACATGATAGAAAAGTTGTTTTGGCCAGGGAATCATCTACTATTTGTAGCATACAACTAAAATATAAGCGTAGACTTGTTATTTCTTTGAAATGCTTTGTGTCAGAGATGCAAGTGGTCGGGTAGTTTAGGTGATATTCTAAGAGTGATATAATTTTGCAGTTCTGACTCCTAAGCAGAAATCTGGGGAGTCTGTCCAGTGGACCAAACTAGTGGTCTGATTTCAAGTCTACCTCATTGTGCTAAAATAAAATATAAGTATGCAGAAAAATAAGGATATAAATACACAGAGCAACAGCTAAATGACAAAATTACAGGTCCTTATGCCATCCCATGGGAAACTTTCTTGGCCATTACTTACAGTGAAACGAAAATAAAACTTGGGACCCCAATTCACTGTGCCAAAAGGAAAAACTTAAGTCAAAAGCTGTATCATGCAAGACACTGCCTTTTCTTTTGCTAATCAGGCAGCTGCAGATGAAAGGTAAAAGGCTGGGTGCAGCAGCCCACACCTGTAATCCCAGCACTTTGGGAGGCCGAGAAGGGAGGATCACTTGAGCTCAGGAGTTCAAGACCAGCCTGGGCAACATGGCAAAACCCTGTCTCTACAAAAAATGCAAACATTAGCTGGGCATGGTGGCACACACCTGTGGTTCCAGCTACTCAGGAAGACCTCTTGAGTCCAGGAGGTTGAGGCTGCAGTGAGGCATGATCATGCCACTGCAATACGGCCTGGGCAACAGAGCAAGACCTTGTTTCCAAAAAAAAAAAAATAGGTTAAATATCACCACAGGTATCTATTCTATGCTCACCTTGTATTATGTAAAGTGTCCATTCTGAGCCACAGATGAATGTGTAATTGATTCTTCCCCTCCCTGCTTCTTTTCCCTTGTTACATGTGAATGACCATACCCATCCTCTTTCCCCTCCAGCCCACTTTTCCCCTTTAAATATAGATGCCCTCAAATTCATCTTTGGAGAAAGACACAGACCACAGACTGTGTCTGTGATTCCCTATTATTTTCTTCCAGAGATGTCCTTAACCTTGCTTGGCAAAATAAACTTCGAAGTTGATTGAGACCCGTCTCAGATACATTGTGGTTTACATTACCCTTGTATAGATGCCATGAAGGCTGTTCCATTAGTAGTATTTCTGTTGACTGAATAGAGCTGAGCCCTCAAGATTTGCTACATCTACCTCTTGTTAATTTGTTTCAGTTTGACCTGCTTACCTCTAGCCAGGTACTTGCTAAGGCATTACTCCATGTGTGGCTCCCTACAAGGTAATATTAGAAACTGAAAGTAAGCATTTAGAAACTTTAAAGCAGTTGATGGCATGCAGGAAACACTACCCTAAAATGTGGCATCTTTGCATGCTGAGTATTTTAAGCTGAAAGAAATTGAAAAAATCATGGAAGCAGAAAGTTCTCTCTGACCTTCTCTCTTGAAGACACTCATGTGACACGTGTCCTGCCCTATACCCTGACAAAAGGAATGTTACATAGAAAAGCCCAGAAAAGGCTGAAAAAAACAGACTTTGCTAAGTTACAACCAGTTTACTGCCATTAGTTCATATCTCCTTTACGTCTAATCATACATCTCTGCATAACTGATCCCTGTTCATCAAACTTAACTATAAAAATACAATTTTCCCTGGGTCCTTGGATCTTCATCTTGAAGGCTCTCATATTACATAAAACTTGTAGTAAATAAATTTGGTTATGCTTTTCTCCTGTTAGTCTGCCTTTTGTTACAGGGATTTTGGCCATGAAATTTGCAATGGATGAGGAACAGGTATTACTTTTTCTCTCTCCTACACAACTTTATGTCTATTGAATCATATTTATATTATTGCTCTGTCTCTCAGACGGGAGTGCACTGGCGCAATCATGGCTCACTGCAGCCTTAATCTTCTGGGCTCAAGAGATCCTCCTTTACCAACCTCCCAAGTAGCTGAGATGACAAGCACACATCACCATGCCCAGCTAGAATCTAATAATTTTTTTAAATGGCATTTTATTGTGTATGCCTTTGATGTTTAAACATGCTTTTTCTAGTAATCCATGATTTATTCTAATTTGTAAAGTATTAGCTAATGATGGAATAGAATTTTGTTGTTAATTATTCTTCAGGTGGTCTGAGAAGCACAGTTCTGACTGACCATTAGCAGTGTACCAGTGAGCCCGGCAAATTGGCAAATTTGACACAGAATGATAATGCCTCATGTTGGAAACTTTACCCAAAATCCTGGCCTTTTCTATATTTTGGATACGTGGTAACATGTATTCACAAAGCATTTGTGGAAGCGTGGAGCCAACAGAGAAAGTGGCTGGTGGCGACTGTAGCATTAAACACTACTTTGAAACAACAGACGTGAACAGTGACTTCGCTTGGTCCACTGGAGTAAGTTTCTCTTGATGTAGTGACCATAGAAATGCTCTTCTGGGACATACAACAAAAATGAACATACACAAACAGAAACTAAATAGAGTTCCCAGAAAGGAAATAAGGACAATAGCCTGGAAAAACATTAAGAAAATATGATGAGTGGCATGAGTGTGGTTAGTGCCTTGATTTATAATATTGGTTCCTCACCCATGCTTGATAAAATTAGTTTAAATGGGGCACAAAAACCAATTCCTTTCACCAAAGTTTTATCATATAACATCGTTATAAAGGACATGCTGTCACCAAGAAGACACAATATATCCAATTGAGATACATTTCTCAATAGTTAAAAACAAATACCCCTTATCTGGGAGAATTTGTTTCTCAAACAGAAAATCAAATGTGCCTTTGCAGAAACTCATTCTCTTTCTTTCTAATGACATATAATCATTCTACCTATATCTTGTCATTTTTCTCTTCCCTGGGTTTGCAAGAAGCCAGTTTTTAAATGTCTGTTGCTTTTTCCACTCACAAAATAGAAATAATTTTGCTCTTAGTAGAAAGTCCCAACATAAGACATTACACATGCAGCAAGCAATTTACATTTCTATTGATAGACTAGAAATTCGTATTAGGAAATACCTTTTAAAAAAAAAAATCCCTCCATGTCAGGGTTCTACAAGCCCTTGTTTCTATGTTGGGTATAAAAAGTTTTCCTGGGCATCCTTTATTAAAGCAACAGCTTTTCACAGTATCAGTAAAGGGATATGCCAGATAGCAAGTCAGCAAGTACTACATTGGTGCAAAAATAATTGTGGTTTTTTTGTTTGTTTGTTTGTTTTTTGTTTACCCAATCTTACTCTGTCACCAGGCTGGAGTGCAGTGGTGGGATCTCGGCTCAGTGCAACCTCCACTTCCTGGGTTCAAGCAATTCTCCTGCCTCAGCCTACCAAGTAGCTGGGATTACAGGTGTGTGCCACCACTCCCAGCTACTAATTTTTGTATTTTTAGTAGAGACGGGGTTTCACCATGTTGGCCAGGCTGGTCTCGAACCTGACCTCAGGTGATCCGCCTGCCTCAGCCTCCCAAAATGCTGCAATTACAGGCATGAGCCACCATACCCAGCGCATTTCTTTTTTAAAGTAATAGCAAAAACTGCAATTACTTTTGCACCAAACTAATACCTTTTGATTTCCTTATGGCCTGAAAAATGCTGCGTTTTGACCATTTATCAAATTGAAGGGAACTTTTTCTAAATAAGGATGGCAATTTGATGCATCGTTCTTATGGTTATTGAAATAATGAAAAAGAAGAAATGCAAGAAATCACTTTGTAAACAAAGTAAGCTATTCCAGGAGGATTCATTGTTCTGTGAGAGGCTGTTTACTTGTCTCCAGTTCCGTGAGGTGATGAGGAATGAGGGGTACTGGCCTGAGCAGAAACCAGGAGTGCAATGCTCATGGATCCCTCGTGGAAGGGACCCAAGACACCCCATGCCGCTATGATGGCTGGCTCTGCTCTCCACTTGTCAGGCCTCCAACAACCACACCTGGGTGGAGGAAGGTGGCCAAATCACTTTTGGACCTTCAGGATAAGTGTGAAATTTACACTAAGATGTAAGTTCAATGAGGATAAGGACTTGATCTCATTCACCAATGAATCCCAGTGCCTGGAAGAAAAACTGCCACAGAGTAGATGCTAAAATATTTAGTGATGGGAGGGAGGGAGGGAGGGAGGAAGGAAGGAAGAAAGGAAGGAAGGAAGGAAGGAAGGAAGGTGATTAGTCTGTTCTCAGGCTGCTAATAAATACATACCTTAGATTGGGTAATTTATAAAGGAAAGAGGTTTAATGGACTTACAGTTCCACATGGCTGGGGAGGCCTCACAATCATGACAGAAAGCAAAGGAAAAGCAAAGGTATGTCTTACATGGCAGCAGGCAAGAGAGCTTATGTAGGGGAACTCCCATTTGTAAAACCATCAGATCTCATGAGATGTAGTCACTATCATGAGAACAGCACAGGAAGGACCCGCCCTGTGATTCAATTATCTCCACCTGTCCTCACCCTTGACACATGGGGATTATTGCAGTTCAAGGTGAGATTTGGGTGGGAACACAGCCAAACCACGTCAGAAGGGAAAGGGGGAAGAAAGAGAAGGAGAGGAAGAGAGAAATCTATTGATGGATTCAGATTTCCTGCACTGATGAGTGTAATTATAACTATTGCTTGAATAACATTTGCTGATGCAAACACTGTATATAAAGAGAAGCAAAGAAGCAAGGATATTTATCATTACTATGCAGAGTGTTTTTGTTTAGGGTTGGGGGTGTGAGGACTTAAATTTTAGGGATGCTCTGAAGTGAAGGTCACGCTGAGTGGATGTCAGGCACAGGTTTTGTCTCCTCTTTTTATTCAGAGAAGACACATGCTACAGCTCGGAGCTGGATGCCTGCAGACAACCAACCACATAGTCCTGCTCTGAAGGACTGTACCATCTAGAAAGAGATCAAAGGCTCGTACCTAAGTAAATGCAACACTGGTATAAAGGGATAAGAGACTTTAGAGGGGCTCCCTCGGAAAAGACTGGTCTGTGATTGATTAAGTGATGGAACAGGGACAGTTGTCTGAAAAGGGGCCAGTTGAGCCAGACCTGGAGAGATGACAGTGTGTGGAGTTCAGATACCACATATTGGCCCTTTCAGAGACCAATAGATTGTCAGACAGACTGACATCATTCTTCTCCCATCTAGGTGAAGGACTGGAGCCATGGGGTAGTCAGGGAGGAACAGAAATTGCTTCCAAACTGCTCCCTGCTAGAGTTTCTCTGTGTTCCCCAGCACAGCCAGAAATTATCATCAGATTCTTGTATCTGAAGACAGCCTTTGACATTTTACCTCTTCCGAACAAATAAATCCCAAACCTTACCATCTCTCTCAGTCTCTCATGGAGAGTAGACATCAAAGGCTGGGATGGGAAGAGGCAGAGGGGGGAATTTGATCCATTCATCCCAGCCACTATCTTGTGAGATCAAATCTATTGTTTCCTTATGCCCTGAAAAATTCTGTGTTTTAGTCACTTACTAGACTGACGGGGGCTTTATTCAAATAGGAGTGGCAGTTTGATGCATGGTTCTAAGGGTTATTGGGATAATAAAAAGAGAAAATGTTCTGGTATCTTCATGACTCCTTGTATTTCACACTATTCTAGTTTAAAGATATGTTGAGTTTGTGTCTTAGTAGACTCTTAAGATTTTAAACCTCAAGCACAGGATGTAGGGAGGCCATAAATGGGGGAATGGAAAGTGGGTTTTGCTTCTGAGAAGGATAATGTGGTGAATCACTATTTAAATGAATCCACAGAGCTTTGTAAAGTCTTAAAAAGGACTATTTAATTGCATAATACTGATTCCTTAACTTTATAGTGTCTGGGAGAAATAGTCTCTGTGAAGTGGTAGGAGGTAAATGTTATCACGTGATACTGGAGGAAGAACAATAGCTCAAGATGTGAGGAGGAAATTGGTGTATTGGATGCTGAAATAAATTACAGCCATCAGGAGCTCTTTGCTTCGCCTGGGAATGAGCTGTCAAGCAGGAAGGAGCTGAAAGTGCATTTGTGAGAACAGTAGGTTCTTTTCTCTTTTAGGAAAATATCTTGACCAAAAAAAAAAAAAAAAAAAAGTCCTGAATGCAAAATCAATAGGAATGGATTATCTGAAGCCTCTTTCTTCTTTCTATCTTTTTTTCCTACTGGAAATTGTTTTCTCAATTCTTTGAAGACCTGCTCAGGAAAATTAAATATAGTGTGAGCTGAAGGCTATGATTTTTCAACTAGAGTGATTTTGCACCATCATCACTCCCAGGAGACATCTGGCAATGTCTAGAAACATTTTTGGTTGTCACCATTGAGAAGATGCTATAAGCATCTGGGGGAGATATCAGGATGCCGTTAAGCAACCTACAATGTGCAGGACTGTCCTTGTCCCCACAACAAAGAATTATGCAACCCCAAATGTCAGTAGTGGTGAGATTGAAAACTCCTGGTTTAAGGTAAATCCTGGCTTTTGTTCTCTAAATTGTCCAGGTGAGTCATATCTGTAATGACTTTCAAGACCAAAATGGAAGCCTTAACATGTGGGTAATCAAAACCTGCCATGTCTATTTCTTGAAAACTGATGAAAAATATAGTCACTCCTATAAATCAAGTCACATGTTACTGCTATTTGTTTCACGTAATTTTCTGAGAAACTATGCAATTACATTTAAGCAAAATTATAATAATGTGTCCTGCAGTAAATTACTACTCCCCCTGCAAAGCCACATAATAAAGCAACACAGCAAAACACACCAAAAGCATCATATCCATATACCGGCATTATTTATGACAATCTTGGATGTATATTAGGTCTCAGTGAAATAAACATTTATCAGGATCCTGCAAATACTAATAACTACACAGAAACACTGTCAGAGTCTCAGAGAAAATTGCTTCAATTCACATAAATAAGATAAATAAGAATAGCTACCACTGTTTAAGTGTTTGCCTTTTTTTTCTTACTAGTTTATCTCCTCCTTGTTTCATGTGATTAATTTTATCAAATACAGTAGTCCCCTCCACAGATAGTACTGTTAATCGAGAAAAATGACAAGACAAGCCTCAATCATTTTAGGAGGTTTTTTTTTTTTTTTTTTTTTTTTGTCAAGGGTAAGGCCATGCACACAGCCTCAGGAGGTCCTCATGACATGTGCCCAAGGTGGTCGGGGCACAGCTTGGTTTTACACATTTTAGGGAGACGTGAGACATCAATCAATATATGTAAGAAGTACATTGTTTCCATCCAGAAAGGTGGGGACAACTCAAAGCAGGGAGGGGACTTCCAGGTCACAGATAGGTGAGAGACAAATGGTGGCATTCTTTTGAGATTTGGATAAGCCTTTTCAAAGGAGGCAATCAGAATATGTATCTCTCTAAGTGAGCAGAGGGATGACTTTGAATAAAATGGGAAGCAGATTTGCCCTGAGCAGGTCCCAGCTTGAATTTTCCCTTTAGCTCAGTGATTTTGAGGGCCCAAGATATTTTCCATTCACAGTATCTAACCCTAAATACACTGTTTTTTCAGCCTGATAACCAAGATGGTTCCTAAGTGACTAGAGAGTGAGTAGCACATACAGGATTCTCTGGACAAAGGGATGATTCGCAGTTCAGGCAGGATGGAGCAGGACAGCAGGAGATTTCATCACGCTACTCAGAATGGCACCCAACTTAAAGCTTATGAATTGTTTATTTTCTGAAATATTTTTGTACCTCGGTTCACTACAGGTAACAAAAACCCCAGAAAGCAACACTGCAGATTAGTGGGCACTTCTGTACTTACAAGAGAAGGCAAGGTTGGCATTAATATCCTTATTTTAGGTGGGTGTTGTCTCAGGCCTAGAGCAGTGAAGGAGCTCAGCTAATTGAGTAACTTCTGCTGTAGTGTTTTCTATCCCACCTTCATCCCCTTTTGGGGTCTGACAGGTAATAAGTCAAAGACAACTGAGAGAGGCCTTTTGGAAATGAATCCAGAGCAGAGAAACAGGTTCATCTCGGCAGAGTAGATGCACATTCCTGCACAGTAAAGGACTATTTCTGTCACCATCTTCAACCTGAGTGATGAGAAGCCTCCTTCCCCTATCCCCAAATGGAAGCTGGACTCAATGCAGCTAAGTGGCCACAGCCCATAACCACAAAGACTCCACCTACTTCCCTGCAGAGGACAAAGAGAGGTGGATCCCAGGAGGCAGCCAGGGGATGCAAGGAGCCGAAAGGCCATCAGAGAGGGGTGAAGAGATGAGGTCGCAAGGAAAGTTATTGGAAAGCTTTCTACCAAAAGGGAGACCAAGGACCACTGTGCGCATCCTGAAAGACAAGACAGGAATCACAAGCTCAAATGCTCTCAGGTATCTGCCTTGGGGAGGCAGGAGAGTGACTGGGGTCAGGGACTCCAGCTGCAACTGCTTGCATTCACTTCCCAGATTCACCACTTAGCAGCTGTGTAAACTTAGGCAAGATCATGGACTTCTCCATGGTCACTTCTCCACAGTGTTCGCTTTCCGAGGTTGCTTTTATTTCATTTGCTTCCTTTTTATGCTGAGATTAACCTTAAAAGTCATCCAACATTTGATAGAAATAATAAGTAATTTTAGTTGATTTAACTAAACGTTTGGATGTTTATTCCATACCACAAAGCTTTTTTTTCTTTTTTTTTTTGAGATGGAGTCTTGCTCTGTCGCCAGGCTGGAGTGCAGTGGCACAATCTTGGCTCACTGCAACCTCCACCTTCTGGGTTCAAGAGAGTCCCCTGCCTCAGCCTCCTGAGTAGCTGGGACTACAGGCGCCCACCACTGCACCTGGCTAATTTTTTGTTATTTTAGTGGAGATGGGGTTTCACTCTGTTGGCCAGGATGGTCTCAATCTCCCAACCTTGTGATCCACCTGCTACGGCCTCACAAAATGCTGGGATTACAGGTGTAAGCCACCATGCCCTGCACACAAAACACTTTTAACAAGGATAAATTACTCATTTCTGCTATGGAAAATGGTATTGCAGGAGAGGGGGTAAGGAACCGAGAATATGAGGAGGGAAAGTAACAGATAGTAAAAATGATGAGGAGAAAAGAGATATAATTAGAGGGAAAATGATGAGAAGAAACAGTAAAATGAGTCTCAAATATGGACAGAAGGATGGAATGGCTAGTGATGAAAGACATTGTATTTATGCATCTTAGTGACAGGTAAAATGAGCCTTATGATTACAGTCTTTATAATTTAAACAACAATTTGTAAGCTATAAATGTTTATCATGAGTATAATTTGTTCAATTTATATTAATAAAATAAAGACATGATATTAGCCATTAAGAGATCCTTTGCAGATTAACAAATGGATAATTAATTTTTTGTGGGAACATAACCAATTCAAAAATAAATCGTTTTATTAATCTTCCAAGTCAGATATATTTAAGTTTTATATAAACCTAAAACATGATTCTGTCTACAGCTGCACGGCTGTCTGGATTTGAAGTATAACAGCAGAGTGACTATTCTAGATTAAAAGAGACTAAAGAAAAATAACAACAGGCCAGGCCCAGTGGCTCACACCTATAGTCCCAGATTTTTGGGAAACCGAGATGGGCAGATCATCTGAGCCCAGGAGTTGCAGACTAGCCTAGCCAACATGGCAAAACTTTGTCTCTACTAAAAATAAAAAAAGGAGTCAGGCACGTGGCTGTAGTCCTAGCTGCTCAGGAGGGTGAGGCACGAGAATTGTTTGAACCTGAGAGGAAGAGGTTGCAGTGAGCTGAGATAGTGCCACTGCATTCCAGCCTGGATGACAGATTGAGCCTCTATCTGAAAAAATAAAAAAGAAAGAAAGAAGGAAGGGAGGGAGAGAGGGGAGGGGTGGGGAGGGGAGGGGGGAGGGGAGGGAAAGGGAAGGGAAGGGAAGGGAAATAACAACTAACTGCAATAGCTGATCTTGATTAGATCCTGATTGGAAAAAAGAAAACTATGAAGTATACTATTGGGACAATTGTACACATTTCACTTGGGACTGTATATCAAACAAAATTATCAGATATTACTGTATCAATGTGAATAAATGTTTTATTATAATAGTGTTATTGTGGTTCTATTTGAGAATAAGCTTACTTTGGGTAGATACATTCTGAAACATTTAAAAGTAAAGTGGCATGAAGTGTACAGCTCATATGCTTCTTTGAAATGGTTCAGCAAAAACAAAACAACAGTGACTCACATACCCGCAGAGGGTATGTTAATAATTGGTGAATCTAGGTTAGGGATAGATGGATTAGATGGATGTTTGTTGTGATAGTCTTTCAACTTTTCTAGAGTTTTTTTTTTTTTTACATTTTCATGATAAAATGTTGGGAAATATTCCATTTTAATATGTTTATGAAGTCAGAAAACCAGATGGAAGGTGTCTGAGATTACCAAGGAAGTCACAGTAATGTATAGATTCAGACGTCTAACTCTCCAATCCCGCAAAAGAGAGATGCAGGCAATTGATCCATCATCTTACTAGTCAGCCAGTTAGACGACTCTCTTAGAGTCTAGCTCATATAGTTTCATAAAATAACCAGATTGTTCTAAGGGAAAATAGAAGTAGAAATTTTGGAAACATTTTTCTTTTTTGAATAGATCAATTTTATGAAATGAAGAAAATCAGCAATATTAAAAAGAGGTGATCTGTGTTACATAAATGTTACAAAAGTCCTTAAAATCAAGAAGGAAGCTAATATAGGGAGATGTGCAAATATAGGACTACTGGCTTTCAGTTCAGTACCAACACTTCTTCCAATTTCCCAAGAAAAGCACTACATCAACAGCCAAATAATCACAAAACCCAATTATACCATTTAAAACTAAAAATAATAACACACTTGGAGATACTCCCATTAAATGCAAATTATGGAGGATAAAAGAGAAATGTGTTCCCTAACATCATGCATTCTGCCTTCGAAGCAGAATATAACAGACAGCATTAAAGAAGGCAAAACTTAAATTAACTCCCTATTAGCTCCAACATAGGGATAGAAGGATGTACAGTTGGCATAGCAATCCTCAACGATACAGGGATTGTTTTTAACTAGGTGTTTTTTAAGCTGCACCTTTCTCCTTCACTATAACCCCTTCAATTCCTTTTTTAACTTCTTAGTGGAAAGCATAGTATGCTATGAAATGTGTGGTAACCAACAAAGAAACATTGCTGATGAGCACAGAGACAGCAGGGGCCCTAGCAGTGGGGTCACTTATGGGGAAAGGCTTTGAGAGCCCATACCTAAGCCAAGAAAAAAATATAGGCTGTATCTTACTCTAGTCGTGTTAGAGTATAATAGGCAAAGCAGAATCTCCTTGGAGAAGTTTAGCAAGTGTTGAAGGAATGTTTGCTAATCACATAAGCTTGTATATCAGATGTCCAGTAAAAACAGGAATCAGTCAACACTCATATATACAAAAAGAGATGTTTAGAACACTCTCCTCCTTTCTGTTGTCCCCCTTTGGCAAATCCTCAGCTAATATACATCATGAATTATGATTATGAAGAAGACTCAGAGAAAAAGCATTTCTCTATAATAGTTCTACAGAAAACTTTAAAAATCAGATCTTGCTCTCCTCAAAAAGTTTTCAGAAGAGGAAATGTGAACAAGAAACTAGAAGACAAAGTGGCTAAGACCAAAGTGGAGATGAAAAGAGAGCAGTCTGAAGTTTAAAAAAACAAATGAGGCCAGGCATGGTGGCTCACGCCTGTAATCCCAGCACTTTGGGAGGCCGAGGTGGGAGGATCACCTGAGGTCAGGAGTTCAAGACCAGCTATGGCCAACATGACAAAACCCCCATCTCTACTAAAAATACAAAAAAAATTAGCCAGGTGTGGTGGCTCGAGCCTGTAATCCCAGCAACTCGAGAAGCTGAGGCACCAGAATCTCTTGAACCTAGGAGGCAGAGGTTGCAGTGAGCCAAGATCCCACCACTGCACTCCAGCCTGAGCAACAGGCAGGATTCCATCTCAAAAATAAGTAAATAAATAAACATTAAAATAAAAATAAATGAAAAAGAAAAATAGGTTAGGGAACAGAATTTTACATTTGAATTTTATTACTATTATTGTTGTTGTTGTTGTGATGAGGCAGGATCTTGCTCTGTCGTCCAGGCTGGAGAGCAGTGGTGCAATCTCGGCTCACTGCAGCCTCAACCTCCTGGGCCCAGGAGACCTCCCTGCCTCCATCTCCTAAAGGGCTGGGATTACAGGCATGAGCCACTGCACCTGGCCCCATTTAAATTTTAAAAAAGAACATTTTTTTTTTAGGTATATTGCCATTTTTATTTTTTAAGTGTTTTAGGTTACATTTTCTTCTTTTTTAAATTATACTTTCAGGTCTACGGCACATGTGCACAATGTGCAGGTTTCTTACATATGTATACATGTGCCATGTTGGTGTGCTGCACCTGTTAACTCATCATTTACATTAGGTATATCTCCTAATGCTATCCCTACCCCCTCCCCATCCCCACAACAGGCCCCAGTGTGTGATGTTCCCCACCCTGTGTCCATGTGTTCTCATTGTTCAATTCCCACCTATGAGTGAGAACATGCGGTGTTTGATTTTCTGTCCTTGTGATAGTTTGCTCAGAATGATGGTTTCCAGCTTCATCCATGTCCCTACAAAGGACATGAACTCATCCTTTTTTATGGCTGCATAGTATTCCATGATGTATATGTGCCACATTTTCTTAGTCCAGTCTATCATTGATGGACATTTCGGTTGGTTCCAAGTCTGCTATTGTGAATAGTGCTGCAATAAATGTATGTGTGCATGTGTCTTTATAGCAGTATGATTTATAATCCTTTTAGTATATACTCAGCAATGGGATGGCTGGGTCAAATGGTATTTCTAGTTCTAGATCCTTGAGGAATCGCCACACTGTCTTCCACAATGTTTGAACTAGTTTACAGTACCAAGAGTGTAAAAGTGAAAACAGAATATTTAAACAGGAATTTTCAACAGTAATACAGTACAAACTTTGACAGTTTGTTAAAAAGGGATAGGAAAAAGACCAGAGTGAAAATGAAGAGAAAGACTATAATAGCTATGTAGTGTAAAGATACAGATTCAAACTAATAATATTCTTGTCTGCATAAATGCTTCAGAACTGGGGGAGAATATCAATATATAGATTCGGGAAGAATCATCATAATGGAACTGCTAAACACCAAAGAGAGACAAAGATCACAAAAGGATAACGCAGTAAAACATCAACTTCAAGGTAATACAAAAATTAGATTGGTAGCTGACTTGTCCAAAGCAATACTGGATGGCAGAATTCAGCAAATAAAAATTGTCCTCAAATTACTTACCATACCAAACCAAACCAAACAGAAAACATTAATCAAGAATTATACCTCCATAAAAATATATTTTTAACAACAAAGTTAAAATAAAAATATTTTTAAGATAAATAGAAGCAGGCCGGCTGCAGTGGATCATGCCTGTAATCCTAGCACTTTGGGAGGCCGAGGTGGGCGGAACTTGAGGTCAGGAGTTCGAGACCAGCCTGACCAACATGGTGAAACCCCGTCTCTACTAAAAATGCAAAAAAATTAGCTGGGCATGGTGGCATGTGCCTGTAATCCCAGCTACTTGGGAGACTGAGGCAAAGGAATTGCTTGAACCAGGGAGGTGGAGGTTGCAGTGAGTCGAGATCGTGCCACTGCACTTCAGCCTGGGCAACAGAGTGTGACTCTGTTTCAGAAAAAAAAAAAAAAAAAGATAAATGGAAACAGTTTCCAAACTACATATACCCCAAATAATTTAAATAGGATATATTTCGAGGTATGTATATAAACACACCCCCTAAACAAACACTGGAATGATGAAACAGCAATAATAATCTAATCTGTGGGATTACAGATAATTAAAACATGATAGAGATAAGATACAGAACAACTACGAATATCAACTGGCAGGAATATGGTTGAAGTTATAGCATTCCAAGAGCACTTACCTTATATGAGAAGAGACACTGAATACATCAGTCTTTGGTAAATACAAAGGCTAAAATTCCAAGGGTAGTCACTCAAAGAATATGGTTCTTTCAAACCAGTGTGAAGAAAAGAAAATGAAATAAGGGAAACAAGAAGCAAATAAAAAAAAGAAATGATAAAATTGTATTGCAAGACCTTAAGGAAGACTTAAATAAGTGAAGAGATAAATGATATCTAGGGTTTCCTTTCATGCACTATTCTATATCTAGTATACACAGTACTTGGCCTCTAGAAGATGCTCAATAAATGTTTGTGGAAGGGAATATGAAGAAATGAATTGATGAACTAATAAATGTAAGGAAGAAATATTATAAAGATATCAATTGGAGGTGATTTTATATACCAAATAGAAGCTATAAATTCAAAATGTCCTATTATAATTCAATGAAGAATGAATAAGAACTGTAACATAAGCATTTTTAAAACAATGCAGAATTGCAACGTTTTTCTTGACAATGGCATTTTAGATGTTTTCTAATTTTTACCTTTTATGTACCATGCTGCAACTTTCTTTCTTGTACATGTAACAACGCACACTTAGTATATTTTATAGAGTATGTGCTAGTTCTAATGGGTGAATCTGTGATTGTGAGCACTTCATATTCCATAGACAAAATACTCTCAGTTATTGTACTAACACTCTAGCAATTGTGCAAAATATTTCCTATTTTCTTAGTTTCTTGCCAGAACAGATGTTACCAAACATCTTAACTTTACCCTTCTATTTTAAAAAATTGCTATTCCATTGTAAATGTATTTTGTGTTTTAATATTGTAAGGTTGAAAATTGTTGCACAGGGATAACCTAAATGAAATGGCTATTCCTAGAAACACACAACCAACCAAGACTGAATCATAAACAAACAGAAAATCTGAGCAGACATATAATTAGCTAGGAGATTGAATCAGCAATCAAAAACCTCCCAACAAAGAAAAGCTCAGGACCAGATGGCTTCATTGGTGAAGTCTATGGAAAATATAAAGAATTAACAACAATCCTCTTTAATCTCTTCCAAAAAAATGAAAAAGGAGGAAACATTTCCAATTGTATTCTATGAAACCAACATTACCCTGATACCAAAGCTAGAGAAAGGCACTGCAAGAAAAGAAAACTAAAGACCAATATTCTTTATAAATATTGACACAGAAATCCTCAACAAAATACTACCAAACCAAAATCAACAGCATATTAAAAGGATTATACACCATGACCAAGTGGGATTTATTCTTGAAATACAAGTTCAATATATGAAAAACAATCAGTATAATACAGCACATTAAAAAGAGGAAGGATAAAAATCACATGATTATTTCAATAGATACAGAAAAGCATTTGATGAAATTCAACACTTTTTTTTTTTACAACAAAAACACTAAACAAATTAGGTATAGAAGGCCAGATATGAAAAGCCCACATCTAACATCATATACAACAGCGAAAGACAAGGCTTTTCCTTTAAGATCAGGTGTAAAACAAGGATGTCTACTTTCATTTCTATTTAATATGATACTGGAAGTCCTAGCCAGAGCAATTAGACAAGAAAAAGAGATAAAAGTCATAAAAATTGAAAATAAAGAAGTAAAATTATCTCTCTTCACAGCTGACATGATCTCACATGTAGGAAACCCTAAAAATTCCACCAAAAAAGAAACTGTTTGAACAAATAAACGTCCGTAGAGTATACAAACTCTACTTGCAAAACTTGGTTACATTTCTATACATTAACAGTGAACAAATTTGAAAAGGAAATTAAGAAAACAATTCAATGGACAATAGCATTAGAAATAATGAAATACTAGGAATAAACTTAACCAAGGAGAAAAAAGACTTGTACACTGAAAACTACTAAACATTGCTGAGGCTGAGCATGGTGGTTTATACCTGTAATCCGAGCACTTGGGGAGGCCACAGCAAAAGAATCGCTTGAATTCAGGAGTTTGAGACCAAACATTGCTGAAAGAAATTAAAGAAGACACAAATAAATGGGAAGATATTCTGTGTTTATGGACCATAGGCTTAATATTAAGCTGTCAATACTACCCAAAGTAATCTACCAATTTAATATAATCACTATCACAATACAAATCACATTTTTTGCAGAAATCAAAAAATCCATTCTAAAGTTTATATGGACTCTGAGGAGACCCTAAATAGACAAAATATCCTTGAAAAAATGTTGTGTGAGATCTCAGTCTCCTGGTTTCAAAACGTATTACAATGCTACAGTAATCAAAGCAGTGTTATACTAGTGTAAAGGAAGACATGTAGACCAAAAGAATAGAATAAAGAGCTCAGAAGCCAACCTTCACATACATGGTCAAATAATTTTTGACAAGGGTACCAATACTATTAAATAGGGGAAAGGGTAGTGTTTTAAAATAGTTCTTGGAAAACCAGATATTCACATGCAAGAGAATGAAATTGGATCCTTACCTTACACCATATATAAAAATTAGCTCAAAATAAGTCAAAAACATATACAAGAGCTAAAACTATAAACTCTTAGAAGAAAACATAGGATAAAAGTTTATGAAGTTGGGTTTGCAATGACTTTTTTTTTTTTTTTAAGAGAAAGCAAGTTTATTAAGTAAAGGAATAAATAATGGCCACTCTATAGACAGAGCAGCCTGCAAAGACTTTTTGGATATGATGCAAAAGCACAGACAACAAAAGTAAAAATAGATAAATTGAACTATATCACAGGTATATGTCAGTCTATTTTTTGACTCATGATTCTATTCTATGGAACTTTTTATACATTTTTACTATACTAGAGCTTTATAAAGAGTTTTTAACTGTTATATTAAGATAACCTCTCTTATATTTGGCAGTCCTTATGTAAATACAATTTCAGATGACTGATAATATGCAAAAGAAGAAAAAACGTAAAGATTGTATTAAATTTATTGATTAAGTTAGTGTAAATATCTTTACAATGAGTCTTCCCATTTAAGGACATAGTCGAGTGGTGTTTAAAATATTCTTCCTAAAATCATATTTTTTCTTCATGTAATTCTGCTCATTTCTTGTTAGGTTTGTTTCTAAGCATTTTATAGATTATTGCCATTGGAAATTTCTTTTCCAAATTAACTTTCCAATTTGTTATTTCTTTCATCTAGATTCTACTGATTTTTAAAATTTTTTACATATTTTAGTAGATTTATTAAATTTCAGAGGAAACATTAAAAACTGGATGAAAGCAAATAAATATATAGAAAAAAATTTAGATTTGAAGAAAGACACACATTTTCAGGTTAAAAAGTCTCACCAAATGCTAAGTAGAGTTTTTTTTTTGTTTTTTGTTTTTTAATACTTATATCCAGAATCATCCTGGATAAGAAATTGCTAAAAGTTTCAGAATAAAATAAAGAAATCTCAGCCAGAAACAAGTGTCATCTGACCTCATAATTCTCATTACCAAGAATGGGGCTGGAGGATGACGGAGAATGGCTCCAGTCTTCTGAGTGAAAGTGACTACGAGTCACTTGCAACCAAGTGAGAGGGTCAACTTTGAAGAAGTTCACCTCCACTGTACCCAGGAATACAATGAAAATAAATTATAGGACTTTTGGCTAAAGATGCCTATTGTATACCTCTTCTTCCTGCCAGGATCAATTAAAATGTAAGTGCAGATATTTTAAATGTACAAACTCACAATGATGATAATAGGAAAGAGATTATCAATAGGCCATAGATTTAAAATATTACTGGCAGAAGAAAATTGATGAAGAAAGTAAAACTGATGTAGCAGGGCAGAAGAAATTACAGGACAAGGGATGCCTTCTAGGGGACATGGAAAATAATAAAGCCAAACAGTGAAGCCAAGGCACATGCCCCTCCCTGAAAAGGTTACGGAATTAGACTGGAAGTCTGGTCCCAGGAGACTAATGGAGAAGAGTCAAACATGGGGCTGGAAACAGGGGAACAGCAAACGTGTGGGTAGAAGACTTTATTCCCTGACTGACCCTGTGAGGGGGACACAGGTGACTAAGTGTCTACCTCCATGCGGGAGGTCAGAGGTCACTGGGGTCCCTAACTCAGGTGAGCAGCCATTAGAAATGATACACATCAGTCCACAGAAGGCTTCACCATCACCAACACACAGAATTCTCATTCGGCTTTTCAATGCCTTGTTCTTTAATATTACCAGATACTTGGTGAGACTTTTCAACATAAAGGAAAAAGACCAATCTTAAAGAAACTGCAGAACGAGAGAAAAAATGATCAGTGAGGAAAGAGATAGAAACATTTGAACCTTTAAAATCTCGATTTGATAGTCCTCAGAAGTTTTTGAGAAGATCAGATTATATGTTTTCAAATAAAAAGGAGATAAAGTTAAGAAAATATCCTAAAAAGACAAAGGATGGATAATATAAGAGGGGAAAAAAGAGGCAAAGATAATCCAGAAAGTTCAACATCTTTCTAATAGGTATTTCAAAAAGAGAGAAAGGAACAAAAATTTAAAAAAATAATCAAAGAGGCCAGGCGTGGTGGCTCACACCTGTAATCCCAGCACTTTGGGAGGCCAAGATGGGCAAATTACCTGAGGTCAGGAGTTCGAGACCAGCCTGGCCAACATGGTGAAACTTCATCTCTACGAAAAATACAAAATTTAGCCAGGCGTGGTGGCAGGCGCCTGTAATCCCAGCTACTCGGAGGCTGAGGCAGGAGAATTTCTTGAACCCGGGAGGCAGAGGTCGCAGTGAGCCAAGATCCCACCATTGCACTCTAGCCTGGGTGACAAGAGTGAGACTCCATCTCAACAAAAGAAAAATAATCAAAGAAGTAATTGAAGGAAATTTACCCAAATGAAGGACATAAACGCTCAGACTGAAAGAACAGAGGGAGTATTCGTTATAAGTAATGAAAGGATGTGCAGCCCTAGATGTGACATTACAAAATTTCCTTCATGAAAGGACATAATGCCTCAAATGAATAAATTAAGAAAGTATTAAGGATATTGAGGGTAACTATCAAAAGAAATAGCTAAAATAATAAAAGAATTACTTCTGGGGAGTATAATAATGAGGTTGGGGAAAGTTGGTACAGGGCATTGTTTTTTAAAATTATCATTATAAATATTTACACTATTTTTTTAAGCCTCATATCAAATATTACTTTAACAAAATGATTTCAGTGATTTTTAAAACTAAAAAACACACTTGGCCGGGCGCAATGGCTCAAGCCTGTAATCCCAGCACTTTGGGAGGCCGAGACGGGTGGATCACAAGGTCAGGAGATCGAGACCATCCTGGCTAACACGGTGAAACCCCGTCTCTACTAAAAAAATACAAAAAAACTAGCCAGGCGATGTGGCGGGCGCCTGTAGTCCCAGTTACTCGGGAGGCTGAGACAGGAGAATGGCGTAAACTCAGGAGGCGGAACTTGCAGTGAGCTGAGATCTGGCCACTGCACTCCAGCCTGGGCGACAGAGCGAGACTCCGTCTCAAAAAAAAAAAAAAAAACTAAAAAACACACTTATAAAATGATGACTAATGGGTGCAGTGGCTCATGCTTGTAATCCCAGCACTTTGGGAGGCCAAGGTGGGCAGATCACCTGAGATCAGGAGTTCAAGACCAGCCTGGCCAACATGGTGACACCTCATCTCTATGAAAAATACAAAAATTAGCCAGATGTAGGGATGGGTGCATGTAATCCCAGCTACTCGAAGGCCAAGGCAGGGGAATTGCTTGAACCCAGGAGGCAGAGGTTGCAGGGAGCCAAGATTCCACCATTGCACTCCAGCCTGGGCAACAAGAGTGGGACTCCATCTCAAAAAACAAAGAAAAATAATCAAAGAAATAATTGAAGAAAATTTCCTCAAATGAAGGACATAAACTTTCAGACTGAAAGAATAGAGGGAGTATTCATTATAGACAGTGAAAGGATGTCCAGCCCTAGATGTGTCATTACAAAATTTCCTTCATGAAAGGATATAATGCCTCAAATGAACAAATTAAGAAAGTATTGAGGATATTGAGGGTAACTATCAAAAGGGATGGGTAAAATAATAAAAGAATTGCTTCTGAGGAGTATAATAATGAGGTTGGGGAAAGATGGTGCAGAACATTATTTTTTTAAATTATCATTATAAATGTTTATGCTATTTTTCTTAAGCCTCATATCAAATATTACTTTAACAAAATGATTTCAGTGATTTTTAAAACTTAAAAGCACACATAAAATGATGGCTGCTGGCCACAGTGGCTCACTTCTGTAATCTCAGCACTTTGGGAAGCTGAGGCGGGCAGATGACTTGAGGTCAGGAGTTTGAGATCAGCCTCGGCAACATGGTGAAACCCTGTCTCTACTAAAAATGCAAAAATTAGCCAGGCATGGTGGCATATGCCTGTAATCCCAGCTACTCGGGAGGTTGAGGCATGAGAATAGCTTGAACCTAGGAGGCAGAAGTTGCAGTGAGCCGAGACCATATCACTGCATTCCAGCCTGGGCAACAGAGCAAGACTTCATCTCAATTAAAAAACAAAAACAAAAACAAAAGATGGCTGTCAGAGTTCTAGAGAGCAACTCATTCCATGGAAACAGAGAGTTTGAGGGCTACAGAAGGAATGTTTCCAAGGAGGAAGTAAACTTACTGCAGTAGACATGATTTAGTGAACAGATCATGTTGATATAGTATAGGCATATAAGAAGAAGATTTGAAAAATGGAAAAGAAAATAGGATGCAAGAAAAACAACAGCTACACAAGAAAGACATGATCCAAACCAGAGGAAAGGAAAACATGTGCTGAACAACTGAGGTACAGTCAGAAAGTAAAATTGATGTGAACATGACACAGGGAACATTCTTGCTTAACACACTTCTTTTTTTTTGAAGCGGAGTCTCGCTCCATTGCTCAGGCTGGAGTGCAGTGGCGCGATCTCGGCTCACTGCAAGCTCCACCTCTCGGGTTCACACCATTCTCCTGCCTCAGCCTCCCAAGTTGCTGGGACTACAGGCACCTGCCACCAAGCCTGGCTAATTTTTTTGTACTTTTAGTAGAGAACCGGGTTTCACCGTGTTAGCCAGGATGGTCTCCATCTCCTGACCTTGTGACCCGCCCGTCTCAGCCTCCCAAAGTGCTGGGATTACAGGCATGAGCCACCACGCCCAGCCCACACTTCTTTTCTTTAAGGGTGAAATCATATTACTTGTTTCAGCAGTGGAATAATATAAGAATGGGAGCATGGTGTGGGGAGAGTAGAGTTTTAGCTCACTGACTAAAGCACACCTTCAGCTGAAAGTGTAGAGGACAGGTCAAGTTCAGACAGCATTTCACAGCACTTTAGGGACTATATTAGTCTGTTCTCATGTTTCTAATAAAGATATACCTGAGACTGCATAATTTATAAAGGAAAGAGGTTTAATGGACTCATAGTTAGTTCTACAGGGCTGGGGAGGCCTCACAATCATGATGGAAGCTGAAGGAGGAGCCAAGGCACATCTTACATGGTGGCAGGCCAGAGAGCATGTGTAGGGGAACTCCCCTTTATAAAACCATCAGATCTCATGAGATGTATTCACTATCATGAGAACAGCATGGGAAAGACCCGAACCCCATGACTCAATTACCTCCCACCAGGTCCCTCTCACAACACATGGGAATTGTGGGAGCTATAATTCAAGACAAGATTTGGGTAGGGACACAGCCAAACCGTATGAGGGACTGAAAGAGTAACTTCAACAAATTACCTGTTCTGGGCCCCAGATTAAGCACTGTGGTGAATATGTAACATTTCTGTAACCCCCTCCTCATGCAACAGAAGCTTACGTTTTTCTTGCAAACCACTATCAACGATGGATAATAGCAGATCATCACAATGTTCAGTAATTAATTCAGTATAATTACTATGATTGTTGTTTGTTCAAACCATGAGGCTGTATAGATGGTAAACTGTAATTCTTATATTTTCAATGAAATGGGAGAGAGAAAGAGGTAAACATAAATGGTGAGATGGGGACAGAGTCACTGTGGGAGGCTTTGAGAACCAGGCAGAGAAGTTTAGATTTGTTTTGCTGATGTGGGATTGAACAAAGGAGTTAGAGTTTGAAAATAAAGTTTAACAGAGAGTTACAACCTGGTGCAGTAAGGTTATCTAAAAGGCCAATTCAGTAATCCGTGAACTGTACAAGAGTTACTTATGCATATGAGTTTTCCCAGCCTTCACAAGCCCTTTTCTGAGAAGGATGCCAAGTCAGAACAATTGGGCTTTGTGTCTTGTGTCATGCAGACAAGGGATACTGAAAGCAAGCTACTATGAGGATATTTGATACTCAGAGACAAATCATTTTTAACAGCCCCTGATGTGTATGAAATAATTATTTTCAGTAATAATCATGCAGTTATCAGTGTTAATCAATATTTTCTTGATGCATTTCTTAGATTTGAAACAACAATTTAAAAAGAAGAAGTTTTCAGGCTATTCGAATTCAGTAAATTATACATTTCAATTTTACACACTTTGTTTTGCTATTTTAAACTTTAAAGTCAAAGTAAAACTCTGATTGGTCACATAAAATGCCAAAATTGAAGAAATTTAAGTTCAGTTTCTTTGTCTTTACAGTCACTGTGATACCACCGTTTATTTTAAAACTACTGTCTAAGTGGAGGAATATGCAGTACCACAGGAGTTGGACAGAGATTGTGCTTGAATCTGCTGGAATGGCTCTAAACACTCGTAAACTTATTGTCAAAACAATATGGAAATTTTAGTTCACACATGTCAGGGCCAACTGTGTTAACTGGGAGCTCTCAGAATTAATTTACAAGTAGAATCTAATGTTGACTAGAGGATAAATAATAAAAATGAAATAATATAAAGCATATACATATATCATGTAAATATGTATATATGTGTACATTTTTATATATATATGCTGTTAAAACTCAACAGCAACTATAGAAATTAGATCAATAAAATATTTGGAAGGAAGAAGGAAAGAGCAGTTTATCACTTAGTGCTAGTGCCCTTCCTTCCTTCCTTCCTTCCTTCCTTCCTTCCTTCCTTCC
>NC_045442.1:105475190-105483081 GCF_002776525.5 Piliocolobus tephrosceles | reverse complement strand
TTCTTTCTTTCTTTCTTTCTTTCGATACCAGCTCTTACTATATTGCCCAGAATGGATTTGAACTCCTGTGTGCAATCCTCTTGCTGCCTCGGCTTCCTGAGCAACTGAGCCTACAGGCATGTGCCACTGTGCCTTGACTTTTACAGATATTTTCACTAATTGCCAGCATATGGTAAAGATTAGAGTCAAACAGACTTGTTATCAATGCCATTGATGTCTTTGAAATTCTCTGTAATGGATGCATCTTTTATCCCGTGTGTCTGGTAGACTGGTTTCGCCATGTTCCTTTTGGTAGAAAGTTTGAAAAATCTGAAAGAATAAGCGATGGGCTAGGGAATTTTGCCTTGGAAAAAGACAAGAAAAGGATCCACCAAGTTGAAAAAATTGCCAGAGACATTGGGAGCAGTGTAGCCTGGCTTCTAGAAGAGAATTTGGGTGGGCAGTAGAGAGTGGAGATGAGAAATAAATTAGGGAAAACAACTGCTATCCCCTTTGATAGTGACAAAGACTAATAAGGGGTTTTAACAATAAGAAAACTAATAATAATAATAGCTTTTCATATACCAGGCATTGTTATAAAAGTTTTACATGTGTTAAGTCATTTTGTTGTCATTATAATCCTATGATGTTTAGAGTGCCATTATTATTCCCATTTTACAGATAAAATAACTGAGGCACTGCTAGGAATCGTCAGAGTCCATTTTTAACTCAGGCAATCTGGCTTCAGACCTTGGCTCTTAACTACTTAGACTGCAACGTTCTTGAGAGACTGAGTCAAAGTCTTGTGTTGTAATCAATTTTATTTTTTGTTTCTTAGAACTGACATGGCACAGAGATTCAGGTACCCAAGGAGTATTTAGGCTACATGAGGATAAGGCAGTGAGGTTATGCAATTATAAGCAAATGGATGCAATCCAGAGATATCTTGCGAAACAATTATATAGGATTTCATGGTGACTAAAATCAAAAGATAAGAAGAATGAGTCAGCAATGACTCAAAAAATCAAGCTTTTGTAATGCAGAAAATGATGGTGCCATTGACAGGGAGTGGGAAATAAACAAATGAGTAAATCAGTGAGCAGGAGGTGAGGATGAATTCAGCTTTGAAAATCTAAAGACAAAGTTTTGGTAAACATTTAAAAATACTGCAGCAGTACTGAGAACATTAAAGACTGGAAAAAAAGATTTTAGAAATAGAAGCATGCATGACACAGTTGAAATTTTACCTTTTGTTTTATCTTGAGTGGGTGATGGATTGACTGAATGCTATATATTGGTTTTATTCCACAGAGGATTGACAACTTACACTAAAATGAATAAGAAATTATTGTTGATATTTTAATCTTACATATAACTAAATTCACTTATGTTGAAATCCATTTTTGTCTTTTCCAAATAAAAAGATTTCCATTTTTGATTGGGCCCTTATTCTAGGTTGAACTTTTTGTTGACCAAATGATATATATTTTTAGGCCAGTTGCAGTGGCTCACACCTGTAATCCCAGCACTTTGGAAGGCCAAGGCAGGCTGATCACTTGAGCCCAGGAGTTCAAGACCGGCCTGGCAAATCGCTTAAGCCCAGAAATTCAAGGCCAGCCTCAGCAACTTGGTGAAACCCTATCTCTACAAAACAAAATAAAAAATTAGCTGAGTGTGCTGACGCACACCTGCAGTCCCAGCTACCTGGGAGGCTGAGGTGGGAGGATTACCTAAGCCCATGAGATCAAGGTTGCAGGGAGCTAAGATCGTGTGCACTCCAGTCTGGGTGGCAAGTGAGACCCTGAAATATATATATTTTAACAAAGTGTTTTGTAATCCTCTGAGTTGAAGTCATTACACTATTAACTTTGATTTTACTTTACATGTATTGTTTTGTGTTGTTTTACTTGTTATATACCATATAAAACGCTGGAAGCATAAATCGTAAAAATTATGGTAGCAACGTTTGAAATTCATGACTAAAGTGATCTGAGTATACATATATATGTGTGTGTGTATATATATATTTCTCCTCCAAAAAGTATTTTACACTTTTGCTCTTCATTTGCTCCCCTATTCTATTATCTAATGTGATGGTTAAAATTAGGTGTCGACTTGATTGGATTGAAGGATTTGGAGCCCTCCCTGATAATGCAGGGCGATTTCCTATCAAGATCCTTAATTTAGTTGCATCTACAGAGACCCTTTTTCCATATGTGGTCATGTTCACAGGCTCTGGAGTTAGGATATGGACATATCTCTCCACTAGAAATCCCTGACATCTTGAACAATAAAGAGACTTGTCCTGTCATCAGTGCATCACTATGAAATTCAGTGCTGATCTTTTTAAGCAAATGGTACATACAGTAACAAATTGTGTTTATGGATGACTAAATGCTGAGGCAAAACACAGGTGTCTGATAACCTCAAAGATAAGATATTTCTAGGCATGTTCTAACATCAGAGTATAGAATATAGGTGAATAGGAATATAAAGTCACTCTTCTTTATAGGCTAGAAAATCTTTCGTGTATGTGATTATAATTCCCAGTGCACCTTGGTTCCGGCAGATCTATGGATGGGATTGTATGCTGAGGATTTATAAGAACAAACATCAGCTAAAGATAGATAACCATTTACAAGAGTGATCATTTGGGGAAAACTGGGTTCTCTGTTTATTCACCTGTATATTCAGAATTCCCTTGATACATTGTCATTGATCATAAGTGAACAACACGAATGTGGATCACATTTATTTGATTTTGTGAGCACGTGGTTAGTTGAGAGAGAGGGGAGGCAGGAAAATTAAGTCCACGCTCAAGTCCTTGCCTAAGACACAGGACAGGAACTCATCCCTATTAAACTGTCTCAGGATAATATATTTGGCATGTGTCCTTATTGACAGTACCCCTCCCTTTTGCAGAAAGTCTATAAAATTCTCAGGTCTTGATCCTGCACAGCACTACATCAAAGTGGAGTTTAAGATAATAAACTTTTAGCATTCTCTTCCCAACCTCAGGCCTCAGTGGAAATTTGGCACTCCAAAAAGTCCATTAAATATTTAAGAAAATGTTTAAAGAAAAGCCTAATTCCTTTTATAATAAAAAGTGGAACAAACTCCAAAAGGTTGTTCTGAGAGACACTAATGAACTAAGGAGGCCCCATCTCTAAGGTGGCTCCCTTAACTCCCTTGGGTGCCCAGAACCCATGTCAGCAGAGGCCCTTGGGTGGCCGCTGAAGTGATTCCTGCCTGGGGTGCCAGAATACTCTCTATTCTATCCTGCTCAGCTCCAGATACCAAGAGCCTTCAACCGAGGGGTTCAGCCCTTCCCAGTCTTTAACTTACTTTAAAGTAAGTTTAATAGGGCATTGGAGGTTCCAAATTCCGTAATTTTTAAGATCTGGACTTGCTCTTGACGCCTTATTAAGCCCAGCACCTTGTGGAATGCCAGCAGCAGCCCACATCAGACCTAGATGTCATTCTCCCTTTAAAACTGTAATTTGGGGCCGGGCGTGGTGGCTCATGCCTTGAGCTTCCCTGCACAAGCTCTCTCTTGCCTGCCAACACTCTGGGAGGCTGAGGCGGATGGATCACAAGGTCAGGAAATTGAGACCATCCTGGCTAACACGGTGAAACCCTGTCTCTACTAAAAATACAAAAAAAATAGCTGGGCGTGGTGGCGGGCGCCTGTAGTCCCAGCTACTCAGGAGGCTGAGGCAGAAGAATGGCGTGAACCCGGGAGGCAGAGCTTGCAGTGAGCCGTGATTGCGCCACTGCCCTCCAGCCTGGGTAACAGAGCGAGACTCTGTCTCAGAAATAAAAGTAAAAGTAAAAACACATGTAATTTGAATTTGGATTTCTGGCTACCTCTTTTGGGGCCAGCCCTACAGCACAGCTCTGCCCAGAGACCAGCTCAGAGACAACTCTTCTCCTCCCTCCCATTCTCCAGGTCCTAGCCTATGGCAGATGTTCTGCAGGTTTTTCCAACTAGGGATCAGGGTCAGGAGAGGGAAAGAGGCCAAGAGACATGAGAAGAGTATTTCCCTAGTCTGAAAGGAGCTGATTTTAATACTAAAAATTAAGCGGGCCGGATGCAGTGGCTCATGCCTGTAATCCCAACACTTTGGGAGGCCGAGGCAGGTGGATCACCTGAGGTCAGGAATTCGAGACCGGCCTGGCCAACATGGTGAAACCCTGCCTCTACTAAAAATACAAAAATTAGCCTGGTGTGGTGGCTTGTGCCTGTAACCCCAGTTACTCAGAGGTTGAGGTAGTAGAATCACTTGAACCTGGGAGCGGAGGTTGCAGTGAGCCGAGATTGCACCATTGCCCTCCAGCCTGGGAGACAGAGCAAGACTCTGTTTCAAAAAAAAAAAAAAAAAATTAACTAGAATTTTATCTTGTAAATTTGTATGATACTTGTATCAAATATTATACATATAGTCTCTATATATGAAATAATTTTAAGAATCATGCATGCATTTCTCTCAACTTTTTTTTATGTGACTGTTCAAATATATTATAAATGGAAAGAATTTTACAGTAAGCACACTGATATGGTTTGGCTGTGTCCCCACCCAAATCTCACCTTGAATTGTAATAATTTCCATGTGTCAAGGATGAGGCCAGGTGGAGATAATTGAATCATGGGGGCGGTTTCCCCCACACCGTTCTCATGGTAATCTATAAGTCTCACAAGATGTGATGGCTTCATAAATGGGAGTTTCCCTGCACAAGCTCTCTCTTGCCTGCCAACATGTAAGATGTGGTTTTGCTCCTCCTTGCTTTCCACCATGATTGTGAGGCCTCCCCAGCCACATGGAACTGAGAGTCCATTAAACCTCTTTCCTTTATAAATTACCCAGTTTTGGGTATGTCTTTATTAGCAGCATGAGAATAGACTAACACACACACACATATCCAGCCAACCTAGATTCTATAATTGTTAACATTTTGCCAGATTGCTTTATTATGTTTTCATCTATCCACTTTTCTATCCATTTCATTTTCTGAAGTAGACATCTGTACATTTCACCCCTAAGCATTTCAGCCATATACATGTAGTATGTTGTTGTTGTTGTTGTTGTTGTTTAGAGATGGGATTTCACTATGTTGCCGCCAGGCTAGAGTGCAGTGTTATGACCATAGTTTATTGCAGCCTCAAACTCCTGGCCTCAAGTGATCCTCCTGCCTCAGCCTCCCAAGTAGCTGGGATTACAGGCATGCACCACAGTATCCAGCTTGCATGTAAGTTTTAAGATAGGTTCTATCTACTTCAGATTTTGTTTTGGCTTCAAAGTTATAAAATTCTCATGGAGTTCCAGTGGGGTGCTGATGGAGGGATGGGGTGTGAAGGGAACTGTTAATAGCTTTAGAGAGTTTACGAAAGTACAAAACAGACATATTCAACTTATTTGTAATAAGTCCTGGATGTCTTGGAGCTACTATAAGGTGTCTGTGAATTAATATATGGGCCAAACTTTGTTTATAGACTGAATAAATGCTCTATATGTATGTACCAATATACATAAAATATATATATAGGTAGGGATGTGATTACTAGTAGAGTTATATAAATGCACTCAAAGATGAGGCTGAATTTACAGGAGTATTTGTCATCACATTTTTCTCAATCAATGAGTATCAAAACACAACGACTAGCATGGAATATCATCCTTCAAAAGTACTTCACACATTAGGAATGACCTCTTTCAAGAGAGCCAGAACATTTCAGACAAAGGGACTTTGGGCTGCCTGTGTGGATAATGGAAACGAGAACTCAGCAGCACTGCCATTTGATGTTGTGCTCTTTACCCAGGATGAGTTTGTTGAAAATGAGCTACTTTAAGCTAGTTTCCTGAACAGAGTGCAGTGTGGACAGCTGTTTAAGCCATCGGGTGTAGGTCAAAGTCTGCAACACTAAATATGATTTTTTTTTTGCCTTTAATTCCAGAACAAAAGTCAGTTTGGGACTAAGTTGCAGAGCACGTTACAGATACTTGGGTTGTGGTGCTCATGGAGAACTAAACCATATTAATGTGAATAAGAGATGGTGGGAGTGGCTTTCTGACAGTAGTTACAATTTCCTGCAGACCCGGCACAGTGGCTTATGCCTGTAATACCAGCACTTTGGGAGGCTGAAACGGGAGGATTGCTTGAGGCCTGGAGTTCAAGACCAACCTGGGCAACACGGCAAGATACCCATATATAAAAAAATTAAAATAAAAAAAAATAGCTGGGCATGGTAGCACTTGCCTATAGTTCAGTAACTTGGGAGGCTGAGGCAGGAGGATCACCTGAGCCCAGGGAGGTTGAGGCTACACTGAACCATAAGCACACTACTGCACTCCAGCCTGGGCAACACAGCAAGACATTGTACCTAAAAAATGCAAACCACCATGGCACACATTTACCTATATAACAAATCTGCACCTCCTGTACATGTGCCCTGGAACATAAAATAAAAGTTGAAAAAAATTGAAAGAAATAAATCTTCCTGCAAAGGAAAACAGTTTTGCTGAGTCCCTTTAAAACAAATAAATATAAAAATAAACTTGTTTTCTAGTAGTCAGTCAACTACCAATTTTGGGTGCAGTTGGTGTACCAAAAATAGGAAAACCAGTTTTCCTCCATATGCAGTTGATGCTTTTACTATCTAAAGCAGACAAGTACTGACCCTGCTAGTAAATGATCTCTCTGCATAAGAACCATGGCTATATTTTCCTAAAATTAAAGATATTATTCACGAAAGTTGCAAGTGTAGTTGCTAAGCACATGTGTTCTAGATTGAGATGTCTTGTCAAAACCCTTAGCTCTATCATTTGTTAGCCTGTTTAACCTTAGACAAATTATATTACCTCACTCTACTTCATCTGTAGATTAAGAGTAATAACAGATTTTGCCTGTAAAATTAAATCAGATAATACATTTGAAGTGCTTACTTACCACTCTGCTTGGCCACAGCAAACAGTCAATTAAAGTTTATTATTATTATTATTATTATTTATTGTTTTAGAAGACAAGTCTCCAGCTTTTAAATTAGTAGTACATAGAATTCCTAGGCAAAATTATTATTAATAAAATAATATTATTTTATTATACAATTTGTGACATTATTTTATTATAAAATTTCAGGATGGAAAGGCATCTTGAACATTTGTTTTATTGTGGATTCTTCTAGAAGTAGAATTGTTCAAAGCTGGGCATTTGAATGGTAGTGTAAGGTGGCTGAAATGCAGGTCTAGTTACGCTTTGTCTTACAAATTTCAGGCTAAAACTATTTTGTGCCCCTGGCAATGAAATAGGACCATAGAAAATCTATCAATTGACCATTTATCTGCACAATTAGGAAAATTCAGAACTATCTGGAAAGGATCTTGGCCCAAATTTTGGTTCCTCTCTCAGCTGACCTCAGAACACTATCATGGATTCTGGTTACGAAAGAGCCCCTCTTGGCTCCTCAGTTTCCATATTTGGACCTTAACCAACCCTGAGTTGATAATGATAAGAAAGATAATTTGGAACCAGATGCAGTGGGTCATGCCTGTAATCCCAGCACTTTGAAAGGCCAAGGAGGGAGGGTTGCTTGAGAACAGCCTGGGCAACATAGTGAGATCCAGTCTCTACAATAAATAAATAAATAAATAAATAAATAGCCAGGCATGAGCCTGTAGTCCTAACTACTTGGGAGGACTAACTACTCCTAGGTGGGAGAATCACTTGAGCCTAGGAGTTTGAGGTTGCTTGCAGTGAGCTATGATAGCACACTTCAGCCTGGAAGACAGAACAAGACCCTGTCAAGAAAAAAAAAAAAAGAAAGAAGGGAAGGGAAGGGAAGAAGAGAGGAGAGAAAGGAAAGGAAATAGGGAAAGGAAAGGAAAGGAAAGGAAAGGAAAGGAAAGGAAAGGAAAGG
>NC_045442.1:105470247-105475180 GCF_002776525.5 Piliocolobus tephrosceles | reverse complement strand
GGAAAGGAAAGGAAAGGAAAGGAAAGGAAAGGAAAGGAAAGGAAAGGAAAGGAAAAAGGGAAGTGGAGAGGAGGGGAGGGGAGTGGAGGGAAGGGAAGGGAAGGGAAGGGAAGGGAAGGGAAGGGAAGGGAAGGGAAGGGAAGGAAAAGAGAGAAGGAAGGTGAGTTGGTTCTCGCTTATCAGCAAAGAATAGCTCTTGTCCAGAAGCTTCCTCGAGAACCCAACATAGTGTTCACTGCCCTTCAAATAATTAAACACAGTGCTTACATATGTCCCTGATGCAGAAGTTTAGCAAAGAGGAAGATACCTATAATTCAGCTCTTCCAGAGTTTGTTTAGACAAATTGTAGATTATTGTAATGGCATAAACCTAAACAAGGGCCTTATAAGAAAAGGCCACAAATGCATTGTGATGACATAATTTATGTTATACCTTGTCCCTTTTATGAGGAATCCTGGAGAAATTCTTGTCTGACCCTAGAATCAAAAAGACTTGTAATTTTCCTGCGCTGTTGTATTTCCTTTTAATTTCATGAACACTCTGAGTCAGATCTCTTCTGATTTCCTTTTTGACCCTGCCTGGGAATGCTGTAGTGGGCTTTCAGCTGTCCACAAATTTCTGCCTCCTCTCCTTACACATGGAAGACCTGACTTTTCCCCTCTCTTGTGGGTAGAGACGTGAGGCGAGTTCTGGCCAATGAAAGTAAGTAGAATTGATGGGATCAGAGCATTTAATTGCTAGTGCAAGATTTTTCAAAGCTCTTCCCCTCTGCCATGGTGGCAGGCAGTGTGAGTGACAATGGCTGCTCCACTCGCTTAGAAACCAAAAAGAAACCTGAGATCTGTAACGAAAGAGAAATTAAAGCACTGTTGTCGAAAACTCCTGAGATTTGGGAGCTGTCTTTACCATAGTAGAACCTGGTGCATACTGATTAATATACAGCTAAATATATCATCGATGGGAGGATGGTTAGTTGTTACTTTACATGTATTTTGATTTAATTGCTTGATCACTTTGCCTCACCCTTGTTATCTTGTCTCATCCAACACAGCCTAATGTTTTCAATTTTGTCATATTGTATGAGTTCTTGTAAGTCACCTTTGAGAAGAGATGGGAAATAAATAAGTTAAGTTAACGAATTTATATGAACCCTGTAGAAACACTTCAGTGTGAGTTAGCTACGCAGGATAAACAGATTTTAAGCACAGCTGCTCTGGAAATTCTTAAGAGAGAAAATACCTAAGCTTAGGACTGGTAGCTGCATTTCCAGATGGATGCACTAGAGGGCGCGTGGAGCTTAGTCATCATGGTACCCTTTGGCCCGCTTGGGTATACTGAGAAGAGATACTATCAAGGGATTATGGTGGGAGTTTTTGTCTGCATGCTTTCCTATATTCGAAATTTCAGAAACTGGTGTTGATTGATTTTCTTATTATGCAAAGTTGACCCTAAGAAAAATGAGGTTATAAAAATGAACTTCACCTGTCTGTAACATTATTTTATTATAAAACGTTAGAATTGAAAAGCATTTTAATGGGGGTTTATGGGATCTTTCTTCACAACAGGAATTATTTTTTCAGTGCAGAATTCCACCCAAACTTGTTCAATGCTCTTCTATTTTTCTGACCTCTTCCCTTAAAATTAATACATCCTAGTTTCTACTTCCTAGGAGGGACCTAGTGGCTAGTTTGTTAATCTGGTTGTCTAATTGGAAACAAAATGTTAATGGTTGACAATACCTTAGTTATTAACTATACCTACCTGTCCAGATAGAATTCTGTTTTCAACTGGCTGTAACATCAACATAAAAGGGAACAGCATGGGTAAGTGTGGGAGTGGATCCCAGGTGTCAGTTTCATAAGCAACCTCCTGTATGATATTCATCCAAGACAACAGCTTTATTCTCAGGAGAATTACTACTCATATGATAAGTTAAATGCCATTAAATATTTTATAGAGGAATTTTGTTGTTCAGATTCCCTGTCTGAGGTTAATGCTACTGCTTCCGGAGTTTTGATGCGTTATAAGCTGGTTTTGTGATTGTTCAGATCTTTGGTAATAGTAACAGGAATTGGATACAGGGTTGAAATGCGTTTGTTAATCTCCAAACATTCTTTTAGTCAATAGCTTTAACCATCTTTCTTTTGAGGAAAAGTAAGGATAAATGAAATAACACAGACTTTGAAGTCAAATAACTCTGGAGTTAGATACAAACTATGGTCATATCCTGAGTTTTAAATTCCTCAACTGTAAAATGGGGATAAAATACACATCCCAAAGATTTGGGGGAGGCCTTATATCTTATGAAAAGGCCTTGAAATGTCTCAAAAAATCTGTTTTCCATCAAATCTTTTGTCAAATATGAAAATCATTAATAAAATCAATTTATTTTAACTGCATTTCTGATATACAGAATTGAAATGACATTTCTAGTTAATGTTGGCAAAGTGAGGCAGCTGATAGATTGTTCTAATACTGAGATCCCCAAGGTGGGCAGAGTGGACTTGGGTTTGGTGTTAGAACCTAGTGAACAATCAAATTGTGGAATCGCTCCGCTCTGTAAGGTCCTGGTATCCCAGTCCCCCAGTGGGACTGAGTCAGCGGTGAGCCCTCTGACTGGCAGCCTCAGCTCCCCGCATGGGCCTTTATTTGCATCTCAGCTCCATCTGAGAAACTCTAGTGATTCCACATGAAGAGCAAGTGAAAATTTACACTAAGACAGTCAATAGAGTTTCAATCCTTGTGTTGCTTAGCCACAAGGTTCGTTTTTAAAAATTAGTCTTTTCAATAGAAATCGTTAACTGCTCTGAAGGAATGTTTAGTTTTAGGGACATTTCCCAGGTCATATATTATCTCAGTGTCTGCTAAAATAACTGTATGCCGAATTAAATTCCATTATTGCAAACTGTCATTTCAAAGTAACTAGTTAACTGTAACATTTTTTTTTTAACCAATTAGAATATGTAGACCAGGCTTGGAGGCTCATGCCTATAGTCTTTGCTACTCCAGAGGCTGAGGCAAAGGGTCCCTTGAGTCCAGGAGCTCAAGGTTGCAGTGAGCCATGATCACACCACTGCACTCCAGCCTAGACAACAGTGAGACCCTGTCTCTAAAATAAATAAATAAGAATATGAGCCAGAGCCAATAAAAAAATATATAGATATACATGAAGAAAAGTTTCTATTTTAAGTGCCTGCTATGGCAGGGCTCCCCAACCCCTAGGCCACAGATCTGTCCTGATCTGTGGCCTATTAGGAACCAGGCCACACAGCAGGAGGATAGGGTGAGCAAGTGAGCAAAACTTCATCTATATCTACAGATGCTTCCCACCACTCACATTACCACCTGATCTCTACCTCCTGTCAGATCAGCAGCAGCATTAGAGTCTCATAGGAGCGTGAACCCTGTTGAGAACCATGTGTGTGCAAGGGATTTAGTTTGCACAATATTTAAGAGAATCTAATGCCTGATGATCTGTCACTGACCCTATCATCCCCAGATGGGATAGTCTAGTTGCAGGAGAACAAGTTCAGGATTCCCACTGATTCTACATTACGGTGAATTACATAATTATTTTATTACATGCTACAATGTAATAATAATAGAAATAAAGTGCACAATAAATGTAATGCACTTGAATCATCCCCAAACCATCCCCCACCACCCACCCTGGTCTGGAAAAATTGTCTTCCATGAACCCAGTCCTCGGTGCCAAAAAGATTGAGGACTGTTGTGCTATAGAATGTGCCTTTCAGAAAAAGTTATTTTTCTAGAAAATAATCATTGAAATGTCAACAATTCTAATAACAATTGAAACCACTCTTATCTCCAGAGTGAACACAAAGGGAAATACACAATTCCATGAAACCCTTGATTCTTTACACCTAATTTTTGTGGAGTCTTAGCTTGATCCTTGACGCTCTTTGCTATAAATCTTTTACGTTTTCACTCATTTCTTGGAGTGTGTGCTGATTGGATTGGGGAAGTGGGGAACACATTCTCTCTTTAGTTTCTGCCCTGGGTTTCAAAACATTCTGAGAGGGGAAGAATCTTTTCTATCACTCTCTCTTCAGAGGGACAAGCAGCTCTACTCAAAGGATTAAATTCCACAACTGTCTTATTATGATGCCTTGTTTGAACAAAGGACGGTGGTCAAAACTGATCAAAATGCAATAATTAATGTGTAGTCTCTTGGGTTCCATGGTAACATGTAATTTCATGCATTTCAAATTTCGTTAAGTTTTTACAGCTAAATTTTGAGCTTTTTTATGTTAATTTGTATCATTTTGAATCACATATATATTATTAAGTAAGGTTAAAGGAAGCTATGTCATATGGTAAACCACTGTTTGCTGTGTTGTTGTTGTTTTGTTTGTTTTTGAGATGGAGTCTCTCTCTGTTGCCCAGGCTGGAGTGCAGTGGCACGATCTTGGCTCACAGCAACCTCTGCCTCCCCGTTTCAAGCAATTCTCCTGCTTCAGCCTCCTGAGGAGCTAGGATTACAGGCATGCTTCTCCACACCCAGCTAATTTTTTGTATTTTTAGTAGAGACGGGTTTCACCATGTTGGCCAGGCTGGTCTCGAACTCCTGACCACAGGTCATCTGCCTGTCTCGGCCTCCCAAAGTGCTGGGATTATAGGTGTGAGCTACTGTGCCTGGCCAATTCATCCAGTTTTGATAGTTTACTCGCCTTCTTCATTTCACTGAGGAACTAGAAAACTGAATTGCTCTTTATTCTAATGACAGGCTTCTTGGATCTCACTTTCAGTCCTCTCTGCATTCTTTCTCCCTCTGCCTTTCCTCTCCTCCACACCTCTTCTGGATATCTCATTCCTTTGTCCTTCTAACTCTGACAATGAGGAGAAATTGCATGAAAACCCTAGTTTTTATTTATTTATTTATTTATTTATTTATTTATTTATTTATTTATTT